>NC_056681.1:23400000-23700000 GCF_018350215.1 Panthera leo | reverse complement strand
ATCACGCTGGAAATCGCGGGAGCCGAGCGTGGTGAGGTGGGGCCTCAAGGGCAGGCGGGAGGTGCCTGGGTTAACGGTCTGAGGCCCAGAGACCGGCCAGCCTCGGGCGCCTTAGGGAATCCCGTTGGAGCAGCGGCCTCCCGTTTCGGGAGGAACCCGAGGCCCAGAGGGGGGCTGGGACCGGTCCCAGGGATTCGGGCCCCTTGCCTCCGCATCCGGCTGCGGCCACCACTCGGGGCTCCAATCCGTGCAGAAAAGGATCTTCCCGATCCTCGTGTCCAATAACTGACGAGCCCGCTGCGCTCTGCTGCGCGTCTTGTTCCCAGTTCCCAGAATTTTGCTGCTCCCTCTGCCCTTGGGGATTTGCACGTGATTTGTCCCAAAGCCCAGTCCCACTCCCGCCCTACTCCGGAACTTTGGTTCTCCGCGACCCAACTCAAGTATCACTTCCTTGGAAACCATTCCCAACCGCTTTCTGCAGGCAATGTTAATCTCACTGCTTGGTTTTTGCACTCGTTGCACGGAGTTAGTTTTCCTGCCCTTCTTTCCACACGTGCACTTGGGCGTTTATGCCTTGCCTTTTTCATCCCTATATTCCAGAGTCTAGTGCTTGATGATAGTAATACTAATATTTTGCTAAATAGTCATAAGTGTCAAGTGCTACTAAATGCATTACATGTGAAGGCCCATTTAATCCTCAGCAATTTCATGAAGTGGATTCTGTATCTTCACATTTTATGCATGTGGAAACTGAGGCATTCGTAGATCATTTTGCGTAGTTTCACAGCTAATAAGTGAGTGGGGCTGGGAAATGAATTCTAGGCTGTCTGTCCCTAGAGCATGTGATGATTTCACTAGATTGCCTTTGGGTTTGATAAATGTCTGTTGAATTGGTCTTTACATTAACCCCGTGAGTTGTGGAGGCCATCATTATGATGCACATTTGACTGAGAAGGCTTGGAAAGGAGAATTGATATTCCCAAATGTACAGAGTGAGTTCATGACAAAACCAGGGGTAGAACCTACTGCCAGCACTCTGTTCCTTCACACTCTACCTTTCTTTGCGCCAGAGCTGCAGACCTAGGACTCATCATTTCACACCCTTTAGGAGGTGCCCCTCACAGAACTGTGATTTACTATTTCATTATTTGGGAGGCAGCTTAATGTAATGGAGAGGGCCAAGAGTTTGGAAGCAGATTGGGGTTTCATGCTTGTCTGCTACCGATCAGTTATATCCCTTCCATTTTTTGAGCCTAGTTTTCTCGTCTGCAAAATGAAGACAATATCTTATCTCAAAGGGTTTTTTTTTTAAGTTTATTTATTTTGAGAGAGTGTGAGACAGAGCACGTGAGTGGGGGAGGGGCAGAGAGGAGAGAGAGAATCCCAAGCAGGTCTGTCTGCGCTGTCAGCGCAGAGCCCAGTGCGGGGCTCCAACTCACAAACTTCAAGATCACGACCTGAAACCAAGAGTCGAACACTTAACTGACTGAGCCACCCAGGTGCCCCTTATCTCAAAGGTTTTTTTGTGAAGATTGCAAATAATTGTTTTGAGAGAGTAAAGTGCTATATGATCAGTTTTTTACCTTTTAGAAGGTTATAGAGCTGTCAGCGTTTTGTAAGACCATTGGTAATATGGGTCGTGTTACCTAATGCTCTCATATTCTTTCATTCATTCAGCCAAATAGTTAATGAGTACCTGCTGTATACCAAGCACTGTTTTAGGAGCTGGGTATATAATGGTCAATAAAACTGTTCTTGCACTTGGGAAATTTATATTCTGATAAGTATATTACATGTAATAATCAGATAAGGACAGATAACACATGATAAGGTAAATAGAAATACCAGTGTGTGTGGAGGAGTGGTGGCATTTTATATAGGGTTAAGGAACAATTTTAACTGAGACAGTGACACTTGAACAGAGGCCTGAAGGTGGTAAGGGTGAGCAAGCGAATCAAGAAGATACCTGGAGGAAGAGGCCAGGGGTGGGGGGTGGCTTGGTGTGTTCCAATAAGAGAAGCAAGGAGGGCTGTGTGGCTGGAGAGGAGTAGGAAATGGAATTAAAATGATTAGAGGCTGGGATCAAATAATTAGGAGCCTGGAGGCCATGATGATGATTTTGGTTTTTACTCTGAGGAGCCACTGGAGGGTTCTGAGTTGCATAATCTGTCACTGTTTTGAAAGGATCACTCAGATTACTCTGTTGAGAAGAAACAAATTCTAGAAGCAAGGGTGAAAGCATTGCTACCGTCTAGGAAGCTTTTGCAGTAATCCAGATGTATTAATTCTCTGTCTCTGGGCAAGGAATCACTCCCAAATTTAGCAGCTTGAAATAGCAATTGTTATCTCATTCAGTTGTGGATTAGAAATGTAGGAGCAATTTAGCAGGGTGTTTTTGGTTTCCAATCTCCCAGGAGACTGCAGTCAGGCTGATGGCTGCACTGCTCCCAGGATGGTTCCTTACTGCTGCTGGGCCTTCTCATAGGGCTGCCTGAGTGTCCTCAGGACATAGGGGAGAGAGTGAAAGAGAGGTCGTAGTGCCTTTTATGACCTTGTCTTGGCAGCCATTTCTACTTTATTCAGCTTCATTAACTTTATTGCGGTTCATACTCAAGGGGAGAGAATTAGGCTCCACCTCTTGAAAGAAGGTGAGTCAAAGAATTGGTGGGCATACCTTATTCCACCCCACTCGGGCTTCGCCCGGGATCGTGGTGGTTAGGGGTTGAAATGTGATAGGATCTAGTAGAGCCAACAGGGTTTGCCGATAGATTGGTTGCAGGGTGTGGGAGAATGGAATAAGTATGACTTTAGGCTTTTGGTTTGAGCATTCAGAATGATGGCATTGCGATGAACTGAAATGGGAAAGATTGGAGGAGCAGAAGTTCACTTTTGGACAAGTTAGCTTTGAGGTGCCTTTTAGACACCGATGTGGAGAGGTTATAAGTGTTTGGACTTAGTCTGAGAGTGTGAAATCCCAGAGGGAAGTGTGGGCTGGAGACGTAACATGGCGAGTCATGCGTGTCTAGGTGCTATTTTACATTATGAAACTGGATGAGGGTGCCTAGGAAATGAATGTAAATGGAGACGAGGCCTGAAGCCTGAGCCCTGGGACCTCCAACCTTCAGATGTTGGGGAGATGAGAAGCCAACAAAGGAGAAAAAAGGAGAGGCCAGAGAGGTGAGGAGGAGAACAGAAAGGGGCCCCACATAGGAGATTTATGTAAGGGGGCCACATGCTAAATTTTTTTGTGTGGAATAAGAAACAGATCATTTCTGCAGACAAATGTATATAGTTTCTTCACTCAGAAAGTAGACTGTTTGTGCTCTTAAGTGGTTTTCCTTTTTTGCTTGAAGTGACAAATTCTATTTAATAAGACCAGTCCCCATCATAGTCCTTGCAGTATGTACACTTCCAAGTCTAGGTGGTAATGCTTCTGTTTGAATCTTTATTTAGGGGCACCTGGTTGGCTCAGTAGGTTAAGCATCCTCCTTTGGCCCAGGTCATGATCTTGCAGTCCATGGGTTCGAACCCCGTTCATGGGTTCGAGCCCCACATGGAGCTGTCTGCTGTCAGCACAGAGCCTGCTTTGGATCCTCTGTCCCCCTCTCTCTCTGCCCCTCCCCTGCTCGCTCTCTCTTTCTCTCTCAAAAAAAAATAAACATTAAAATAAAAAGATTTTTGAAACTTTATTTAAATACTGCTTTTGGAGTATTTCGAATGAGGGGAACTAAATACATAATGTAGATCACTCTTCTGTCACTCTCCACCTTAGGTTCAGAGGTCACTGCCCTTCCTTCCATTCTGGTTCCTAGTAAGAGGAGGAAGTCAGCCTTGCTCATGTCTGTATCACTGGGGCAGACTGCTAGGAACTGAGCTGAAATTCATGAGCATTTATGAGATACATTAATGCATGAAAGAAGTGGGTCTTTTTCCTTTTCCTGCAGAAATGACTGTCTATTCAGTGCTTTACAATTTCCAAAGCACACTGACATCCATTATCTTATGTGAATGTAATTCAGTCTGTCACCATTTGCCAACTACTGACCTTTTCCTTTTCTGGGGGACACTGAAACCCACCTTTCTTTTGACACTGCTAGTTTCTTCTCTGACAGATCTTTCCTCTGTTCCCTCCCTCTTTTTATTCTAGTTTTAATGAATTTCAGTTTTATAGGGATTTTTTATTTTTTGGTTTTAATCATAAAACACTTCAAATCATTTTTAAAATAAACTTTTTTAGAACAATTTTAGATTTATAGAAAAATTGCACAATACAGAGAGTTCCCATATACTTTGCATTCCATTTCCCCTATTAGTAATGTCTTACATTCATGTGGTCTATTTGCTACAATTCCAAATCATTTTTTGAGATAAATGGGGCATATAATAAAATGAACAAAATGAAGTTACTGCCTTTCTGGAGGCCTCAGTTTCCTTATCTGTAAAATGAGAGGAGGGTTGGACTAAATTTTTAAATAGCTCTAAAGATTTTTAATTATCTGCTAAAGTAAAATAATCATATAATTCTGATATAATCCCGCTCCTTTTTAAAATTATTTTTTACAGAGAGAGAGCGAGTAGGGGAGAGGGGCAGGGGGAGAGACATGGAGAATCCCAAGCAAGCTCCACACTCAGCACAGAGCTTGACATGGGGCTCGATCTCAGGATCCTGGGATCATGACCTGAGCTGAAATCAAGTCAGATGCTCCACTGACTGAGCTGCCCAGATGCCCCTAGTTCCATTTCTTTACTGAAGTATCACTATCACCTTCCCAAATAATGTGTATGTGTTAACAGCAGCCTTAGCCTTAGCCTTATCCTAAGAGATGGTTTAGTAGGAGAATTCTGGGGAGTGTAGCAGAGCTGCTTATAGAGATAGTAGGTTGAACTATACGACATTACCATTTTTATAGGTTAAAAAATGGGCACCAAACATTGGGGGGTAGGGGTTCCCAGGAGGGAGGGGAGCCCTTGGGGCCTCTGAGACTCCTACTTCATGCAAAAGCCCAGCCCAGCCCTCACACTATTAGGGGAGAAAAGGCTCATCAGGTCCCGTGGAGCAGTTCAGAGCTACTCTTGCTGGCACTGTTGGCCCCAAGAGTGGTTTCCTGGCAGGTTTTTGCCTCCAACTAGCACAGAGAGACTGAGCCAGCATTTCACAGAGCCACGGTGAGCTGGTTGACACAGCCCTGGTATAAAGGAAAGGCAGAAAGAGAGGATGTTTGGAGTGTGAGGGAAGACTGTATTCACCCGGGTTCTAGGTTAGGAGAGGCAGCCTGGGGTATTGGTGCCACTCTATTCTTCCTGCTTTGTGCACTTTCCTTACTGTCTACTACAGGCTTTGCAAACTCTGCTATCTTCTGTTGCCCAGGAGGTGATGTGAATTAGGAAACTGAGTTTTCCGCTGTAACTCTGTTATAAAAAAAACAACAGCACGGGGGCATCTGGGTGGCTCAGTCAGTTAAGCGTCCTACTCTTGGTTTTGGCTCAGGTCATGATCTCACGGTTCGTGAAATCAAGTCCCTGTGCTGACAGGGAGAGATTCTCTCTCTTCCTCTCTCTCTGCCTCTCTCTCTCAAAATAAATAAACATTAAAAAAAAAAAAGAAAGAAAGAAAAACAACAGCACAAGTGCAAGGATAAATGGCAATTAGAATCTGCTATCAGTGTGAGGAAGAGGATAGGCTGGGGAGCGGGGTGGAGACTGGTGAGCTGGAAAACATATGCCTTGTCTCAGGGAGTAGATATTTATTTATTTATTTATTTATTTATTTATTTATTTATTTATTTATGAGAGACAAGAGCGTGAGTGGGGGAGGGCAGAGAAAGAGGGAGACACAGGATCGGTGAGCTGGAAAACATATGCCTTGTCTCAGGGAGTAGATATTTATTTATTTATTTATTTATTTATTTATTTATTTATTTATTTATTTATGAGAGACAAGAGTGTGAGTGGGGGAGGGCAGAGAAAGAGGGAGACACAGGATCCAAAGCAGGCTCCAGGCTCTGAGCTGTCAGCACAGAGCCCGATGCAGGGCTCGAACTCTTGAACTGTGAGATCATGACCTGAGCTGAAGTCGGATTTTTAACCAACTGAGCCACTCAGGTGCCCCAGACACTCTTCACTGCAGCTGGTTGTTGCCTTATAGGAATGTGAGTCCTGGGTCACTAGATATTCTGATTTTCCAAAGGAGCCAGAGGTAAGAATTTTTAAAAATAACTTAAATTATTATTATTTTTTATTTGAGAGAGAGAGCAGGGGAGGCAACAGGCAAAGGGGAGAGAGAGAGAAAGAAAATCCTAAGCAGGTTCCATGTCCAGCAAGGAGCCTGATGCAGGTCTTGATCTCACAACCTTGGGATCATGACCTGAGCCAAAATTAAAAGTCAGACACTCAACCGACTGAGCCACCCAGGCACCCCTAGAAATAAGATTTTTTATATGTGTTCTCCCAATGGTAAATGTTGATACCTAATTTTAACTCTTAAAAGCATGATATAGGCCACATAATGGTTGAAAAGAACCAGCAGGCCACATTTGTAACCTCTGCTAAGGGTTTAGATCTGCCTGGAGTGAGGCCCACATGCATTTCTTCAACCTACTAATGACCAAAATGAATTAGACAGCTTCTGCTTTTAAGGAATTCACAGATTAGTAGAGAAGATAGATAATAATGATAAAATGTAATATAGACATTAGACTCTCTCTCTGTATTATATATAGTTATATACAAATGTCTTCTGTATAACAGTGTCATATATGTGCAAGTACATATATACATATATTTATGTATATATAGCTATAAAAGTGATTAACTCTTCCTGTGTACATCTGGCCTGACATGATAAGAGGTGGCATTTGAGCCAGGATGTAGATCAACAGTTTGGTGCATGAAAGGGATTTGGGGCCCCTGAAATTCCCACTGTATATGCAAATGTTAGATTTCCATTTGCTGTATATACTACTTTCTTCAGATGTTTACACTGATGGTCTGCTGGCTAGACCAAGAGGGCAGCTCTAATATTCCGTTTTCTTGATAGGTAATTGGAAAATCAGATATTCCTTAACCCTTCTGGTGGGTGTCTCATGTCTCAGGGTTAATAAAACGAGAACTCTAACCCACCCGCCTCCTCCCACGTTATCATGTGCTTTAGAGGCCTCAGAAACTCAGAGGTCACATAGCTGGGAGCCCTAATTTTTGGATGAGGAGACTGGAAGGAAAGTAGTATGTCCAAGGTCACTGAGCCCATTAGAGGCAGAGCTTAATCCCAAACTCTTCCTGACCACTGTGCCTCTCTCTCTCCTGAATATCTCTCAAGGTCACTGGTTAGGCTGGTCCCCCTCCCTCTCAGCCAGTCTCCCCTCCTCCCCCACAGGTGGCCCATTGCCCTGTTTGGCCCAGCTCCTGGTGGGTGAGGAGGGTTTGCTATCCTACTGAGGCTGATTTTCCCTCCCTCTCTTAATGGATCCCCTGTCTGAAATGCCTGCTACTCCATTTCTTTGTCAGAGAGTCAGGCTGCTTGTATTCAAATCCCTAATCAACCAAATGCCAACTGTATGAACTTGGACAAATTGTTTAAGCTTTCTAATTTTTTAACTGAAGCTTAACCTTGTAAGCCTCAATTTTATCATCCATGTACAAAGAGTTATAACATGATCTACCCTGAAGTGTAATAGAAAGGTTTCGAGATTCTCATGGTGACAAAAATGACATAGTATGTGTAAAGCACTTAACAGTGTGACTGACCTGCAGACATACTTAACATGTATTAACTATGATGATGTTGAGTCCCATAGCTCACAGACCCCCAGAATGGGTTAAATGCCCTTCCACTGTTTTCCCATACTATCCTATAATGTCTCTTTTATTATTACACACACTACGTTGTGTCATGATTGTGTCTTTCTCCCCTACTAGACTAGAAACACCTTCAGTGATTCATTCAACAAATGTTTATTAAGCACTGTGCCAAGCACTAGGGACGCAATGGTAAACCAGGAACTCTTGGTCTAGTGCAGAGTTCCAGAAGACATGCCAGGAAACACTGGTCCTGTGAGCTTGTCTCATGGTCCAATACATTTGGCAAATGATGCTTATCATAGCCTCCCTGCTCCTAATCCTAGAGATTAGGGCCCATGTTAGTATTTTAAAGGCGCTGATGGGTCCTATAGTAAAGGAACCCACTTATCCAGCTTTGCCGGATAAGTGAGCATTTGATGAGTAAATTTGAACCACCTAGACATTCCTTTCAACTCTGTGTGTTTTGGTCCCCAGCTCAAGAGGAGGTCCAAGTGGCACAACAATGACCAGAGACCTTACTGGGCGTGAACAGCCTCTGGCTGAATAGGGGCCTGAGGGCTTACCTGTCTGGTGCCCCCATGGAGACAGGAGGCCCTGGGTCGAACAATATGAAGCCCCAGTCACTGCAGCTGGTGCTGGAGAAGCAAGTACTGGCACTACAGCAGCAGATGGCAGAGAACCAAGCCATCTCCTGGCGGAAGCTGAAAAGCTCCCAGGAGGCCCAGCAGAGGCAAGCAGCCCTCGTGAGGAAGCTGCAGGCCAAGGTGAGGCAGCTGCCCTTCCAGGGAGGCGGAGAGAACACCTCTGGGCACTGGGTGCTGAGGTGGAACAAGGGTTACAGGAGACAGGACAGCCTCTCCCATGATGCTCACGACTTCACAAGAGATACATCCTGTCCCTTTATTTTTTTATTTTTTTATTATTATTATTTTTTTTAACGTTTATTTATTTTTGAGACAGAGAGACACAGAGCATGAACGGGGGAGGGGCAGAGAGAGAGGGAGACACAGAATCGGAAGCAGGCTCCAGGCTCTGAGCCATCAGCCCAGAGCCCGACGCGGGGCTCGAACTCACGGACCACGAGATCGTGACCTGAGCTGAAGTCGGACACCCAACCGACTGAGCCACCCAGGCGCCCCCATCCTGTCCCTTTAAAAAAAAAATTTTTTTTAATGTTTATTTATTTTTGAGAGAGACAGAGACAGAATGTGAGCAGGGGAGGGGCAGAGAGAGAAGGAGACGCAGAATCTGAAGCAGGCTCCAGGCTCTGAGCTGTCAGCACAGAACCCGACTCGGGGCTTGAACTCACAGACTGCAAGATCATGACCTGAGCTGAAGTCGAACGCTTAACCAACTGAGCCACCCAGGCGCCCCTATCCTGCCCCTTTTAAAGATGGTGGCCACAAGGGCTAAATTAGTTGTCTATGTTTGCTCTCCTAGGATAGAGCTAGGACCTGAGCCTGTGTTTTCTGGTTCCAAAGTCCATAATCTTACCTCTCCAATATGAGAGGCATAGAGAAAGTATTATTAACGGACCAGATAGAAGCAACAAGATGTTCTGGCCCTACCTCACTGTTATCACTCGGACCCTGTTCACAGCAGGTTTGCCCAAGATCCTCCAGGGCCTTTGTTTTGGGCTGTTTGTACCAGGCTTGCCCATTGCCCACATCCTGCTCTGTTTGCCTCAGGTGTTACAGTACCGGACCTGGTGCCAAGAGCTGGAGAAGCGGCTGGAAGCCTCTGGGGTGAGTGAGGCTGTTTTGGGTTCCCCCTGAGCCCTCAGTGAGTATGCTTGTAAGGAAGGCCTTGTTTGCTGGCTAAGGGAGGTTGGGGTGTGATAAGGCAGTGTTTGGTGGAAGTCTCTTTCTGTGTTCAGCCCCTGAGAGCTTTATCACACAGATACTTTCATTGGACTAGCTATTCCGGGCCTGTCAGACGCCAACCCTTGGCTCTCTAAGGACAAAATGCAGCTTCGGGAGACTTAATCAGATTGGAAAGGATGTGGAATCAGAAGGAAGAAATGCATTTTTCCTCCAGAAGGTGTCAGTGTTTATCTGTCTTAGCAGTGGGCCTTTGCAGGCCTAAAAAGCATGTTTGTGGCAGAGGGATTTATTTGTGCTGTTGGCTGGGTTGACCTGGCTTTGAAAGACCCATTTGCCTTTGTTCCAGCTCTCTCTCGGCACCTTCTCACATTACTCTCAGGAAAGTTCTCTCAGAGGAGGGAAAGAACCAAAACTTACTGAGCACCATTCTATGTAGGCCAGGCACCATTCAGCATTGTCATGTTATGATGTCACTTAACCTGCAAGGCAGCTTTCTGAGAGGAATGGTAACTCCTTCATTTTGTAGTGAAGACTTTGTGGCTCAGAGAAGTTGAATAACTTCCTGAGGTCCAAAATGTAATGTTATAGAAGTCAAGGCCATTAGTGAAAGATATGTCTTATGCTTCTTAGGTTGAAAACTCTTTTCATTACCAAATGCCACCTTTGAGGAGAGGTTACTGGTTCACTTTTAGAAAAGGGGATGCAATGGATTTACCTTCAGGATGTAGCGATCGAGAAAAGAGACATATTGCTAACAGAGGAGAGAAAGAATCAAAAGAATAAAAAGAAGGAATAAAAAGGTTGTGCAGAAGGGGGCATCAGGGAATTGATCTGAGTGGTCTTCTCTTTGGAGGTAAATAAGACTTGTTTCTATCTGGCTAAGGGACCAATCTCTCCAAGGTGGGAAAGTGTGGAGGAGCCAAGCCTGGAACAGCTGCTGGTCCGATTGGAAGAGGAGCAACAGAGGTGATGAACCCCATGTTCTCTGGCTGGGGGTGATGCTGGTAGCCAGTGGGTTCTGAAGGCTGAGAGGAAACCTCTGCCCTGAGGGCTAACATGGATAAAACCATGCACCTCAGCCTTAGCCCTCCAGTTCCGGGCAGTGGAAAATTCCAATGTTTGTCATCTTACTCCAAGAGGTCCGAGGGTTGGATCAAGCCTTTATTTTGCACTTGTTCCCGCCCCTCCCCAGTGCAGGTGTGAGAGTCTAGCAGAGGTGAACACCCAGCTTCGACTGCACATGGAAAAAGCTGACATGGTGAATAAAGCACTTCGGGAAGATGTGGAAAAACTGACAGTGGACTGGAGCCGAGCCCGGGATGAGCTAATGAGGAAGGAGAGCCAGTGGCAGATGGAGCAGGAGGTAGGAGGAATAAGGGGCTGTAACCACGAGGCTGGGGGGGCTTATGCTTGGGGCACCACCATCCCCATCAGTGCTGGGAAAGGTTAACTTAGGAACCTGGATGGAAGCTGAACTGTTGCTAAAGTCCCTAAGCCTCCTCCCTACTCGGGCCGGCTGCTTTGCCCTGCTGCGGCTCTTGGCTGACTACTGTCCTTATCTACCTAGTCGAGGTTTTGCTGGCAAGTGAAATGACACTCAGGGCAGCTCTGTCCCTGCATAAGTGGCCAGCTTTGGTTTTAGACAGAGCTGAAATCTCGCTCACTCCCCTCTTCCGGAGGCGTGTATATTTAGATGCTCAAAAGGTAGCTAGTAAACGTGAATGGAGAAGAAAAAACGGATACAGACCTTGAGGAATTTTCAGATCCCAGCTAATGAAACTAATGTCTCCTAAGCCTTTGCTGCATGACAGGTATTTCGTTAGGCGATTTGCATGTGGTATGCCCTTGGATCTTTATTCTAAGTCGGTGGTAATAATGGCAATGGTTCCCGTTTGTTGAGGAACTACTGTTTATCTTTTTATGATCAGCTCAAAGGAAGGTCATATACCGTCTCAGGCCCTTTGACCTCCTGAATACCACTGATAACTTTATTAAACTCTTAAGCGTGACCTGAATATAGGTACCCAGTCATAAGCTGTCTCCCGTGAGTCCGTCTTTCCCTACCCCGGGGAGCCAGGAGGAGTCCTAGACTCCTGCGCTGGCAAAAGACAGACTTCTGCCCTTTGATATGACCTGGATTTCTGAATATGCAGTTCTTCAAGGGCTACCTGAAAGGGGAGCACGGTCGCCTTCTTGGTCTGTGGCGGGAGGTGGTGACCTTCCGACGCCACTTCCTGGAAATGAAGTCAGCCACTGACAGGTTAGTGTGGGGATAAGAGGGGAGGTTTCCCCTACTGATTCTAGACTTAATGAGAGTGGGCTGCTGTAGAAGTGGGGGACAGGGGAAGGGGGGGGTAGAAGAGTGGGTGGGGAGGGATGATATTGTTGGATTCAGATGACTTTCCCCAGAACCTGCTCCTCAGGCTTCCCTGGGCCTGATCTCCATGCTCCCTTCCTCGGTCCCTACTGGAGTCTGCTCTTTCCTTGCTTGTACTCAGAGACCTGACGGAGCTCAAGGCTGAGCATGTGAGGCTTTCAGGGTCCCTGTTGACCTGTTGTCTCCGCTTGACTGTGGGTGCCCGGTCTGGAGAACCTGATGGATCTGGGAGACTGGATGGGAGTGAGCCAACTCAGCTTCTGCTTCTACTAACCAAGACCCAGAAGCTGGAGAAGGAAGTCCATGAAAGGAGCCAGGAGTTAATACAGCTGAAGAGTCAAGGGGATCTGGAGAAGGCTGGGCTGCAGGATCGGTGAGATGGGCTAGGGTCCTAGGAAGGGGTTGTTGAGGGTGTTGACTCCTTTAGAGAGATAGAGATGGGTGGTGGGGGGTGGAAGGTGTGAAGAGCATTCTTCCCACAAGAAGGAAGTTGCGGAGGGAGTTTAGTTTGGAACCCGGTGCCCCAGTTGAGGCCATGTGACTGTCCTCTGCCCTCACACCATCCTGCAGCTCAGTGTCTCTCATGTTGATTTATAGAGCTAGCTACGACTGTCTTCAGTCAACACTAAACTATTCACCATTCCCAGAACAGCCAAGCTCTTCCACACCCCCCTGCCTTTGTACATGCTGACCTTAGCCTGGAAGGCCTCTTTCCCTTCTTCCTCTGCCTCATCCCTTAAGGCAAATGTCACCTCTTCTGTGAAGCTTTCCCTGACCTCAGTAGCCTGTTGAATTACTATGCCTTGGTGTGGTCTTTTGACCTGCTGGTTATAATATTGATCTCACTGTTTCTCACTGATTATTAACCTTTTTTTTGTTGTTAGGTTCTTCTGTTTTTTGGATTTTGATAAAATAGGCTTTTTAAAAATAATGTAAGAAGGGCAGAGACATAAGCAAAGAGCCCCATTTGAATTTCAGTGCAGAGTTGGGTTTATACCCCATGGCTAGGGTTGTGTCACCACCTATTGGTGATGTATGTAAATAGCAGTCTGTTTTGTTCTGGGTTGTGAAGCGCTGGGAGGCGCCAAGGACAGAGACCACGTCTTAGTACGTTTATGTCTCTAGTGCTTTGCACTTCGTCTGCCATACACTAACATTCAATGGATGTTTGTTTAAAGATACAATCATTAAATTAATGGCCATACGGTGAATAGAGGCTCTTAGAGATGATACAGAATATAATTATTAAGACTAAAAAAAAAAAAAAAAAAAAAAGAAAGAAAAGAAATTTAACTCCCGGATAGCATTCATTCAAGAAATATTTATTTAGGGGCGCCTGGCCGGCTCAGCTAATAGAGCATACGACTCTTGATCTTGGGGTTGTGAGTTTGAGCCCCATGTTGGGTATAGAGGTTACTTAAAAAAATAAAATCTTAAAAACGAAAAAAAGAAATGTTTATTTAGCTACCCATATAATACCAGATACTGAACTCCAGGATATAGCATAAAGTGATAAAAATGTATGATGATTTCCCTGAACCTTAAGGTTAATATCACAGAGGTTGACCATAATCTTCCTGAATGGCCCCTCCTCTTTCCTTATCAGAGTCAGACCCTTGGGTTGGAGGGACCTTGGGACTGTCCAATGTGGCAATTCTGATGTTCTTATTGGCTTCAGGGTGCTTGACTTCAAGATCAAGCGGGGCCTGGAAGGGCCCGGGCCAGGGCTTTCCTTCAGCTCTCGGGCCCCCAAACACGTGTTCCAGCCTTGAGATGTGGTAAATCCCTGCATGTGTCTGAGTGGCTTTTGACTACCCCCCCAACCCCCCCAGTTCAAGACTGTAGTATCATATGGTCTTCAGGGAGTGCAGGGGCCAGGGGCACCCAAGTGACTCTGGGGAGGCTGTAGTGGGAATGTCTGGGTTGGGGCTGGGGCGTGCTGCATAGTAACTCTGTCACCACAGTGCACTGCCCAAATGACAGTGCTGTGCTCTTCTCTTCAGGGTGACCGAGCTCTCTGTTCTACTGACCCAGGCTCAGAAGCAAAATGAAGATTATGAGAAGATGTTAAAGGCTCTGAGAGAGGCAATGGAGATCCTGGTACATGATCCTTTGTTCGGGAAAGGAGTTGGGAGTGGGCCTATAGGTTCCTTGTCCTTTATGGATAGATAATGCAAGATACCAGTTAAATGTTCCTTGACAAAATGCTAAAAAATAAATTTTGGCTGAATCTGAATACTTATTCATTCATTCATTTTTGCATTCACGAGTAAATACTGGTATATTCCTGGGGAAACTACAACGATGTATGCATGTGGTGTGTCCTCATCGGAGAGAGTGGGACATACATTAAGAGGCACCTGGCAAAGGATGGGGATGTGTGATTCAAAACCTAGTCATATGGGAAACAACTGAGGAATATAGCAATGGTTAGCTTGGAGCAAAAAGGGCTTGAGGAAGATATGATGGCTGCCATCACAAATCTGAAGGACTGACATTGGGGAAAAGAGTTGACTTGTTTGATGTTTTCCAGGCGGGCACAAGCAATGTTGATGACTAGAAGTCACAGGGTGGTAGAGTTTGTCTAACAGCTAAAGCTGCTCAGTAGGTGAACAGTCTTCCCTGTGGAAGAGTGAGGTTTGTGTCTCTGGCTTCACGTTTGCCAGAGATATTATCAAAGGGACTCTCTAAAGTTGGACGTGAGAACCTCTGGCTTGATTCCACATTTCCTTTCGTTTCTAAGAATTTTGATCTCTTTTATTAGGCGGGTCCTGTATGCCTATCCTCATGCAAACCCCTGGTATTATCTGAGCTGGCATCTACAGGGATTCAGAGTTGTTTATGCCTTTTTGGTTCCTTTTGATCAGGAATTTGCAAATTCAAATGTCCATAGTACCCAGATAATGCCAAAGAGTGAAGTGGGTTCCCTTGTAAGGATTTGGGTTTTCTAGCGCTATCGTAGTTAGTTTTGAGTACTACAGGGGACACTTGATTTCAATATTGAGAAAATGACGAGGCATAGTAGGGACTCCAGACCCTAAAGAATACATGCCTCATCTGGAGGAGACACCCACTGTTCAACTTCAGGAAATTATTGCCATGTAGGAATGGGGGCTGGTCTGGCCCATCTGTTAACTTTTTATTTTTTATTTGTATTTGTATTTCTTTCTTTTTTTTTTTTTTTAAGTAGGCTTCACACCCAGCATGGAGCCCAATTCATTGCCCAAACTCACGACCCTGAGATTAAGACCTGAGCTGAGATCAAGAGTCGGATGCTTAACCAACTGAGCCACCCAGGCATCTGTTAACTTTTTGAGAAAAGCCAGAAAGTCAGAATTTCTCAATTCATAAAATCTCTCAATGTATAAACGATGGTTCAAATTTTGTGTAGGCCAAAGAAAACACAGCTGCAGGTCTGTGTCTTGAGGTCTTCGCTAACAATATGATCAGAAGGAACTGAGGAAATCTTGAGTCTTCAAGTTTACTGCTAGCTCTGAGGCTTAGGGGTTTCTCTTGTCTAGCCTTAGATCTCAAGCATCTGTTTGCTGTACAGAGGCAGCTGCCATTCTCCCTCCAATGATAGCTGATATTCATTGAGCATTTCTTTTGTGCCAGGCACTATGTTGAGTAATTTATATGCATCTTTTTCATTCAAGCCTCAACAAAAATGTGTGAAGTGTTTGCTGTTAATTATTCCTATGTTAAAGAGAATGAAGCTCATAGAAGCAGTTGCCTAAGGTTACCAATCTTAGGAAGGTGATAGAGCAAGAACTCTAATCCAGGCCGTCTAATTTGGACCTCTGACTCACTCAATCTGAACTCTTAATCACCACATCACACTGTCTTCAGAGTCCTGGGACATTAGTAGCACTCACGTGTGGTCAGAGAAAAAGTGGGGTTGACAGAAGAGACAGAATGAGATTCTGGCTGATTTGGAGGGTGGAATGATAGATTCTTCTGAGAGGTTGGCTCACACCTCTATCTTGTTCCCTGTTCAGGAGAAAAATCATGCAGAATTAATGGACCACGAGGCATCACTTAGTAGGAATGCCCAAGAGGAGAAGCTGTCTTTACAGCAGGTGATCAGGGATATAACCCAGGTACTGGTAAGCCTTCTGTTTGTGGTAACTGGGCTATGGCTCACTCTTCCCCAGGCCTCCATGTCCTCTTAGTCATGCTTAGATATTCACTCTCTGAGGTACTTGGGCTTAGGGACTTTGGGTAACGAGTTCTCTGAATGTATTTGAAGACCGGCACCCTAAGGGGTAGCTAAGCATTCGTGTGCTAGCACTGCCTGCTGGAACAGGCCCTCTTAGTGCCGGCTGCAGTTCTCAGGCCGGTGGCTAGATTCTGGTCTTTGTTATGTCGGTATCCCCTTTCTTCATTTCTTCATTTATTATTACCTCAGAAAGTGCTCTTGTTGCTAGTCCTAGGTTTGGGTGACCAAAGGTGAGGAGTTGGAGAAATCAATCCTTTTTGCTCCTAGATACCCTCCTCCCAGCCCTCTGGGAGAGGAGCTGAGAAGGAAAACATCAGGTTGGCCCAGCCTGTAGTATCACGTCTTCTGTGTGGACTCTAGGCCTTGGTCGGCAGGGTGGTGACTGTGCTGTGGTGGGTTTCAGGTCATGGTGGAAGAAGGGGACGGTATGACCCCAGGCTGTGGTCACGAGAGCTCCTTGGAATTGGACCCTAGTGGCGACTCCTCCCAGTTTGATTCCCAGGACCCAGGCAAGGCTCTTACTCTGGTGCGTTCAGTGATGACTCAAAGACGCCAGGCTGTGCAGGTGAGAGCCCCACCATTCCTCCTCAGCCACGGGACTGGGTGTCTAAATTGATTTGTGCCCCAGGCACCCTCCTGGCCTGGACTGGCCCTTTCACTATGTTGACTAGTCATGAGGTGTTTGGTCAATACCCCCAAAGTGCTCTTTAGAAGCTCTCAGTGTGTGCCCAGTTGTACTTGTGGGTAACGGGCACCATTTTCTGTGCGTTTCACTTTGCACGCAACTTTCGTATAGCATTACACAAAGGTACACAACTGGAGCCCTGGGAGACCGTGGGTAAGTGTTCCCCAGCTCTGATGGTCCCAGCCACACTAAACTATCTCCATGACTGCCCCCACTCCCCCAATTCACATGTGAAGATGATGGACTCTGAGACTCTGGGAACCACAGAAGCCCAGTAATCTTTGATCCTCTGTCTTCTCGACTGGCTAAAACTGGCCACATCTCTTTTTTCTTTTTTTAAATGTGTATTTATTTTTGAGAGTGAGAGCAGGAGCAGAGGGGGGCGGAGAGAGGGAGACAGAAAATCCAAAGCGGACTCTGTACTGACAGCAGCGAGCTTGATGCGGGGCTCGAACTCATGAACCGTGAGATCATGACCTGAGCCAACCGACTGAGCCACCCAGGCACCCCTTGACCAGCCAGATCTCTATTCTTAGCTTACCCCTGTACCACCCTCAGCCCCCTCGCCCAGCCCCACTCTCAGGCCCCTGACGCCCCTCCTTTGCTCTTTCCTCTTGCTCACCATCTCACTTCTGTCACTCTCCCTCCCCAGGACCTGAGGCAGCAGCTTTCTGGCTGTCAGGAAGCTGTGAGCTCCTTGCGGAGGCAGCATGATCAGTGGGAGGAGGAGGTCAAGGCCTTGAGACAGAGGCTGCAGAAACTCACCGGGGAACGTGACACTCTGGCAGGGCAGACCACGGACCTCCAGGGAGAGGTGGAGTCTCTCAGCAAGTAAGCAGGGGGCTGTTCATCCCGCCCCTCCCCCCGAAGTGACTCTGTGGTCACACAGTTCTGGGCTGTCTTGCTTTGTGTTCTGCTTATTCCTGCTCACTCAGTTTTGGATCTTTGTGATGACAAAAACAAACAAACAACAGTTTCCCGCCTAAAAGGAAAGATGAGGGGTTTTTTTTTTATGTTTATTTATTGTTGAGAGAGAGAGAGAGAGAGAATGTGAGTGAGGGAGGAGCAGAGAGAGAGGGAATCAAAGAATCCGAAGCAGGCTCCGCGCCATTAGTGCAAAGCCTGACGTGCGGCTCGAACCCACGAACCGTGATATCATGACCTGAGCTGAAGTCGGACGCTTAACCGACTGAGCCACCCAGGTGCCCTGGAAGATGAGGTTTTTAAAGGAAACAGACACCTCTGTCCTTTGACCCTGTGACGTCTGCTTCCGGGAAGGATTTGAGGTTCCAAGGTTTCTGCTCATCTCTGGACTCCATGTTCTAGGGAGCGAGAGCTCCTGCAGAAGACCAGGGAGGAGCTGCAGCAGCAGCTGGAGGTACTGGAGCAGGAGGCGTGGCGACTGCGAAGGACCAACATGGAGCTTCAGCTGCAGGGGGACTCTGCTCAGGGCGAGAAGGAGGAACAGCAGGAAGAGCTGCACCTGGCTGTCCGTGAAAGGAAGCGCCTGTGAGTGACCGGTCCCCTCCTTCCTAGGGCTTGATTTTCCCTTCGGTTCCACACCCTCCTCCACCCCACCCCCATCTCTTAGGAAGTGGAGTGAATCACAGCCTGGCGTGCAGTGGGCTCACATTAGCTTCCCGCTCCTTCTTTTGCAGAAAGATGAATACAGAAAGTTCACCCAGGCTTTTCTGAGCACCCATAAGGGCTGCGGGGGATACAGAAGGAAATAAGACACAAGCACTGATCTCAAGCAGTTTGTGGTCTACTGGGGGAAAACAGACAAGTAAATAGCAAACTGTGCATGAGGCCAGATGAAGTATGAATGAGATAGAGCTTCAGGCTGGGTCCTCTGGGAGCATGGGAGTGAGAGTTAACAATTGAAAGTTTCATGGAGGAGATGGTGGCCTTTGAGCTGGGCCTTGACATGTTTTGATTGTGGAGAGTGGGAGAGGGGCGAAAGGGACAGATCAGCAAAGATGTTCAAGGTGGGCTGGGCTGGGTGAGGGGTAGGACTTAATTCTGGGAAGTCATGGGAAATGAGTTGGTCTAGGAAGGGAATTCCAGAGTCAAGAGACCAGCTAATCTGTAAATTCCCCTATATAACGTCATAGAGAAAGCAAGGACTTTCGAGCTGGCAAAAGTGTGGTTTAAATTATGGTCCTGCCACTTGGGCAGATTAGTTTATTTGTAAGATGGAGATGATAGCATTTACCTTGAAGGATCGCAGGGAGATTAGAATGCTGTTTTGCAAAATGCTGGCATAGAGCCTGGCATGTGGTATGTCTTCAGTAACTGGTGCCAGTTACAGGTACAGGTACAGTTACACTTTTGGCATATGTATCCCCCTCCTCTCCTGTGCCCTAGCTCCTTGTAGCCAGTAGGCATGAAAGGACTTCTGTAAGGGTCATGACTCGTGCAAGTAATGGTCTCCCCTGTATCAAGGAGGAGAAAAGACAACCCACAAAGATGATTGTTTTTAAATTTAATTAGTGTGAATCGATAATACGTTTATCAATATTTATAACGATCTGGGGGCGCCTGGGTGGCTCAGTTGGTTAAGCAGCCAACTTCAGCTCAGGTCATGATCTCACAGTCTGTGGGTTCAAGCTCCGTATCAGGCTCTGTGCTGACAGCTCAGAGCCTGGACCCTGCTTTGGATTCTGTGTCTCCCTCTCTCTCTCTGCCCTTCCCCACTCATTCTTCTCTCTCTCTCTTTCAAAAATGAATAAACATTAAAAAAATTTAAAAAAATATTTATAACGATCTGAAAGTCAAAGCTACTTAAAAAGACAAACAGAGATACACCTCTCTGCTTCATCCATCCCATTTCCCTTCCTTCCCATTTAGATTGCTCTCTTGGGGTGCCTGGGTGGCTCAGTTGGTTAAGCATCCTCTTGATTTCACCTTAAGTCATGATCTCACGGTTTGTGGGTTAGAGCCCCACATCAGGCTCTGCGCTGGGCATGGTGTCTGCTTAAGATTCTCTCTCCCTCTCCCTGTGCCCCTTCTCCCCTCAAAAAAAAAAAATAATTAATTGCTTTCTCTTTATCTTTCCAGCTACTTTATGCAAATATATGTATATATTCTTATTTCTCCCAATTTCTTGCCTTTTTCACTGTATATGTCATGGAGGTCATATCAGTTTTTAGAGAGCTTCATTCTTTTGCTTGGCAAAGGTAATTACACTCCTGTTCCCTTCTGGGGTGTGACCACTCCCTGAGATGGCCCCCAGCCTCCTCTCTTTCCATTGTAGTCAGGAGACGCTGGCAGGCCTGGAAGCCAAACAGTCCGAATCACTCAGTGAGCTGATCACACTTCGGGAAGCCTTGGAGTCCAGTCACCTGGAAAGGGAGCTGCTGAGGCAAGAGCAAACAGAAGTGACCGCGGCACTGGCCAGGGTGCGTGGGCCTCCACCCCTCACTTGCTGGGTGGTGTGGGTGGCTTGGAAAGTTATGTTTCTAGGCAAAGGCCATACGGCCTGCCTCATTGTTCACCCTTCAAGCCTCAACCCTTCATATTTCCTGCATCACTTACTAGTCTCTGCTTTTGGGTTCTGTCCCTCCCAGTGTACTCTACACTGGAGTTAGAATGCTTTTCAAAAGTATAAATCTGGTTACATCAGTCTCCTTCCTGTAACCATTCAGTGGCTTCCCAGCTGCTTGGTGCCACATTCAAAGCCCTTTGCCTTCTGGCTTCCTCCTCTGTCTATAACCTGTCCTGACTCCCCATATACCTGGAGTCCTGCCACATCTTCAGTTTCGCCATGCATTTTCATGACTCTGCTGCTTCCCACGTACTCTTCACTTCCCACGGACTGCTTCTTTCCTCTCTCTCTCACCACAAACCGCTTCTCGCCTCTCAATACCCAACTTAATCGCCAGCTCTCCTACCAAGCACTTTTGGCTCCCCCAACCTCAATGAATGCCTTTTTTTTTTTTTGAGTTTCCAGAGCACTTTGTGCTGACATTGTGTATGAAGTCATCACAGCGATAGTTGTTTCTGCATCCTGATGTCTGTGCCTCTGTACTATGAGCTCCTCTCTCACTTCTCAATGAATGAACAAAGGAGTGAATGAATGAAGGGAAAACTTGTTTCAAATGTAAGGGAAGGATTGGAGCGTTAACTGATCTCTGTACAAGGACGGCAGCAATTGTTGGGGATGTGAGCTGTTCACCGTGGTGGGAAAACGTGAACACGGAAACCCTTTAACTCTCTTTGTTTTTAGGCAGAACGGTGTGTTGCGGAGCTGTCTGGTTCTGAGAACAGCCTGAAGGCAGAGGTCGCCGACCTTCGGGCTGCAGCTGCAAAGCTCAGTGCCTTAAATGAGGCTTTGGCCTTAGATAAAGTTGGACTGAACCAGCAGCTTCTCCAGGTGAGCACAGATTTCTCTGATCCACAGAGTAAGGGCTGGGCCCTGACAGAAGGCAAGCCAGTGACTGGTAAAGCTCATGCCCATGACAGGGAAGAGTCCTTAATGGATCAGTGCAAGATGGATCAGTTCCCAAATGTGGTCCTAAAATGAGCAAAAGGAACATTGACGGAACAGAGGGTAGCAAAGACTATAAGGCCTGGGCTTAGCCGTTAAAAATAGTCTGCTCCCACACCTACAGCAGAACCACCTTTGGGCTGGAGGGTAAAATCTCCAGGGCTGGGAAGAAGGCCTGTGTCCTCTGGAAGGAAGACTCAGTTTTTAATCCCATTGTGTGAGATAATAGCAATCTCGAGAAAAGGATCTGCTGAAGAGCCTGCATCTCAAAGAGTGTGTTTCTTATAGGTTGCAAAGTTAACATGTCTCTTCACTGCTCCTATTCCCTTGAGCCCTAGAAATGTTCCAGATGCCCTTTATTCTGAATTCTTTAAGAGTAGGGTTTTGCCTTTTTAATCTCCATCCCCAGCATTAACCCATCTAGTACCTGGAAAACAGGCACCAGACCAAATGAATGCATAGTCCCCCTCTCTTACAAGCCCTCCTGTGTTTCTCCTATGAGTCATAGATTCATGTCTTACTTGGACTTCCGTCTTAGCACTTGGTCTATAAACTGTAACCATTTGTCTTTGATGCCTTTCCCCTTTTGACCAGTAGTTGGAACAGGAGAACCAATCTATGTGCAGCAGAATGGAAGCAGCTGAGCAGGCAAGAAGCACTTTGCAGTTGGGCCTGGCAGAAGCCGAGAGGAGTAGGGACGCCCTGCAGGAGAAGAACACTCACCTGGAGGTTCAGCTGCAGAAAGCAGAGGAGACTGGGGCTGAGCTGCGGGCAGATCTCAGGGGCATCCAGGAAGAGAAGGAAGAAATTCAAGAGAAATTAAGCGAGGTGAGAACACAAAACTGATACATCCCATTAAGATACCACACGTACTCAATGTAGAAAATGAAAACTCGACAGAAATGATTCAGGAAGTGAAAAGGTCTTACTTCCTAAAAGTGACCAGTGTTACTGGTTTCAGGTACATCTTCCCTTTTTTTTTTTTTAATCTTTTATTTTTATTACTTTTGAGACAGAGAGAGACAGAGCATGAACAGGGGAGGGTGAGAGAGAGAGAGAGAGGGAGACACAGAATCTGAAACACACTCCAGGCTCTGAACTGTCAGCACAGAGCCCGATGCGGGGCTCGAACTCACGGACTGCGAGATCATGACCTGAGCCGAAGTCGGACGCTTAACCGACTGAGCCACCCAGGCACCCCATACCTTCCTTTTTTTTAAAACAATTCCCAGGGGTGCCTGGGTGGCTCAGTTGGTTAGGCGACTGACTTCGGCTCAGATAGTGATCGCACAGTTCATGAATTCAAGCCCCGCGTCAGGCTCTGTGCTGACAGCTCAGAGCCTGGAACCTACTTCAGATTCTGTGTCTTCCCTCTCTCTACCCCTCCCCTGCTCACACTCTGTGTCTCTTTGTCTCTCAATAATAAATAAACGTTAAAAAAGATTTTTTTTTAAACAATTCCCATAAGAATCCTTCAGATTCCTTACTACTTCACACTTTCCAGTTTGAATTAGATGCCTTTTCCTGGATGCTCTAACAGTACCTCCTGCATGTTCCAGCCGCCACAGCCTCCTCACTGTATTATAATTATCCGTTTACAGTCTCCAGCATTAGACCAAAAGCTCCTTGAAGACAAGGCTGTGTCTTAGTTGTTTTTATTCCTCCATCTTTTAGCACAATGTCCAGCACATAGCAGCGGCTCAGTAAATTTTTTCTGAACCAATGACACAGCTCAAAGATCATCTTTTGCCTCTACCAAACTTCTCACTGCCCTAAAATGATACAAATTTTCCTTCCCAGAATCCCTTTCTCAGAGACTGATTGCTTTCTTCCTGATGATATACATGTTTTAATTCTAAAGACTAAAAGCTCCTTAGAGGTAGTTCTCTTGCAGCCCTAACCCCGGGTCTTGCACAAAGGAGAACATGCTTCCTGGGCTGGGAGTTCTACAGGTTGATGAGGGAAGTAGATAAATGCCACTTATATGAGTGGGCAATGCTCAGGACTCACAGAGCTGGGTCCAGAGTCTCTGAAGGGCCAATGCCCCAACCTGGTGATAGCAGCCCCAGGGGATCCTGCCTCTGCCCTGTAATCTCCCGGATTTCTCCCTCTCAGGCTCACCATCAGCAGGAGGCAGCCTTCGCTCAGCTGGAGCAGCTGCATCAGGAGATGAAGCGACAGGACGAAGTGCTTGCTCGGGAAGTGCAGGAGAAGGAGGCCCTAGTACGGGAGAGAGCAGGCCTAGAGGTGCGGCTGCAGGCTGTGGAGCGAGACCGGCAGGACCTCTCTGAACAACTACTAGGGCTCAGGTAGGGCCCACACGCAGTTCAGCCAAGGACAGAGAGAGTTCTGCAAGGCAAGGAGTAGCCAACCTAAGCTCCCTGCCCAAAGTAAACGGGTCCTAAATGAGTTATGAATTTGTAATTGCCGCCTAATTTCTCTGGGTAGTCAGTACTTAGAATCCAACTCCTCTTAAGGAAGGTTAAGGGGCTGGATGGGTAAGAACTCTTCCTTATTCCTGAACCTGACAGCTCAGCCAAGGAGCAACTGGAGAGCAATCTGTTCGAGGCCCAACAACAAAATTCTCTGATAGAGGTCACCAAGGGACAGCTGGAGGTCCAGATTCAAACTGTCACTCGAGCCAAGGAAGTAATTCAAGGTG
Source organism: Panthera leo (assembly GCF_018350215.1). Classification (NCBI taxonomy): domain Eukaryota; kingdom Metazoa; phylum Chordata; class Mammalia; order Carnivora; family Felidae; genus Panthera; species Panthera leo. Next base: position 23,675,948 of record NC_056681.1, on the reverse strand, counting down.
AGACCCCTCCTCTCCTCCCCCCCACCCTACCCCAGTCCCCGCAGCTGGGATGGGGACTCTTCATTCCATGGAGATCTTGAAAGCCTGGAAGCAAATGGGAAGCTCAGAGGTCCTCCTCCAGCCAGGCTCAGGGCTTCCTGGACGGAAGTTGTTTATGAGATCTGGGGAGAAGGGAGAGGGGAAGAGGGCAGAGGCCCAGTGAGAGATACCTGTCCCTGGCATCTTAGGGGAAGTGAGGTGCCTGAAGCTGGAACTGGACACTGAACGGAGCCGGACAGAGCAGGAGCGGGAGAACGCAGCCAGACAGCTGGCCCAGGCTGAGCAAGAGGGGCACACTGCCCTGCAGCAGCAGAAGTCAGCCCATGAGGAGGAGGTGAACCGGCTCCAGGAGAAATGGGTAGGTCATGGATGTGGCTGGGGACAGGAGAGGCAGATGTGGCCTCCCTTCAGTGAGTGCTCCACCCACTGACTCTTGGGACAGATATTGCTGCTTATAAGAGTGAAATCTGAGCAGGACTAGCCTGGTCCCATGGTGTAAAATCCAGCTTCTAGCTAGTAATTGAGCAATATATGAAAAACACTAAGAACAATTCTTGACATGTATGTAGTAAGCTCTATATTTGTGTTAACTATTATTGTTGTTGTTTGAGTATGTACAGAGAATTAAACATGGATCCTGGGATTTAGGATTGTTATACTGGCCCCAGGATGTAAAGGGAGCAGAGGAATGCCTTGGACCCCTTCTTGTCTAATTCAGAACTGTATTTCTTTTATCTTTTAATTATATAACTTAGTCTATTTGCTTTTATTGTGACTATAGGTATATTTGGATTTATTTCTACTATCTGATGCTATTTTTCCTGCCTTTTATACCTTTTGGGGCAGGGAGGTCACCTTTCTTAACTTCTTTTAGGGAGTTCAATTGGATGATTAAGTTGTATTCTTTTCTGGGTTCTTTTTCTCTCTCTACTACTTTGGGTGGTCTGTTCTCTATTTTTAAAAAAATTTTAGTTGTTTCCTTTAATATTTAAAAATACGTACTTAATAGGGGCGCCTGGGTGGGTCAGTCGGTTAAGCAGCTGACTTTGGCTCAGGTCATAATCTTGTGGTTCACGAATTCGAGCCCCACATCGGGCTCTGTGCTGACAGCTCAGAGCCTGGAGCCTACTTCAGATTCTGTGTTTCTGTCTCTCTCTCTGCCTCTCCCCTGCTCATGCTCTCTCTCTTTGTCAAAAATAAATTAAAAAACAAAAACATTAAAACATTTTAAAAAAATACATACTTAATAAAATCATAAGTTAATCAGTATGGACTGCATTCACTCCTCCCGACCTATGTACTGTTTTATTCAATGTGTTTTGTTTTAACTAGTTTGTTAACACCACAAATTATTTTGACTTGTTTTCAACCATGAATATTTGTTTAGATACACTGAAAAAATTACAAATGATTTTCACTCATCATCCCTTCTTGCATATCAGACATTCTATTTGGATTTATTTTCCTCCTTGAAATAGAATTTCTTTGGTGAGGGTCTGTTGGTAATTAATTGTCTGAAAATATTTCTATTTTACTTTTATTCTTGAAAGATAGTTTCATTGGGTATAAAATTCTAGGATGATAGTTATTTTCTCTCAGCATATGCATTATTCTATTGTTTGTGTCGAGAAGACCCTGATTAGTTGTTTGTCAGACCTTCTTACTGTATTTTCCATGTATCTTGACTATTACATTTTCTACATTCATTTTTCTTTTTCTATACCGTATTGTAGATGATTTTTCAGATCTGTCTTCTACTCACTAACTCCCTTTCAGCTGTGTCTAATCTGCTATGTAGTCTATTCACCAAGTTTTATATTTCACTTATTAAATTTTTTTATTTCTAGACATTCTATTCAGTTTTTTTTTTTTTCAAATCTTCTTGGTCATATTTTAGTTTCTTTCCTTAATTTATATTTTCATCCACTCTTTTATTCTTTAAACACATGAAACATATTTTTATGCTATTTAATAACACCAATAACTAAAGTCATTTCGGGCAGGGGCTCCTGAGTGACTCATTTGGTTAAGCGCCCAACTCCTGATTTCAGCTCGGGTCATGATTTCATGGTTAGTGGGATCAAGCTCCACATCAAGTTCTGCACTGATAGTGCGGAGTCTTCTTGGGATTCTCTCTCTCTCTCTGCTCCTCCCCTGCTCATGCACTTGCTCTCTCTCTCTCAAAATTAAATAAAATAAATTAATTAAAAAAAATTAAAAATAAAATAAAAATAAAATCTTTTCGAACCTGACTCTGCTACATGTTTTTTCCATTGGTTCTCACTCCTGTGTTTTATGATTCTTGACTCTGAGCTCACATTCTTTAGAAATTTTTCTGTGGGAATCCTTTTGGCCTAAGGCGGAAGAGTTTTTCTTCAGAGAATTTGCTTTTGCTTCTGTTAGGAATTTCCTAGCAGAAGAGGAGGACACTGTTGTTATCCCCATTTTTATAGATGAGGAAACTGAGGCACAGAAATATGATAGAAATTAACTGAGGTCACTTGTACTAATAGTGTTGGATTAAAGGTTCTATCATCCCAGAACCATCTCAAAATAAAATTTTAAAATGAAGTGAAATAAAATTTCGGTTGAAAGTATTTGGGGTCACATTCAAGCCCTATGCCCACATGAAGACCAGGTTGTGGTTGACTTCTCAATGGAGATTTTTTTTTTTTAATCCTGTGTAAAAGTTGAAGCAAATAAATGTTCTTGCTATTTCCTTCTGTGGGATTTTGTTTTGTTTTGTTTTCTCTCCCCCTACTTTCTGTCCCTTTCTCTTCCCCATTTCTCTCTTTCCTTCTTCTCTCTCTCAAGTTTATCCTTCTACTGAGAGTACTATAGCCCAGGGATAGGCAAGGTTTTTTTGTAAAGGGGCACATATTAGGTTTTGTGGACCTTATGGTCTCTGTCATAATTATTCACCTCTGCTATTGTAGTACAAAAGTAGCCAGAGATACCATGTAAACAAATGAGCATGTCTGTGTTCAGATAAAACTTTAAGTGTGGACACTGAAATTTTAATTTCACATAATTTTCACATGTCACAAAAATCTCTCTCTCTCTCTCTCTCTCTTTTTTTTTTTTTTTTCTTTCTCCTTTTCAACCATTAAAAGTATTAAAACCACTGTTAGTTCACAGGCCATACAGCAACAGGAGGCTGGCCAGATTTTGCTCACGTGCCATAGTTTATTGACCCCTGATTAGCCCTTTGGAGGTCCAGTTTTATGTGGGAGTCTTCTATTGGACTCCCCACCCCGTCTTCTGTTTTCTTTTTCCCACGTAGCCTTAAAATGAATTTCAGTTATTAGATATAGCAGATACCTCCAGTGGAAAGCCAGTCTGTACTCATTTACCATTTATAAAGCACAAGTCTTGCTTTGATTTTGACTCCTGTGAAATTTTCATTATTTTCCTGCTGGCTCACTTATACATTAAAACATACACTGGGGCATCTGGGTGACTCAGTCAGTTAAGTGTCTGACTCTTGGTTTCAACTCGGGTCATGATGTCATGGTTCCTGAGATCTAGCCCTGCATTGGGCTCTATGCTGATGGCCAAGGCCTGCTTGGGATTCTCTCTCCCTCTCTCTCTGCCCTTTCCCTGTTTGCACTGTCTCTGTCTCTCTCAAAATAAATAAATAAACATTGCAAAAAAACCCACAACATATATTTAATATTTTATCAGTATTTTTTGCCATTTTGCAGCTGGAAGGTTCAGAAATCTTGTTTTTCAGGTCTCTGAAAATAGAAGTTGATTTGTGCTTTGTGTGTATTTGTGATTTGACTGTTATTACAAGGCAGACTTGTTGGTAAAATGGTAGCTAGAAGTTTGCTTGTTTTGAAATTATATGCCTAAAGTAAGTAATTTAATTATTCATTGAACAGTGTCCAGAAGGCACTTTCCCCAGCAAGAATTAGGCATATCACCCCGGGAAAATCCTCCAAGTGAAAGATGCAATAAAGTTCCAAAATAATGAGTAACCACCTGACATAATCTAGGCTTCTCTGGAAGGATTGACCATCTCATGGCCATACCTGAGTCATGGGAGGGCGTGTTCCATTTTTTCCTTTCCTCACATTCAGACAATCCCCCTGAATTCTGATCATCTGACTTTATGATCTCCCTACTGATTGAAAAGGTTGACTACTCTCATAACTCTTGGGGTCTGTTAGTTTGATTGATTGATTGATTGATTGATTGTAAGCTCTACACCTAATGTGGGGGGTTGAACTCACAACCCCGAGATCAAGAGTCACATGCTCTACCAACTCAGCCAGCCAGGCACCCCTGAGAGTCTGTTAGTTTTAACTATGACTGCCTTCTCCTGGAATCCTAACAATTGGAAAAACTCTTAGGGGCTCTAGTCTTCATTCTTTCACCTAGTGCATGTACCCCCTTTAATTGTAGTGATAGTGGACACTCATCAACCACTTCCCCATGCCACATGCCTTGCTAAATGCTATTTACATTATTTCAGATAGCCTACCTACTACTAGCTAGTGAGGAAATTGAGATGTAGAGAAATCACTCAAGGTCACATGGCTAATAAGCAGTAGAACAGGAATTAACCATCTCTTAACCATTTATGCTGTGGTCATTCCTGCAATATCCCTTTCATATGGTCACTTAGCTTCTGTTGTATTCCACCAATGGCTGCCCATTCATTTCTAGGTAGATCTAGTTATTGAAAAATTATTCCTTATGTCAAGCCAAAATCTATTACGTGAAACAAATCACATCTTAGGTTTGCTTGAAATACCTCACCAACATGCTTGCTTTCCTCTAGACATGTTACACGTTACTCATGACCCAATGTGCAGAATATTCTGATCCACAACCTAACTGGCAACCCTAGCCTGTTACTTCCTGGACATCATGGAATTGGCTCTTTTGGTAGCTATAACACACTTCTAATCAAATTGAGTGAATAGGCCAGTTTTTTTTTTTTTAAACACTTACTACTATTAAAATTCATCTTTCTCATATTTTCACAGCTGGCTTTTTAAATCAGAGGGAATGATTTGATGTTCGTAGCTGTTTGATAACTGTGGCTTTATGGATTGCTATTCTTAGGCATCTTAACAGTCCAGCAACTGACATGTGATTCATTCGTGCAATGTTGAGTGTTTACTGTGTGGGGGGTGTTGAGGAGACGGTGGAGAGCAAAGTAGACGTGGTTCTCCTTATGGAGCTTAAAACCTCAAAGGAGAAGACAAGTATTAAACAAGTTAATATGTGAGCGTGTAAGTTATTATGGAAGATCCGTGAAGAATAAGAACTGGGTGTTATAAGAGCAACAGCAAGGGGGCAACAGCAAGAGCAACAGCAAGAGCAATAGCAACTTAAAACAGCAAGTTGTAAGAGCAACAGAACTGTTTCGAGTGTGTGGTCTGGGAAGGCCTCTCCAGGGAAGCATTAGTTAAGCTGTGAGGAACAATGGTGTGGGAGGCAGGCAGGGGTGTTCTAAGGAGCAGGAAAGCATGAGGAAAGAAGGGCCTTAAAGGTATGAGAGTGTGTAGTGTGCTCAAGGTCCTGAAAGGAGGTCAGTGTGGCCAATGAGGGGGAAGCTGTACAAGATGATGTTGGAAAGGGGTGAAACCCTAGAGGCATTCCCATTAAATGAATGCATAATTCGAGCAAAAATTTGTAAATATTTTTATTAATTTATTTTTAGTAGGCTACATGCCCAACATGGGGCTTGAACTCACGACCCTGAGGTTGAGAGTTGCATGCTCTACCAATTGAGCCAGCCAGCACCTTGAGAGCTTGTAAATATTTTAAAGGAAAGGTGCAGGGAACTTCTCTCTTAATGCTAATGATAAAAGGTGTTAAGTAAGGTGATAAAAGGTGATAAAAGATGGCTTTCCACCATCTAAAGTGCTGTACGTGACTTATCTCAGTCCTTAAAGCAACCCAAATTGTTATGCCCATTTTTATAGATGAGGAAACTGAGTAACAGAGATTAGATTGAAATTAACCCAGGTCACTCACTAGTGGTGTTGGATTAAATAAAGACTGTAACCCAGGCAGCCTGGCTCTAGAGCCCTTCACCAACTATCCTGAGAAGCTAAGAGAGGGTGCCGGGTTAGTCTGGGGGATTGGGGAAGGCTTTGGTCACTGGCTGACCTCCGGCAGGACCAGGATGCTCTGTCCTCATGCCCTTGTATAACAGGAGACATCCTAGCTAGGCTCAGCCTGACTTTTTGGGAGGCTAACTCTACCACCTTGGACAGGGCAGAGTGGGCAGCAGAGAACCAATCTGCCACTCAGTTCATTGTTACAACTGTCAACCATAAGTGGTGTGGTTGCTTGAAAATAACATATCTGTAACCTATGTTAGGGACAATTGCACTTTAGAAAATGCTTTCTTGGGTATTTTATCATTTGATTTTTTACAACTCTTATTTGGTTCTCATAAAATTTGGTGAGACAGATAAGCCAAGAGTTAGCAACCTCACTTTGTCGATGGGGAGACAGGCTGAGAGAGGTACCAAGGACACCCAGCTGAGACCTTCTCTGCTCCAGCCCTCCTTTTGCCTCCTGTCCTTACCCACTGGGTTCTAACCGTGAGTCCTTCACACGACCAGGAGAAAGAGCGCTCCCGGCACCAGCAGGAACTGGGAAAGGCTCTGGAGAGCCTAGAGAGGGAGAAAATGGAGCTGGAAATGAGGCTGACGGAACAGCAGGCAGAAACCGAGGCCATCCGGACACAGAGGGAGGAAGAGAGGGCGGAGGCAGAGAGCGCCCTCTGCCAGGTGGGAAGCTGGGGAGATGGGAGCTGTGATCCCCCTACCTCCGACCACTTCCTTTTCCACTCCCAGGAGTATTGCTGCAGGGGGGCTTCCAGAAGAGACGTACATGCCCACTTTGCTGCTTAGTGAGAAGGGGTGACCGGCGCTATTAGCTGTGGGGCCGACAGTATGCCACACTTCCTGAGGGAGGGCTGATGTTCACCACATCCTGTCAGCTTGCAAACCAGTGACAATCTTTGTACTTCCTGGTTCTTAACCAGTGGGTCCAGATCTTCTTTGGCCCTCAGCCCCCACCCCACATTCTGGAAGAACCCTTGAGCAGCTGGGCTGTGTCTGTGGCCTAGAGGGTGAGCATGGTCACCCCTGATGCAGCAAGCCCTTGCCCTCCTGCCTATCCACAGATGCAGCTCGAAACTGAGACGGAGAGGGTGTCCCTCCTGGAGACACTGCTGCAGACGCAGAAGGAGCTGGCAGAAGCCAGCCAACAACTGGAACGGCTGAGGCAGGACATGAAGGTTCAGAAGTTAAAGGAGCAGGTATGGAGGGTGGTCCTGGGCAGAGAGGAAAGGCGGTATTGATGTGCTCCTTCAACATTGGCCAGTTCTCTGTTGCCTCTTTGCACCGGGTCCTGGGCTAGGTGCTGTCACATGACAAACATAAAGGTGAAGCACAGCAGTGAAATGACAGACACGGTCCCTGCCCTCAACGAGCTCACATTCACTCGCATAGAGTGGATGAAAACAAGCAGACACAGAATAAAGGAGACAATTACAGATTATGATAAGTGCCGTAAAGGAAATGGATAGGGTGAAATCATTGAGAGTGAGTCAAAGGAGGCCACTTTGCACAAGGTGGTCGGGGTGTTCACTGAGAAAGCGACATTTGAGCTGAGACATGAAGGTTAGAAAGAGCCAATGACATGTAACAGTAGGGATGAATCCTGAAAGCATTGTGCTTCATGTAAGAAGCCAGTCACAAGAGGCCACACAGTGTATGATTCCATTTGTAGGAAGTGTCCAGGATAAGCAAGTGTACAGAGTCAGAGAGCAGATGAGTGGTTGGAAGTAGGGATGGGGTTAGGGAGGGTACAGTCTTGCTTTCTGGGATGATAAAAATGTTCTAAAATGGATTGTGGTGATAGTTGTACAACTCTGTGAATATACTGAAAACCATCAAATTGCAGGCTTAAATGGGTGAATTGTACGGTATATGACCTATATCTTAGTAAAGTCCTTTATTTTTTTAAATTTTTTTAACGTTTACTTATTTTTGAGAGAGAGAGAGAGACAGAGCATGAGCAAGCGAGGGTCAGAGAGAGAGGGAGACACAGAATCCGAAGCACGCTCCAGGCTCCGAGTTGTCAGCACAGAGCCCGACGCGGGGCTCGAACTCACAGACTGTGAGATCATGACCTGAGCAAAGTTGGGCGCTTAACCGACTGAGCCACCCAGGTGGTCCTCAGTAAAGCCCTTTAAAAAAAGAGAGAAGCCAGCTATTTGAAGAACTGTTTAAGCAGAGGAAATAGCCACCATAAGGGCTGTGGCACAGACAGAAAAGGGCTCGGGGAAGGGCCAGGGCAGAAGGGAGGCCCTGTGGCTCCAGCTCAACAGATTCAGGGGCCAGTGGAGAGGTAAGCGGGAGCCCTTGGTCAGCCATGGTAGGAGCTTAGAATTTGTTCTAAGGGCAGTGGGAAACTGTTGGATGGTATTTAAAAAGAAGAGTAGGACATGATTTATTATATATATTTTAAGAAATACTTTAGCTGCTGAGTGGAGAAGTGTGTGTGTGTGTGTGTGTGTGTGTGTGTGTGCGTGCGCACACACATGCTCACATGTGGGGTGGTGGCCTGAAGTGGAAGTAGGGATATGTGACAGGAGGCCACTGCAATGGTCTGGGTGAGGGACTGCTACCAACTGAGGGGCCCCGACCAAGAAAGCCTGGGTGAGCCAGCAGGCTTTGTGGGGGAGGGGAGGGAACGGGAGGTGAGGGTTGAGGTGACATTGTGGAAACAGCATGGATTGCGGCATCCTGCCTCAGCTTTTGCCAACCCAGTTGAAAAACCAGTGTTAATGTGACACGGGTTTCAAGACGCAGGCCCCATCGTTTCCCTCTGCTCACCACGGTCTTCTCTTTTTGCAGGAGACCACCGAGCTGCTGCAGACCCAGCTCCGGGATGCTCGGCAGGAACTGGAGCAGGCAGCCCAACGGGACAGGGGTGACCTTGCTGGTCTCCGAGAAGAGTGCAGGGCCCTGCTGCAGGCCAAGACAGACCTGCAGGAGCAGGTGCCCCCTCCTGTCTCCCAGCCCTGCAGCCCTTCCCCAGCGTAGCCAGCCTCTCCCGTGACTCCAGTAGGAAAGGGGAACCCTGGCCTGCTGCCTGAGCTCGGGAAGGAGGGAAAACAGAGGGGGGCTGAGAGCTGCACATGTGTCCTCAGAGCCCCAGGATAGTCCTCTCTCCCTGTGTTAACCACAGAACTTAGATTTTCTCCGGTGCCCATCGTTCTTCCCACCCTCCCCAGAGATCCAGTATTTTTTTTCCAAAACTTTTTAATGTTTATTTATTTTTGAGAGACAGAGAGAGAGAGAGAGAGACAGAGCATGAACAGAGGAGGGGCAGAGAGAGAGAGAGGGAGACACAGAATCCAAAGCAGGCTCCAGGCCGAGCTGTCAGCACAGAGCCTGATATTGGACTCAAACTCATGAGAACCCTGAAAGCATGACCTAGGCCAAAGTCGGATGCTTAACTGACTGAGCCACGCAGGCACCCTGAGATACGGTGTTTTTTATACCAGGTTGCTTTTCCTACTCTGATTGCTTTTCCTTCTCAGAATCCTGTATCAGCTGGTGTTCTGACTGTTTATTTTTTAAAAATACAATCACAATACACTTGCCCATCACTTTGCCTTTGGGTAGTTACATTCAGGCAAGATTTTAATTTGCACCTGCCTTTATACAGCAGGTGTGGGGCTAGGGGATGAGGGTGAGGCTGAACGGTACTGGGGGAGGGGCAGTAAGAATAGTGTGTAAGGGTTGGAGAAGCCCCAGAGCATGGGACATGGGCCAGTAACTAAGGTAAACCTTGAAGGACCCCAGAGCCCCAGGCGGAGTGAGAAGCCTCCTCCTGCTGGCCACCCGCCCTTTGTCCTCATGCCTTTATCATCCCAGGTGGAGGACTTGAAGTCTCAGCTGGCTTCCAAGGATGACTCCCAGAGGCTGGTGGAGCAGGAGATTAAGGAGAAGCTGAGAGAGGCCCAGGAGTATAGCCAAATCCAGAAGGAGCTGGAGAGCGAGAAAGCCAGGTAGGCTTGACGGGCTGTGGAGTGGGCTTTAGCCTGTCTCGCTGCTGTGGTCACGTTGAGGTGGACAGTTCTTTGCTCAGGTAACCTAGCCTCTTGTGTCTCCAGCCCTGGACTATACAGGTAGCCATGTGGAGAGGATGTGGTCCCTGTCTTCAAGCTTACACTTCATTCACTTAGTATATATATGCTTGTGTGAATACCAGATGCTGTGCCAGGGGTGGGGGATGCAGGGATAAACAAGACAGCATGGTCCCTGCCCCAGTAGAATTATAGTTTTGTGGGGGAAGACATCAATAAAATAATCCCCCAGATAAATCATTGCAGATTATGTTACCTGGTATGGAGGGAAGAAATAGGATGCTGAAGTAGAAATGGGAGTTGAGGATATATATTTTAGATAAGATTTTAGGGAAGGGAAGGTCTTCCTCAAGGAGATTGCCTTTAATTTTGTTTTTTATGTTTATTTATTTATTTTTGAGAGAGACAGAGACAGTGTGAGGGGGGGAGGGGCAGAGAGAGAGAATCCCAAGCAGGCTTTGCGCCGTCAGCACAGAGCCCGATGCGGGGCTTGAACTCATGAATCTGAGATCATGACCCGAGCCAAAACCAAGAGTTGTTTAACTGACTGATAACCCAGGTGCCCCAGAGGTTGTATTAAAACTGATCACCAAGGGGGCGCCTGGGTGGCTCAGTCAGTTGGGCATCTGACTCTCAATTTCAGCTCAGGTCATGATCTCACAGGTTATGAGATCGAGCCATGTTGGGCTCTGTGTGTTGGGTGTGGAGCCTGGTTGGGATTCTCTCTCTCTCTCTCTCTCTCTCTCTCTCTCTCTTGCTCTGCCCCTTCCCTGCTTGCACATGTGTGCATGTGCTCTCTCTCTCCCTCAATAAATAAATAAATAAATAAATAAATAAACAAACAAACAAACAAACTGATCGCTGAAGATGAACTGGAACCAGCCATGCAAAGGAGTGGGAGAGCTCTATGGTGGGAGTAGAAATCTCACAATGGCCCGGAGGTGGATCAGAACTCGGGGTATTTGGTTGGGGACTCTGGAAGCACTGTATGACCAGAGCCCAGTGAATGACGAGAGGGTGTGTGACCTGGAAAGTCTGTGTCACTCAAGACTTATGGGCCATGGCCAGAAGTTTGCATTTTATTTTAGGTTTAGTAGTAAACCACTGAAGGGTTTTAAGCAGAGAAATGGACACGATCCAGTTTACGACATATCAGAAGGGGTAGTGATGGCAGAAAACATCAGGAGTGAGATACGGCCATTCAGGCGAAGTGCAGCGTGTCTCAGTGATGCAGAAGTTTGAAAAAGAGCAGATCCTCTTGTTGATGAAACTATAGGCAGCAAGATAGTTTAAGAGGTGGGTATGGTTGTCTGGGTGAGAGATACTAAGGCTGCACCAGGGTAGAGTAGTGGAGAAGAGGAGGGAAGGGGCTCAAGGGACGTTAAGGGAGTTGGACTCCATTATATGTTATCATAGATTGGACATAGGTGGGAGGTGCAGAGGGGATGGACAGAATTGGACACGTTGAATCTGAGGTATTGCATAGGTATTTCCGGAATCTACCAGAGAAGAATAAACTGTGCAGCTGAAGGCAAGTATCATATGCGTGAAGTATGTAGGAATACTCAGTCGGTGCTCAATAAATGCTAGCTTTTATTGTTTCACTATAATTATTGTTAGTTTTTCTCTCTAATTATGAATGCTGTGTTTAGCACAGTCAGTTCTTCATTCCCTGAGAGAATGACCTTAGACCTCTGACCTCTCTTTAGCCTGATTCAGTCGCTGGTGGAAAAGGAGCAGAGACTCCTTGTTTTACAAGAAGCGGACTCTGTTCGACAACAAGAGCTGAGCTCCCTGCGCCAGGACTTGCAGGAGGCCCAGGGAGGGCAGAAGGAGCTCAGCGCCCAGGTACTTCCCACGCTGGTGATGGGCCCCATTCCTTGGTGGAAGCCCACTCCTGGAGTAGAGAGGGCGACTGTTTAGGATCCTCTCATAAAGAGGGCCGTTCTCTTTTTCCATATTACAGGGTGTGCTGGGACTTCAGCCACCCTGGCAGGAGAGGCAAGTCAGAACTGGGCAGGGTGGGGGCTTGGGAACCTGGCCCAGAGTTGAGAATGGCCCCTGTGAGGAATCTGACAGTCCAAAACGTGGCGCCCAAAGGAGCAGAGCCACACAGGCCCGGTTCAAGCATGGCCACGTCTAAGTGCGCTTGGTCAGCCTGGCAAGACACAGCAGCGGAATAGGTTATTATGCAGATCAAGTAGGCAGCAGCAAGAAAACTTTGGGACTTGGTCTGCTCACTGCAGGACCCCAGACCTCGGATGCCAAGGAAAGCCAGAACCGGGATGGGAAGGGTGAGCCAGGAAGAGCTAGATGGTAGACTGGGGCAGAGAAGGACCAGGTCTGGTCATTAGTGCTGGATTTGGCTCCCAGCTCTACTGCTTCCAGGTTGTGTGAGCATCAGTTTCTTCATCCATAAAACAAGGATGATAATTCTTAACTATTATAAGAATGTATAAAGTGTCAGGAACACAGTAAGCCCTCTATAAGTGGTAGCCATTATTATTGTGACTGGTCTTATTTAGGCTCAGTGTCAGGGTTTCAGGAAGAGCTCTGATCATAGCAGGGATCTGGCATCACTGCCTGGTGGACCAGGCCACAACCCATTTGCGTTGCCCAGGCCCGTGGGTCAGGAGTCAGTAGGTGGACATGCAGGTCAGATCGAGGGTAACACTCATTCCAGAGCTCTCCTTGCCTGCTGGGGAGCTGAGCCTCCCAGCGCCAATCAAGATGTGCATAGGGATTGAGTGGGGTCAGGCCGGGAGGGTCTGACGAGAGGGTGTCCGCTCCCTGCTCAGAGTGACAACACTTCCTTCCTGGCAGGTGGAATTACTAAAGCAGGAGGTGAAGGAAAAGGAGGCTGACTTTCTGGCCCAGGAAGCACAACTGCTAGAGGAGCTGGAGGCATCTCGAGTAACAGAGCAGCAGCTGCGAGCTTCCTTGTGGGCCCTGGAAACCAAGGCGGCCCAAGTCCAGCTCCGGCTGCGCAGCACAGAGAACCAGCTGGCGGCCCTGACAGCAGAGCAGCAGCCCAGGCAGCAGGCACAAGCCCAGCTGGCCAGCCTCTGTTCTGTCCTGCAGCAGGCCCTGGGGTCTGCTTGTGAGAACAGGCCTGAGCTGCATGGCGGGGGGGACTCTGCTTCCGTCGGGGGCCCAGAGCCAGGTAAGACCACCCAAGAACTCAGGCCTGGCTCCCTGGATAAGGAAGGGGCATGTGGTTTCTTAGGCAATGTTGCAGCAAGGCTAAGGTCACAGACTCCGGAATTAGTTCAATCAGAGTTTGAATCACCACTCTGCCGTTTGATAGACATGTGTGCCTGGGCAAGTCGCCTATCCTTTGGGCTTGATTTTCTTTAAACTTTAAAATGAGGATGAGGAAAAATAATAAATAAATAAATAAATAAATAAATAAATAAATAAATAAATAAATAAAATGAGGATGAGGTCACAGTGCCTGGGTAGCTCAGTCGGTTAAGTGTCCGACTTCGGCTCAGGTCATGATCTTGCAATTCATGGGTTCAAGCCTCACATCGGGCTCTGTGCTGACAGCTGGGAGCCTGCAGCCTGCTTCGGATTCTGTGTCTCCCTTTCTGCCCCTCCCCCACTCACACTCTGTCTTCCTCTCTCTCAAAAATAAACAAACATTAAAATGAGGATGGGGCATCTGGGTGGCTCAGTTGGTTGAGCACCTGACTGTTGATTTCAGCTCTGGTCATGATCTCATGGTTCGTGAGATTGTGCAGAGCCTGCTTGGGATTCTGTCTCCCTCCCTCTCTCTGCTCCTCCCCCGCTCACACTCTATCTCTCAAAATAAACAAACTTATAAAATAAAATGAAATAAAATGAGGATGTTCAAAGTACATACCTCTGGGGATTTTTCTAAGGAGTTAATGAGATTATGTAGTAAAATAGGCATTTACTAAATGCTTACTTAACAAATGATAGCTAGCATTATCTAGTGCCTGCCATAGCTCCTGGCACATAGGAATGCAGAAAGTGGATGATGTAAGCACCTGCGTGTCTCAGTCAGTTAAGCATCTGACTCTTGGCTTTGGCTCAGGTCATGGTCTCACGGTTAGTGGGATTGAGCACGGCATGGCGCTGTGGGCTGACTTGTAGGAGAAACCTCTCTGTCTCTTCCTCTTTCAGCAGGAATTCTCTCTCCCCGCCTCTCTGCCCCTCCCCCACTTGCACACGTGCGCGTGCTCTCTCTCTCTCTCTCTCTCAAAATAAATAAACTTAAAAAAAAGTGCATGATAAATGAACTGCTCAGAAGGGGTTCTTTGGGGGAAAGGAGGGATGGGGGAAGGCCAAGGCCGTACCAGGGGAGGTTTGGCCGTTTCCTTTCACAGTGCCGCCAAGTCAGGAGGTGTTTCCTCATTTTTTCAGACCAGAATGGAGCCAGGATTCTCTTTAAGAGAGGGCCCCTCCTGACAGCTCTGTCAGCTGAGGCAGTGGCATCTGCCCTCCACAAGCTTCACCAAGACCTGTGGAAGACCCAGCAGGCTCGGGTACGATTCTCTGCTCTTCTTCCTTGAACTCTTCCCTCCCGAGACTCGGTTTGAACTGTTTTATTCCCCAGATCAAGTTGCGATGAGTTCCACTTCCATCACTTACTGCCTGGCAAGCACGAGCACAGAATGTGGTTTCCTGGGCCTGGGCTTCACTAGTTAACTGGGGCAAATCATGTCTGCCCCCCAGGGGTGTGAGGATTAAGTGAGTGAGGGATTTGAGTGGGCTCTGTGAGCTTGAAAAGCCTGCGCAGATGAGGGATATTGTTTGTATCATTTTCCTCTCAGCCATGAATTATTTATTCTTGGTGCCAAGATGTCCAAGAAAAACCCAACAAATTGGGGACTGCTGAAATTTGAGGTTGCCATTTATAGGAACATTGTGGGCCTAAGACTGAACCAAAAGTCCCGTAAATTCCACCCCTTGGTGACCCTATCATTCAATAAAAAGTGAGTATGCCAGCCACTGTGAGCTGATGGTACAGAAAGGAGAACGACCAACTCTCCACCCTCAAGGAGGCCAAGGAAGCAAACTGCATTCTAAGATAGAACTGATAGAATTGATCGGATCAATAACAGATACAAATGGTGATAATGGGAGGAAGGGACAGTTCATTCCAGCTTGGAGAGGGACACAGGGAGGGAAGAAGTGACACTTGAACTGATCTTTGAAGTAGGAGTTTGGGGAAAGGAGAGGGGACCCCAGGCTAAGACATCAGCAAGTTGTATTTCAAAAGGCACACAGAGGGTCACAGGGTGATTCTAGGCTCCAGCCAGTTGGAGCAGAGTCTGTCGTCACTCCCAGGAGCTATC
Source organism: Panthera leo (assembly GCF_018350215.1). Taxonomy (NCBI): domain Eukaryota; kingdom Metazoa; phylum Chordata; class Mammalia; order Carnivora; family Felidae; genus Panthera; species Panthera leo. The sequence continues at coordinate 23,660,456 of NC_056681.1, read as the reverse complement.
AGGGACTAGATCCGCAGTGGCAGACCCCACAAGGGCTGAGAGGAAGGAGGGGGCAGCTTGGGTATGGGGCTGGGATAGCTTTGTGGAAGAAGAGGCACTTGGGGGTCAGCTTCGCCCTTCCTTTCCCAGGATGACCTGAGGGAGCAGGCCCAGAAGCTGGAACAGCGTCTTACTGATACCGAGGCAGAGAAAAGTCAGGTCTGCACAGAATTACAGCATCTGCAGAGAAAGCTCTCCCAGAACCAGGAAGGTGAGAAGCTCAAGGCAGGGAGATTTGGAGGGAAGAGAGAGGAAACACCAGAAGCCCAGAACAGGCAGCCACTCTTCACTGCTCGCTAACAAGTGTGAGAAAAGATACCTAGAGACATCTCCAAAGGAGTGATGACCCTGTGAACTAGTTTTCTGCTTTGTTTGGCCTTTGTGGGCCATCCTAGAAGAAGGGATTCAGGGGGACAGATTGGATGAACTGAGAGGAGTTCCTGGCTAGGCTTCCACTTTCTCTGTCTGTGTTTAAAAACTGGCAACCTAGGGCCAGGGCTATTTGAGAACATTATAAAATTATGTATCTTTTGCCATTTATCCATATTATTTATTTTTATCATCTCCAACTGTGTCCTCAAAATTATTAAACTTTGACAACAGAAGGATTATGGGCTTGTTTGAGAGACAGCGAAGTGGGGCGATCTGGGGAGAACGTACCCCTGCCACAGCCAAGGGCTGGAAAGGGTGGGGACTACTCGGAAAGGAAAGGAAACGGAGGGTCTCGAGGGCCAAGCTCCATTGTAGAAGAGAAGAGGACAACTTAGGGAGGGAGTCTGGGTCTTGAAAGTGTCCGCAAAGGGCTTCCTGAGAGCCACACACATAGAGCTGGGTTCTGGTATCTTTTGCAGAAATGGGGGACAGCCAGCAGAGCGAGCCTAGTTTCTAGCAACCTCTCCAAACCATAGAACTGGAGACCGGCGACGATTTCCAACATCATTGAGCTCCACCCTGTTGGGAGCCCAGGGGTGGAGAGCTGTGTGTGATCAGGATGAGGTGTATTGGGAGGGCAGTCAGGCAAGTGCTCGCACTGGGCAGCAGATCCAGACATGAGTCCGGAAGCAGCAGGGAGCCTAGACCACCAGGAGCAGCTGGAAGATGGGTGATGTCTCTATGAAACTGGATGTAATTCTCTCCTTCTTGGCCTTCTCCCCCTTTGGTTCTGTGCCTCACCTTCCATCTGCCCCTCTATCCCTCTTTTCCTCCACCCTCAATCATGGGCCTCGCTCTACCACCTCCCCTCTTCCCAAAGAGAAATCCAGGTGGGAAGGAAAACAGAACTCCCTTGAATGTGAGCTGACGGAACTGCATGAGACTGTGGCATCATTACAGAGCCGTCTATGGCAAGCAGAGCTGCAGGGAATAGAGGCCCAGGTGAGGCAGCCCTGGTTTGGGGTAGGGGATTTCTTTCGGGCTACTCCTCGGGGGCCAGGTCTGCAGCCCCAGACTCACCTTGGCCGGTGGCCATACCTCATCCATATGTAGTGCCCAACTTCCTTGAGCAAGGCTCTCTGTGTTTCCCTGGCTGTCTCTATGGCTCTGAGGGCCATTATTAAGGCCCCAGTGAATCCTCCTCCAATGAGTTTTTCCGAATTAAGGTAGAAATTTTTGTCCCTTGCCCTGAAGGACCAGAGTCTGAGATGGCTCATTTGCCTCTAGCTTTCCCCTCTGGGCCTAGCAGAGCCCTGGAATGTGGTAGGGATGATCGTTTACAGTATCAGCTTAAGGGGAATGCACAGGTTCTTTTTGTCACTCCTTGACATTGCTGGTGCTGCAGAGGTAAGGCGAGGAAGGGCCTGTGCAGGGGTGACCGCGTCGGGGAAGTGTAGTCTAAGGTGGTTTTGCATCTTGTTTTCTAGAATGAGCGAGAGCTACTTCAGGCAGCCAAGGAGAACCTGATGGCCCAGGTGGAAAGGCTGCAGGCATCTGTGGCAGAAGCCAGGGCTCAGGCCAGTGCCGCCAGGGCCCTGGAGGAGGACTTGAGAAATGCTCGTTCGGCCCTGAAACTCAAGAGTGAGGAAGCGGAGACCGCGCGTGAGCGAGCCCAGGCTCTGCAGGAGCAGGGTGAGCTGAAGGTGGCCCATGACAAGGCTCTGCAGGAGAATTTAGCTATCCTGGCCCAGACCCTATCCGAAAGAGAAGGGGAGGTAGAGACTTTGCGGGGAAATATCCAGGAACTGGAGAAACAACGGGAAATGCAAAAGGCCGCCTTGGAAGTCCTATCTCTGGACCTGAAGAAGAGGAACCAAGAGGTGGATGTGCAACAAGAACAGATCCAGGAGCTGGAGAAGTGCAGGTCTGTTTTAGAGCATCTGCCCATGGCCGTCCAGGAGCGGGAACAGAAGCTGGCTGTGCAGAGGGAGCAGATCAAAGAGCTCGAGAAGGATCGAGAGACACAGAGGAACATCTTGGAGCATCAGCTTCTCGAACTTGAGAAGAAGGCCCAGGTGATCGAGTCCCAGAAGGGACAGATTCAGGATCTGAAGAAGCAGCTGGTTACACTGGAATGCCTGGCCCTGGAACTAGAAGAAAACCACCACAAAATGGAGTGCCAGCAAAAGGCAATCGAGGAGCTGGAGGACCAGAGGGAGGTGCAGAGGCTGGCTCTGACCCACCTTACACTGGACCTGGAGGAAAGGAGCCAGGAGCTGCAGGCACAGAGCAGCCAGATCCACGAGCTGGAGAGCCGCGGCACCCTTCTGGCCAGAGAGCTCCAGGACAAGGACCAGGAGCTGCAGTCCCAGCGAGAACAGATCGAGGAGCTGCAGAGGCAGAAGGAGCACCTGACTCAGGACCTTGAAAGGAGGGACCAGGACATGGTGCTGCAGAGAGAGAGGATTCAGGTCCTAGAGGATCAGAGGACGCTGCAGACCAAGATCCTAGAGGAGGACCTGGGACAGATCAAACTATCCTTGAGAGAGCGGGGCCGGGAGCTGGCCTCCCAGAGGCCACTGATGCAGGAGCGGGCAGAGGAAGGGAAGGGCCAGAGTAAAGCACAGCGCGGGAGCCTGGAGCACATGAAACTGATCCTGCGTGATAAGGAGAAGGAGGTGGAATGCCAGCAGGAACGTATCCAAGAACTGAAGGAGCACAAGGGCCATCTGGAGCAGCAGCTCCAGGGCCTACACAGGAAGGTGGGTGAGACCAGCCTCCTCCTGACCCAACGGGAGCAGGAGATCGTGGTCCTGCAGCGGCACCTGCAGGAAGCCAGGGAACAGGGGCAGCTGAAAGAGCAGTCACTTCAGGGTCACCTGGAAGAGACCCAGAGAGCCCTGGCTCAGAGGGACCAGGAGCTCGAGGCCCTGCAGCAGCAGCAGCAGCAGGCGCAGGGACAGGAGGAGAGCATGAAGGAAAAGGCAAGCACGCTGCAGAGAGCCCTGGAGCAAGCCCACGCAGCACTGAAAGAGCGCCAGGGGGAGCTTGAGGACCACAAGGAGCATGTGCGAAGGCTCCGGGAAGAGCTGGTGGTGGAGGGACAGAGGGTGCAGGCCCTGGAGGAGGTGCTGGGGGACCTCAGGGCTGAGTCTCGGGAACAGGAGGAGGCTCTGCTGACGCTCCGGCAGCAGTGTGCGGAGCGTGCACAGGAGCACGAGGTAGAGATCCGGGGCCTGCAGGACAGCCTGCTGCAGGCAGAGGCCATGCTCAAGGAACGGAGCCGGGAGCTGGAGGCCGTGCAAGCAGATGGCCGGTCCTCCCAGCATCGGGAAGAGACGGCCCGGGCCCGGGCTGAGGCTCTGCAGGAGGCCCTCAGCGAGGCTCAGGCTACCCTGCAGGAGAAGGAGCAGCGTCTCCTTGGCCAGGCAGAATTGAGCCGCAACCTGGAGGCCAGCACAGCCACCTTGCAGGCTGCCCTGGACTCCTGCCAGGCACAAGCCCGGCAGCTGGAGGAGGCCCTGAGAAGGCGGGAAGGGGAGATCCGGGACCGGGATCTCCGACATCAGGAGGCTGTGCAGCAGCTCCAGCGGGCGCTTGCCCAGAGGGATGATGAGCTGAGTCATCAGAAGAGACAGGGGCAGCTGCTAGAGCAGTCTCTGGCCCAGAGGGACCGAGAAGATCAAGGGAAGCAAGGTGCAGGGCGGGAGAGAGAAGAGGAAGAGATGAGGGGCCTCCGGGAAAGCCTAAGGGAATTGCAGCTGACTCTAGCCCAAAAGGAAGAGGAGATTCTGGGGCTGAGGGAGGCCCAGCAAAGGAAGAATCTGGAGGACTCACCGCACAGCCACACAGCCTCCCCAGCGCAGGAGCCCTCTACACAATTTGATGCTTTAGGGCCCCGGCTTCAGCAAGAGCTGGAGCGACTCCAGGCAGCCCTGAGGCAGACAGAGGCCAGGGAGATTGAGTGGAGGGAGAAGGCCCAGGATTTGGCACTGTCCCTGGCCCAGAGCAAGGCTAGCGTCAGCAATCTGCAGGAGGTGGCCATGCTCCTACAAGCCTCTGTTCTGGAGCGGGACTCAGAACGCCAGAGGTTGCAGGTGAGTTCCTCCCCGGCAGTAACGGCCGGTCTGACTGAGCCCAGGGGGGCTGTCTGGCACCCTGGGCTTGGGGCACCTCAGGGTGCAAGAGACCTAAGTGGGATCCAGATTATCGTGCTGGTCTGGGGGGATATGGAGAGAATAAGCCACCCAGAGTTCCTGCCCTGAGTCTAGAAGATAAGCAATTAGAATGCAATGTCTAGTTATATTTAGTGCCTCATTAGAGAAGTTTAGTATGCTCTGAGCACACTAGAGGGACACTCAGCCTTTCCCTAGTGGAAAGCTTTCCTGAAAGGCTTCCCAGTAAAAGTGGGGTTTAAGATTAGATCTGAAGGGACCAGTAAGGAATTAGCCAAGCACAGGTTGGGGGAGGAGCTTTTTGGGGAAGAAGAAAGAGGAAGGAGGGTGTGGAGTATCTGTGCAGGGACTTCAGGCTGACTGGGACACAGAGGGACAGTTGGCAACAGAAGACAAGGTGACAGGGGCCCCTCGTTCCATGCTTCTAAGTTATGTTAAGGACCTGGGTGACCAGCGGAACTTGGATGAAGTGTTTGGCGCGGATGAGGTGTGTGTGTGTGTGTGTGTGTGTGTGTGTATAGGACACAATCCGATGTACAGTTCAGAGAATCGTTCAGGCTGCCATGTGGAGCAACAAATCTAAGGAGACCAATGAGGAGGCTGTCATCCAAGTCCGGAGACAGATGATGGCCTAAGATAGTAAGGGTGGATGGTGACATGAGGGTGGACCTAGGGGCTCATGGGACTTCTGGCAGTTGACTAAGAGACAGGGGAGTGAAGAATGGGAAGAAGGAAACCAAACCCCCAGATCTCTGCTCAGAGGCAGGTTTCAGGAACGCTATGGAATGGCAGTGAAGTGAGGTGCCTGTGGGACATGCATGGGGTGATGTCCAGTGGGCAGGTCTATAAAGTGATCTGAGGTTGAAGGATGAGACTGGAGACAGAGACTCAAGGTCCTCCACAGTTAGGGATAAGTGCACTAGTCTAGGTGGAATGTTGAGTGAGAGAAGTGGACCTTAGGGTATAGCATTCAACCTCAAGGTCAGGGGCCATGTCTTTGTCCCCTTCACACCCCCAGCACTGAGCACCAGCCCTGTACAGAGTAAGCAGTCAGGAGAGCAAGGTTGACTTGGCCATAGAGAAGCATTATCTCTTTTGCCAAGAGCAACCCAGCTCATTTTTCCCAGGAAATTGACTCTACATCCTGGTGCCTTGACCAGGGCTGAGCCCCAGAGAACCCCACTCAGACACCCAACACTGCTGGGACTTGCCTTCTGGAAGCAATATGCAGAGAAGGGGATACATTTGTGAATTTTGGAGTCAAGTTCCTGGGTTTGCGATATAGTCCTGCAGTTTATGGGCTGTGTGACCCTAGATAAGTGCCTTCATTTCTCTGACTCATGGTTTTCTCTTCGATAAAATAGGGAATGACAGTAACCAGCCCTGTAGGGCCGTCTTGAGTATGAAGTGAGATAATACATAGAAAGTGCATAGGAAAGAAGCATTCACCATGTAGAATTCCTTTCCTATTTCTAGGCTTATACGTATAGGCACAGAAAAAGTAAAGTGCTTAGCTGGGCAGGACGGTCACTAAGCAGTATTGTAGCTCAGGTCAGGCTCCCCCTGCACCCTCCTCCAAACACTCAAGAACATTTCTTAGATGCTGCCCTTCATTGCAGTGCTACCATTTTTTTTTATTTTAAGCATTTTCCATGCCGGGCACTGTTACTCTCACTTCCTTCCACAACAACTCTGAGAACTAGGAATTGTTAGCTTCAGTTTATAGTTCAGAGAGGCTAAGCAACTTGTCCAAGGTCATATGGCCAGTCAGTGGCAGAACTAGCTCTAAGGAGTCTGACTCTAGAACGCAGCCTGTTTACTGCTAGGCTCTTCCTGTCTCCCAGACACTCTCCACCCACACACATACATTCATTTCCTCTTACCTGTCTCTCTTCTTGATCGTTACCATTTGTGTGACATATGGCACCTAGAAAATATCTAGCACTGGGGTCACCATTTATCAAGAGGGATTTAATGCCAAAGGCTCAATCTATGCTTCGTGGAGCATATAGTCATTTTACAAGTGAGGAAACTGGGTTTTGGAGACTGCTTGTTTCTTGACCCAAGTCACATAGCCAGTAAGTGGTGACATAATGCCCAGCTCTACTGAGTCCATGCTCTCGTGTCTACAACACCTCAGTGCTCCAAGTTGTTGCTTAGCTTGTGGGAGATCTCAGATGAGCCAGGTTTTAGTCGTAGCCCACCATGTATCCTTGAAGAGACCCCTCTCTGCTTCTTTGCTTTGTCCATCTGTAAAATAAAGATTCTGCACTAGAATAGCTCAGAGTCTCCAGGAACAGTAAGACTATAACCTGATGAGAAAATTAACTGGCTTTCATGAGGATGGAAGGTAGGGTGGGTCTGGATATGAGGTTGCCATGGTGTAATTTGCTCCACATCTTGATATCCCAGGATGAGTTGGAGCTCACCAGGCAGGCTCTAGAGAAGGAGCGACTCCTCAGCCCCAGCTCGACCAGCAGAGCAGAACGGGGGCCCAGAGAAGAGGTAGGTGTACAGCTGGAAGAGGTGAGCTGGAGGCCCAGTGGGAAGAAATGGCCAGGAGGAAGCTCCTTTACAGGGGGCTTGTCCCTCCCTCTTTTGGGAATTGGGTCCCTGAAGCTCAGACCTGTCAGATTGGTCCCTTTACCTGCTATCTATTCCCCATCTGTCTATGGGGCTGCCCAGGTGAGAGTCACAGGTCTCTCCTGCAGGTCTCTGGAGTGGAGGCTGAACCGAGTCCTGGGATGGAGGAGAAGCAGCTGTGGGGACAAAGGCTGGAACAACTCCAGCAAGCAGTGGCACAGCTAGAGATTGACCGGAGCAAGCTGCAGCGCCACAATGTCCAGCTGCGGGCCACCTTGGAGCAGGTAGGTCGTTTCTCCTGTCCTCAGCTCCCTCGTCTAGGGTCCGATGGGCAGGCATCTCCACTTCTTGTGTGGCCCCCAGAGCCGAGTGGTAAACCCTAGCCCAAGGGCCACATTCGGCTTGCTGCCCACTGCTGAGAAGAAAGTTTCATGGGAACACCACAGTAGTGGAGTTGAATAGTTGTGACAGAGATCTAAAGGCCCGCAAAGCCAAAATGCTACAGAAAATGTTTGCTAAGCCTACTCTGAAAGCCTGAGAGGCCAGCCCTACCTCCTCTGCCCCATCAGCACATCTCTGCTCTCAGGGCTGCCCTGGCATGTGCTCTCCTCAACCCAGGAGCTTACCTTCTCGTGGTTGCTGTCCCTGTGCTCACACCCACCCCCACACCAGCTTTCTCTCGAAAAAGGCACTTCTGGGGCACCTGGGTGGCTCAGTCGGTTAAATGTCTCGCCCTGTTTTGTTTGTTTGTTTGTTTGTTTGTTTTTTGAGAGAGAGCACAAGTAGGGGAGGGGCAGAGAGAGAAGAGGGCTCTGCGCTGACAGCGGTGAGCCTGATGTGGGGCTCGAACTCACGAACCATGAAATCATGACCTGAGCCGAAGTTGGACACTCAACCCACTGAGCCACCCAAGGGCCCCAGGTATCTGACTCTTGATCTCAGCTCAGGTCATGATCTCAGGGTCGTGAGTTCAAGTCCTGAGTTGGTCTCCACTCTGGCAGGGGACCTTCTTAAAAGAGAGAGAGAGAGAGAGAGAGTGAAAGGCAGTTCTGCTCCAGCCCCATAGCCAAGCCAAGCCCTGACTTCTCACCTGCATCTCGGCAGGTAGAGCGAGAGCGCAGGAGGCTGAAGAGGGACTCCATGCGTGCATTGCGGACGGGCATCCTGGAGGTCAGCGAAGCCACACAGCAGGTTTGCTTCTTTTTATTGACTGCAGCCTCCAGAGGATCAGAAACAGCTGCCTGCAGAGCATATCTCAGGCTACCCTCGCAAGGGGAGACGCCCACGTTAGCTGATCCAAGATAGCCCCTCCTGGCTTGGTTCTGGCCAGCCTAGCACAGCTCAGTGTGTCCCGGACCCAGGAAGGGGTGGGGATGGAGTCATGGATGGCAGCCCTGCATTATCAGAAACTCAGTAAGCCCTCACTGACGTATAACCTTCCTGCTCCCAGACCAGGGTCTCAGGCTTACCCAGGAGTGGGGCTCATCGGGCTTCTGGTCGGAATCCCTGGCATATGTGTGATGGGTGATGCTGGCCAGACCCTGAGGTGCCTTGGAAGCTTGATAGCAACTTTGTGGGCCTCTTGGATCTCCTCTCTTGTAGTACTGAATTTACAAGATTAGGGTCCATGGTACTCCCTTTTTCGGGTAAGGAATTGGGGGAAGACTCCCCAAACCAGCACTCTTTTAGCTGAGTTATGCCCATCAGTCAACAGCGCTGCAGCCTGTCAGGGAGAGACTGCTTCTGGTGGCTGAGCATCCCTCAGGCTCTCTGTCTCTCCCCCTTTATGAAAGCTTCCCAAAGGCAGGTACCCTGTCTTCCTTTCTGCATCCCTAGCTCACAGCCCAGGGCTAGCACAAACCAGATGTGTGGTGTACTTCTATAAATGAAAAGGTGACTCAAGCCAGTGCCATTCAAGCCTTCTGGATGTTCAGCATCAGGTCTCCATGGGTGTCCATTAAGCTGGCTTGGGCCCTCCTGGGCTTCCTTGCCCCAGGGTCATGGTGCCACCTGGAGTCCAGTCTGGGTTCAGACACTTCTGAACTGGGACCATAGCCCTTGCCTTGGTCCCCAGGACTGGGATGAGCTGGCTGAGGTTGCCTAGAGAACCCACAGGGTGGGAAGGCTTGTTCCAACAGGAATGGCATTTATCTTCCATAGGATGCAAGAGGAGGACAGAAGGGCGCCTCAGATGCTAAGCACATGGCTGAATTGCAGAAAGAGGTATGTTCTGGAAGGATCAGCTTTCTAAGTCCCCTTTCCCTCTGCTGCAGACAGGCAACAAGGCGTTAGTGTCTGCTGTGTGCTTGACCCTTTGTGCGCCTCCAGCAGGGGGAGGGGAAATGGTTTCTCCCTCACAGAACTTCAGTCTATGTGGAAGGCAAGAAGGGCCCAGTCCTGACTCAACCTCCCATCTGCTTAGGGCAAGAGTGGGAAAGGAAGCATGTTCCAGACCCCAGACTTCCAGGTTCCTCCTTAGGAAGGGAAAGGAGAAGGAAGAGGGCTGAGGGGCACACAGAAGATTCTAGGAGGAAAGACAAAAGCAAACAGAAGCATCCTGGCCTCCTGTGCCCTCAAATGCACCTTTGCAGGCAGAACTGTTGCCAGCACAGCAGGCAAAGTAGTCTGGGACCAGTGCCAAGATCCATACCTCAGCTCAAGCTGCCATGCTCAGGGAAACCAGTATTGAGTGACTTCTTGCCTCTTTGGCCTCACCTAGAGGTTCACCCTGTCTTTCAAGACCCAGGAGTAATAAGAACTGTGGAATTTTTATTTCTAAGCCTCTTTCAGGAATTAATAGTCACTACTGGCAGAACCTATCTCTACAGCTAGACTTAGCTATCACTCTGAATTCAGACAAAGCAGTCCTGAGATGGAGCCCGGACTAGGGTGAGGCAAGGGAAGCACGTTGGGTGGAGAATTTAAGGAGGTGCTCACTATCAACCTGGAGTCCCTCATTAAATTTTGTACCCCAGGAGCCTCTCTGCCTCACCCTAGTCCTGGACCTGCCCTGAGCTCCCAGTAACCACTTCCTGGTAGTTTCAGTGTACTCAGAGAAATGGAAGGGTTAATTAAGCAGGGATTCTCATCCCTGGCTGCACATTAGAACCACCTGGGGAGCTTTGGAAAAAATGCTGATGCCCAGGCCTCACTGCAGTCTAATTAAGTGAGAGTATTTTTTTTTAACTTTTTTTTTAAGGTTTATTTATTTTGAGAGACAGAGAGAGAGAGAGAGAGAGAGAGCGAGCATGAGCAGGGGAGGGGCAGAGAGAGAGATAGAGTGAGAATCCCAAGCAGGCTCTGCACTGTCAGCTCAGAGCCCTGCATGGGGCTTCAACTCACAAACTGCAAGATCATGACCTGAGCTGAAACCAAGAGTCGGATGCTTAACTGACTGAGCCACCCAGGTGCCTCAAGTCAGAGTATTTCTTAAAAGCTTCCAAAAGGGCACAGAAATACTTTCTGCACTGATTAAAATATTCTGTATCTTGATCAGGATGGTGGTTATACACGCGTATGTACATTATGAAACTCATCAAAATTTACACTTAAAATCTGGGCATTTTATTACATATAAATGAGCCCTCAATAAAGTTGATGAATAGTTTTGTTGCTGTTGTTTTTAAAGTCCCTATTTGAGCCCCCTGTGCAGCCACGGTTGAGAATCATTGGATTTTTCCATGATTCCCAGGGGCCCTTGCCCTAAACACTAAAGCCTGATCCTGAGATCTGTGTGTGGTAGTTGCTTCAAATGCACTGTCACAGGGGCGCCTGGGTGGCTCAGTCGGTTAAGCGTCCGACTTCAGCTCAGGTCACGATCTTGCAGTCCGTGAGTTCGAGCCCCGCGTCAGGCTCTGGGCTGATGGCTCAGGGCCTGGAGCCTGCTTCTGGTTCTGTGTCTCCCTCTCTCTCTGCCCCTCCCCCGTTCATGCTCTGTCTCAAAAATAAATAAACGTTAATAAAAAAAAAAATGCGCTGTCACAAAAGACACAGGAGCAGAGCGGGAAGGCGTGGGGCAGCCTCGAGGCACTTAATTACTCTTTCCCTCTCGATTTTCCTGCCCCCCCCCCCCCCCCCCCCCCCCCCCCCCCCCGCCCTGCAGGTGGCCCTGCTGCGCGCCCAGCTGGCCTTGGAGCGGAAGCAGAGGCAGGACTACATCGCTCGCTCGACGCAGACGAGCCGTGAGCTGGCAGGCCTGCACCACAGCCTGTCCCACTCACTTCTGGCCGTGGCCCAGACCCCTGAGGCCACTGTCCTGGAGGCTGAAACCCGCAAGCTAGATGAGTCCCTGACTCAAAGTCTGACATCCCCAGGGCCGGTCCTGCTATGCCCCAGCCCTACCCAAGCCACCTCCAGGTAGCAGCCACAGCCAGGGCAGGATACGGACCGGCCAGGGAACACACACACAGATGGCTGCTATGGCCCAGGAAGAGGGAAGGAAGTCTGCAAGGCTGGAAACAAGGCAAGTTACACCTGCCTGTAGCCCATGGAGTCACCCTAGAGGAGTGCTTTGCTCTGGCCAAGGGACCTTTACTGCCTCTTGTCTAGAATGTATTATCCCAGCACTTCACCCAATCTTTCTCCTCCCTGTCAACAATAAACCCCAGGTCTCTGTGTTTGTTCTCTGCTGCTGTCTCCACTTGTGTCACTGGGTGGCAACAGCATGTCAGGGTTTCTGTTAAAGAAGAATTTCCTGAAGATTCCGGTCAGATGGCATGAATTTGTTGTCTGCCGGCATTCTGATAGAGAAGACTTATAGCAGATGCAACAAGTCAAAGCCCCTGTCCATAGGGAGCTGGAGTCCAATGGACAAGAACAGATGAGCACTCGTCAATGAGTCACAGACAGTACTGTGTACTGACGAGAAGTACGTAGGGGACTGGGGACTGAGGCAAGAGGGCATGAGCTGGCCCTTGAAGGATGGAGGAGTTGGCATGCTGGTGAGATTGGTCGGCCTGTGGCAGAGTGTGCTGGGGCCAAGGTTGGATGGGGAGGGAGGGAGATTATGGAGGGCCTTGGGATCCAGATTCGAACTCATGGATAATAAGGAACTATCATATGTTCTTGACTTAAAACCATTTCTGGGGCTTCAAAAACACTGAGTTGACCTTTGGCTAAAGTCAGTCTGTAGAGTTCAGACATTCCACGGAGCCTCATTCTCCTTCTGCTCTGGGTGAATGCCCTTGGCATCCCTTCCTGGACACACCAGCTGGAACCAACTCTGGTCCTCTGCAGTCCAACCACGTGTCAAGCCAGTAAAGAGGATAGACTATGGCAGAATTCGTCACTAATAGACTCACCCTGGTGGAGGCACCCTGGACTGAACCCAGTTCACAGACTTAAGAGTTAACTGTTGGCAACTTCCTTGAAGCCTAAGAGAACAGCTTCTCTAAAATAGCAGGGCATGGCCTTTCTCTGGCCCTTCAACTGATTTCCTTCTGGAATTCCTTTTCCTAAGCCTGAGGATGGAACTAAGGCCAGTTAAGAATGCAGGGGTTTGGGGCGCCTGGGTGGCGCAGTCGGTTAAGCGTCCGACTTCCGCCAGGTCACGATCTCGCGGTCCGTGAGTTCGAGCCCCGCGTCAGGCTCTGGGCTGACGGCTCGGAGCCTGGAGCCTGTTTCCGATTCTGTGTCTCCCTCTCTCTCTGCCCCTCCCCCGTTCATGCTCTGTCTCTCTCTGTCCCAAAAATAAAAATAAAAAAACGTTGAAAAAAAAAAAAATTAAAAAAAAAAAAAAAAAGAATGCAGGGGTTTGAGGGCAGCACCGCACTCCCCCAACCTGTTTACTCAGGGCTCAGGCCCCATCTGTTTCATCACATCACACAGTAGACAGGGTGCTGTTCACCACTGCTGAAGTTTTGTTCTAAAAATTCATGGCATGGGACTCAGCAACAGATACTTAGTAAAAAGTTACAGCTTAGAGCTCCCCAGAATTGTATCTGGAGCCCCAGAGATGCTGGCCTGGACCCTGCCTCTATTCAGATTCCCTGTGGCTCAGAATCCTCACCTGGCCTTTCCTATGCTAGGAGTTCTCAAGGACAAACAGGACTTCTCTTGGTTCCTTACTTTTTGGTCCTTCACCTCTGGTTCTCTAGCTTAGAGAAGAGTGTGGATCTTCTAGGCAGGACCCAACCTTGCCTAAAGGCATCAGGCCAGACCTTCCTTTCCTTCTCCACCCCACATGCCACAGCGAATCTGGTGGTTGGGAAATGTCTCTGACCAGCAAGGTCTCGTGGATGCACTTGAGGATGGTGACATTGGTCACCAGAATCTGGGGGGAAAGGTCAGAGCTGAGGTCAGAGGCCTCCTTTCACAAAACTTTTCTCCTCTGTTCCAGCCTCTCCTTGTCTCCTTTGCTAGAGGCTGGTACAGAACAGAAAGTCTTGAGAGTCGAAGAGGACAAGAGCTGAGTCAGAGTCTGGGCAATGTTCCTAGGGAGTGCCTGGGTCTGCCGGGTGCGGCACCCCATTCTCTCAGCCTCCACAGTTTGCATGTTACAGCAACGATCACCAGAGCACAATTCAATTACCTTGACTCATATGCTTCCCTACACGGGACTAGTAGAAGCGTGAAGGCAGAAAAGCATGAAGTAGAGAAGGAAAAACTGGTTGTAGGTTAGGGAGGTGGGGAGTATACAGTCACACACTGCAGAGTGACGACAAGATCAACATTTACACCAAAAAGCCAGGGCTGTCTGCTCCAGGCCTGGGGCCTCCACCCTCACACCACCTGGTAAAAGATGCCCTTTTCCACCTTGGCTCAAGACCACTACAGTCCACTCTATATCTGGTGGCTGCGACAACACAAGCAGTGTGTGGATATTCTCTCCAGGTCATGGGCATTCTCAGGTGCATTATGTGCAGGTAGATTCTGTTTGTTGCCTTTGTTGTTCTCTGGACCTAAAACTGGGGCCTGGTTCATTCTGCAGAGATAGGAAAGGAAGTCAGGAAGGCTTTGGGGCTCACAGGCTGGCACTGCTCACCACCCTCACCCTCTGAGCACAGGTGGTGCTCCTCAGTGGATACTCCATCTTGTGAAGACTTCAGATTCCCCGAGTTCCACGTTGCATAGCACAGGACTGGCATGGGTGGGTCTCAGGGCTTCGCTGTGGGGATCAGCTGAAAAGTTCCTCCTTGGCCAGCTGGAATGGGGTTAGGTCTCCTAGCATCAGTGCCTACAAAGAAGAGCACAGACCAGTTACCACTTCACCCCCATGTTCTAACACAGAGGAGGCTGGGCCCCATCAGAGTAGAGAAAGGAGTCAGGGAGGGGATACAGCCCAGAGCCCAGGAACTCTGGAAATCGTGGTCTCCGACTCCACAAGGAGCTTCAGGGCTCATCTGGAAGCGCTGGTCAAACTAGGCAGACACTGCTGGTGGAATCAGGCCATCCAGACGAGCAACCTCAGGGCCTCTGCAGCTCTGGGGCCAGTAGCAGAACTTCCAGAAGTACCAGTGGAGGGGGGGATACCTCACCTACAAAAGCAGCAAGGCAATCTGCAGCCTAAGACTTGGCATGCAGGCCTCATCTCAGCCCATGGAACAGGTCCCTTTTCAGCCAGATGGTTGGTTAGTTGTCTGGTCTTAGGACAGATGACACCTTCAGCTGCCTGCCCCCCACCCCTGCAATACCTCACCTCCTCCCTCTGGCCCACTAAACACCTATTCACTCCCCAGGGCTGAGGATGGAGCAGCCGAGCTCTGTGCAAACACTAGGCCCTGCAGAGCGGGGGCAGTGGTGTGCGGAGGCAGGGAGCAGAAAGAAGCAGGGGCTGTCGGTGTGCTGCAAGCAGTGATCCCTCAGGCGCAGTGGGGAAGACATGCAGACTTGGCTCTGCTCACCACACTTAGAAAGTAGGCAAGGGAGGAGGAAGTCCAAGAACATGGGGTCTCAACTTGGGGCCCTAGAATTTACTCCCTCTACCCTGCTGAGACCAGGGGTTGTCCAGACCCCGATGGAGGTGAGGATGAGAAGAGAGGCTCCTCCAGAGAAGGTAGGGCTGTGCTCCCACTTCATTTACATCAGTCACCTGTCACAGTATGCACATTTTGACCTCTTTTCTCTTGGTCCTTTGTTAACCAATGCTACCAGCTCTTTATAGCCTCCATAGGCCCTGAAACCTGACACAGGTGGGATGGCTTGGAGGTAAAAAGGTGAATGGGTCAGTGATCAAAGAGAAATGAGCCTCTCTACTAGGGCTGTGCGATGTGCTCCTCAGAGTGGGTGCTCTCTGTTCCCAGCACATGGCCATATGTGTGGACATAGGGAGGGAGAGAAGAATAAGCATTCAAATCTGGTTCTTTTTAATGTCTACAAGTCCTTGAGGTGAGGGAATCTGGGAAGGCTTATACCAGTGCCTGATAATCCACACATCTCTCCTGGACTTCCTGTCTTAGTTTCCTGTTATGTCTCCTAGATCTGAGGATTCCAGCCCTACCAGTCAGATCCAAGGGTCTAAGGCTTGTTGCTGGCCAAGAATAGCCTCACATTCGAGCTGGCCAATTCCCTTGCCTTCTGCTGTTGCATTGTGGCTCGACATGTCAGGCTGCAGCCTTTAGAAGTAACTGCCTTCCCTGTATAAGGGCCCACTTCTTGTCTGCCCAACTCCAGATACAGAATCCTTACGGATAAAATGGCTGGTTGCTGCCCCTTGCCCTGAATCCAACTGTCCATTCACTTGGAAATACTCATTAAACCTGTGTGTCATGAAGCACCGTAAAGAGGAGCTCTTCTCCAGGGGGGACAGAGTCTGCACCTAAACAAACACTTGCAGAATGACCTGGATGTCCAGAAGAGACTCACTGGCCACTCAAATGAAGCCAGAGGAAGTGTCACAGAATATCCTGGAGGCAGAGAGGCCTGGAGAGCCCTTTCAGAGTGTTTTTAAGCTGATCGGATAGATAACACTGCGTTTATGGGGTCCAGAGGTGTGCCTGTGGGTCCCAAGAGCAATAGCAGGCTCTTGGAGCTATACCAGCTAGCCTGTTCAGTTTAGATCTTTCCTAATAGAGCTGAAGCATCAGCCACAGGTGAACTTGATGTTCAGCCCACAAGCCTAAAACCCACCATTAAGGCCTCATTCTTTTCCCGTGGGGCAATGCATAGGACGAGTGGCTGGCTGACTCAGACACCAAACACTGGGAAAAGTAGGAAGCTATAGTCACAGACTTCAGCACCACATAGCCCTGGCGGCCTCCATCACAGCTCCATAGTCACCTGCTAAGCCCTACAGGGTGCTCCACTAGAGGCTGAGTGGAGGGAGGGGAGAGGCAACATTTAGTGTATCCTGTGGCCTCCTGGAGAAGGGGTTGATGCTCAATGGGGTTCTTCATGCCAGCCCAGTATCAGGACCCCACCACACAAGTCACATTGTGAATTCCTGCATGGAGGCCTTGTGGGTAACCGCCTTCACCTTGGCATTCACCTCAGGGTCCAGCTGGCAAGGGTGGGCTTGGCAATCAAGCATAATGGGGACAGGAATAAAGAGTGAGAATATGTGCCAAGACTAATGTGGTGCATCTCTTAGAGATGGATGCCATCTATTGCCAGTGTGGGGTTGTTAAGCATAAGGCAGAAAAGGTAAAGGAAGAGACTTTGGCCCCTCTTTTTAAAAAAAAAAATTTCTAATGTTTATTTTTGAGAGAGAGAACGAGCTGGGGAGAGGCAGAGAGAGAGAAGCCAGGATCTGAAGCAGGCTCTGCACTGTCGGCGCAGAGCCCAATGCAGAGCTCAAACCCACAAACTGTGAGATCATGACCTGAACCCAAGTTGAACACTTGACTGACTGCGCCACCCAGGTGTCCCTTTTTGACCCCTCTTGAGGAAAGAATCTACAGGAAAACTTTTTGATGTGGTTAAAAGTAAATTTCTATCTAACCAAACTTTTTTTTGTTTGCTTCTTTTATTTAAAATGAAACCAATGCATGTACATGGTTATAAAATGAAGTAGAAAAGAAGGTAGCAGTTTCCCATCCAGTTTTTTTCAACCTCTCTCCAGGGGCGACCAATTTTTTAAGACTCTATTTATAGGGTGCCTGGGTGGCTCAGCCAGATGAGCATCTGACTCTTGATTTTGGCTCAGGTCATGGTCCCAGGGTCACAGGATCAAGTCCACAGTGAGCTTGGAGCCTGCTTGAGATTCTCTCTCTTTCTCCCTCTGCTCCCTCCCGAACACTCTCTCACTCTCTCTCTAAAATAAAAAAATTTTAAAGACTCTATTTTTATACTTGATCTCATCCAAAAGGCTGAGAAGCGATAAAGACTCTATTTTTAGAGTGGCCAACTTTATTCCTCTAAATACCTGTAATATGTTTTATGATGTCATAATAGGTCCAGTATCCAGAATAACATGGTAATAGGTAGTAGCACTGCTCACACCTTTGGGGATTCTTGGGCTCTGGCTGCAAACTAGACATCTCATACACCTCAGTGCCCTTGGGGAGGCGGGTACGTGTGCTCTTGGCTGTATGAGGGATATTTGCATTATGTTAGTGTGTGTATGTGCTTTGGGGGCAGCCAAGGAGGTAGAACATAGTGGATATTTGCTTTGTATACCCAGCAACCAAACACCCTCATTAGCGGAGGCTATTTGGTTACCCTGAACTACTGTTTCTATAAAAACAGCAGGATAAATGCTCCCTCTCCCCCGAGTTGATGGTTTCCTCTAACGAATTGTTTTTATTTCTGAGTATCATTATGGACTCAAGGATTCTTTGTATATTCACTGTGATTCCATCATGACAATGGCTGTTTTTAATGTTGAAATCTTCCCAACTATGATGTCTAGATTTTCCTGGTACTTTTCCTCTACAGATCTAGAATCGTTTCATGGGAAAGAAGTATTTAGAAAACAAAATCTGAGTTCCAGGATTGATCATTTCTACAGATATGTTATGGCTTTTAGACCATTCAGATAACAGAGCAGAAAATGTATTTGGAAAATCGTGAGTTTATGGTGATGTGGGTTGCACAGCAATGTGAATGTACTTAGTGCCACTGAACTATACACTTTAGAATGATAAAAATGTAAATCTTACGTATATTTTGCCACAATAAAAAATAATTTAAAAATTGAGTTTATAATATTTCCAGTTTGAATTTAATGTCACAGAGTTTTTACTATACCTGTTTGACTTTGTATTTGGTTCCTAATAATATTAATATAATTACTTATTTACTTTATTCCATGATACCCATTATATAGTTTCAAAAATAATACTAATATTATAATAAATCTGCTAAGTGAAGTGAAAATTTTTTTCAATGCTTACTTATTTTTGAGAGAGAGAGAGAGAGACAGAGCACGAGTGGGGGAGGAGCAGAGAGAGAGGGAGACACAGAATCTGAAGCAGGCTCCAGTCTCTGAGTTGTCAGCACAGAGCCCAACATGGGGCTCGAACTCACCAGCCATGAGATCATGACCTAAGCTGAAGTTGGACATCCAACCGACTGAGCCACCCAGGTGCCCCGCTAAGTGAAGTTTAAATTTTCTTTATAGTTCTTTTTGTCTACAGAATATATCCTGTAAAGGATACATAGTGTATTGAGTTCCAAAGGAACTTGAAATAATTCTTTTCCCTGGTGCTTATATTACCAATCTGATAGGCAGTTAGGTCCATTTGATTTGTTCTCAACTTTAGGGTTTGCTTTCTCCTCTTTTTCATTTGATTATATTTTTTGGTTATACACACACACACACATATACACATATAATGTGACATATGTATATAAATGTCATATGGGGACATGTTTGCTGTATATATATATATATATATATATATATATATATATACACACACACATACACACACACACACACATATACACACATACACACATATAATGTGACATATGCATATAAATGTCATATGGGGACATATTTGCTGTTAGAATGCAGCCTTTAATACCACCAGGAATCCATTGGGAGGAATAAGCTACAGTTTTATTTAGCAGCAGAGTGATTTATATCCAGGGTCAACTGAAACCCTAGTCCCTCTCTGATACTCCATGGTCCCCTTGACTACCTGTCAGCCTCCTGGGGCTTCCAATGGGCTGAACAGGCTGGAAAACATCTCAGTTGTAGACAACAACTTTCCCCTCACACTCCAGCTTAAAGATGACCTTTTGCTCTTCTTTGAAACTGTGCATGTTACTCTTGAGCCAATATTTATCATCCCAGTAATGGGACAACCTCATGAGCTTCTCTGTCCCAAAAACCAAATAAGGATACCTGGGAAATAGGATATGACAGGAGAGGGGCACAGGGTCGCAGCCTGGATCCTGTCCTGCCTCCATGCCCACCAATCATCCTTTAGCGAATATTCATTTAACATCTAGTGTGATAGTCTTCCTTTTGGACCTCAGAGGAGAACAGAGCTCACCTTCTCCAGGGAAGACACACTCTGAACACACAGTATGACCCCGGAGCCCAGTAAAGAGAGTGTCAATGAGTTGTTCCTGATTATATTGGAGGAAAAGAGGATTCCCCAGGGAAACAAGAGAAGGGCATTCCAGGCAGAGGCAGCAGTGTGTGAGAAGGCAGGAGGGATCTAGTGTGTTTGGGGAATGCCAGGAAGCACAGTGTGTGTTTAGGGAGAGAAGGCAGTGGTGGTTAGATCATGAAGGGTCTTAAAAGCCAGGCAAAGAACTTTAGACTCAACCTGAAGTCGCTGGGAAAATGGACATTTTTGGCAGAAGGATGAAGGACAGTGAGTTGAAGAAGTTGTCTTACCTGGTCACATGTGTGCAGGGCATACAACAAACCCACAAACCCCAAGGATGGAAACCAACTGTGTTTCCCCAGCCAACAATGCTGGACATACTGGAGAAAGTTGAGGCTGATCACCAAGACCTAGAGAATATAAGGGAGAGTGCTGACCTGAAGGGCATCCGGTGGCTGCCCACAGCCACATCATCCTGCTCCTCCCCCTTTACCCTCCTGGATCCCTCACCTTGTCTTTGCTCTTGTTACTTCCACCGGGGACCTGGACTATCTGAAATCTAAAAAGGGATTGGGATGTGGGAATTTTAGAGTCATTTGACACAGAAGCCCCCAAGCTTAGGTAAGCCTTGAGGGTGCCCCAAAATTCAGCAAGGGTCCCTCTGGAGTCCCCACTGTCACCCTCTGCAATGGCTCCACTCACTGCCATACCCAGGGTTTACTGGGCTTCTGAAGCTCTGTTCCCGCAGCACTTCCATAAACCACTTTAGACCGGATGAATTCAGAGGAAGCAGCAGCAGTTGGGTGCCAGGATCCTGTGCGCTAGCCATCTCAGTGTACATAATGCGCATGGTGGTTTTGTTCCCCACATCCATCTCAAAGCCTTGGACAGGAGCCTGGTTCATCCTAGAAAGGAGAGCAGAGTGGAGATTTGGGGGAAGAAGGGGATTTGGTCTGACCTTCCTGGTCTCCACCTCCTACTCTGCACCCACCTGAGGACCATGCCATGTTGGTTAATCCTGAATCCATGGCCAGAGCCCCATAGGAACCTTGAGTTTCCAACCACTGCACAGGTCCGGCAGCTGGGCCCTGCATAGCCCTGTGCATGTCTGGGAGACTTTTCTACTGGCTGCTGGTCCTGACCCTCAAACTCTTTCTTTGACTTGACACCCTGAAGTTCAGAAAAGCATAGGAGGGAGGAATAGGGGCTCATCTCAGACTCACTATCTTTGGAAGAAGATTAGAGCTTGGGACCGTGAAGGGAGAGATGGGCAGAGCATGGTGTTGGGAGCAGGGACTGGACAGAGACAAATACTGTGTACTGACCAACCGCAATATCAGAGCATCAGAGGACATGGGCTCTTCTGACTTCTGCACAGGCTCAACGGCCCTTTCGAAGCATTCATCAAACCAGTCAGATCCTCCACGTGTGTGGAGGCAGGCAGGGCACTCGAAGATCTCAGATGAACACATACACTTTCTGAAATATCTGAAGCATTGGCAGGATTCTGGCCTTGACTGTATTCTGGCCTTTTCATGGAGGTCATTCTGGCTGAATTCCTGGCTCAGGAAGGAGGCTATCAGCCACAATGTAAGCATACAGGCAGCTACCAGACTCCTCGTCAAGTATCGAACCCTCATCTCTGGCATCCACGATGGTGCCCCAGCAGACAGTAGTTTAGCTCTGACACCTGGTACTGGGAAGGAGGAGGGGCTGGGGCCAATAGACCAGTGCCCCCTGTCCTGATGGCTTCCGTTCCTCCCCTAACCCTTCACACCACATCTCAGTCCCAACACCTCACCTCTTGCTTCCTCAGCCACCTGCTAAATGCTAAAAGGAAATCTGCTAAGGCCTGGGGTGGAGGTTGAGAAGAAGGGAGAGGTGACACCTGTGTTCTGTGGTCTCCCAGAGGAGATTGATACCCAGTGAGGTCTTTCACGCCAACCCAGTTATAACAGGGACCTCATCACAGACACCACATTGTGACCTCCACTATGAAGGGTTATTGGCAAGTCCCCCTTCTTCACTTTGGCATTCAGCCCAGAGCCCAGCTGACAAGGGAGGCTTGGAAGTCAAGTGTCAAGGGAACAAGAGTGTGAGGAGGGAATGGATATGTGCCAAGTCTGATGTAGACGAGCAGGAGACAGAGAAGGGAAAGGAAGGGCCGTTTGGAACCATCTGGGTCAGAGAAAATTTATCATATTGACGAATTCATGATAGATGAATACTTGGTCTATTTAACCCTTTTTTAAAACTTTTTAATGTTTATTTATTTTTGAGAGAGAGACAATGAGTTGGGGAAGGGCAGAGGGAGAGAGAGACACAGAATCTAAAGCAGGCTCCAGGCTCTGAGCTGTCAGCACAGAGCCAGATGCAGGGCTCGAACTCCAACTCACAGACAGTGAGATCATGACCTGAGCTGAAGTCGGACATTTAACCGACTGAGCCACTCAGGCGCCCCAGAGACATCCTCTTCTAACTGTTCTTCAACATTTGCTTCCGTATCTCTAAATGATTTAAAAAAAAAAAAAATTGAGGGAGGGCACCTGGGTGGTTCAGTCGGTTGAGTGTCTGACTTCGGCTCAGGTCATGATCTCAAGGTTTGTGAGTTCGAGCCCTGCGTCGGGCTCTGTGCTGTCAGCTCAGAGCCTGGAGCCTGCTTGGGATTCTGTGTCACCTCCTCTCTCTGCCCCTCCCCCACTTGTGATCTGTCTGTCTCTCAAAAATAAATGTAAAAAAAAATGATATGCTCATACCACTGTATCATGATACTATGTGTACTCTACCTGCTATATACATCATATCATTATGTTTAGTAGTACCCTCTTGGTTACTTTGTAATTTTATATAATGGACCCTAACATCTATTTCTCATTCTGTAGCTACAAGACAAGATTTCTTGAAGCCCTTCTCTCTGAGAATGTTGTGCCATACACTTCTATTTGTCAATTATCTTCCCTTTACACGTCCCAACATTGGTATTTTGAACTTCTACATCAAGGATAATATTTACATTCTGTTGTGTCATTAAGCTTCATGTGCTTTGTCTCTAGCGGTGCTATCCCAAAGAAATATGTGAACCAATATTTAATGTCTAAATATTGTCATTTCAACATGTATGCAATATAAAAATATTATTGAGATATTTTGCATTCTCCTTGCTTGAAACTTAAGTCTCCTTTTTAAAAAAATATATTTATTTTGGGGAGAGTGCAAGCGGGGCAAGAGGCAGAGAGAGGGGGACAGAGAATCCCAAGCAGGCTCTGCACTGACAGGCTGACAGCAGCGAGCCCAAAGTGAGGCTTGAATTCATGAACTGCAAGATCATGACCTGATCTGAAGTCAGACACTCAACCGACTGAGCCACCCAGGCACTCTGAAACAAAGTCTTCTAAATCCAAATTGTATTTTACACTCACGATAAAGCTAAATTTGAGTACTCAGTTTTCATCAAATACATGATCTATACATTTTATAAAATTTTATAATATAAAAAGTAGATTTACATATCCAAGTTATAACAAGTATACTTAAAGGTATACTTAACTGAATTGTGTTCACTTTTAAATTCAGACTAATGAAAATTTTTATTTCTTACTTGCACTAGCTACATTTCACATGCTCATCCACCATATTGGATGGCAGAGAACTATAGTCCCTAACTATATAGAACTATATAGTCCATAACTATAGATTCTAAAAGTCCAAATTCTATTATCATGTTCACATTATTGTGACTAGACAAATATTGTTTCCTATAGAGTCTAGTAGTGAACTAGGACTACTTTCCTTTTATTTTTTTTTTATTTTTTTTAAATGTTTTTTATTTATTTTTGAGACAGAGAGAGACAGAGCATGAACAGGGGAGGGGCAGAGAGAGAGGGGGAGACAGAATCCGAAGCAGGCTCCAGGCTCTGAGCTGTCAGCACAGAGCCCGACATGGGGCTCAAACTCATGAACCGTGAGATCATGACCTGAGCCGAAGTCGGACGCTTAACCGACTGAGCCACCCAGGTGCCCCAAGGACTACTTTCCTTTTACTGTTCATTATAATTTCCTAAGAAAGGCTATATAGAAGATAAACGTTTTGAATCCTTGCATGTCTAGAAAAGCCATTATTCTGCTTACAGTGGGTAGAATTGTGTCCCTGAAAAAAATATGTTCAGGTCCTGGCCCCTGGTACCTGTAAATGTGACCTTATTTGGAAATAGGGTATTTGCAAATGTAATTGAGCTAGAAAAAAATTCATGCTGGATTAGGATTGGCCTTAATCCAATGACTGGTGTCCTTATAAAATGAGGAAAATTTGGGAACCAAAGACACAGGGGAGAGTTCCATAGAAGAGATTCCCCCTCAGAACCTCCAGAAGGGACCAACCTGAATTTTGGACTTCTAGCTTCCAGAACTATGAGAGAATATAAATTCCTGTTGTTTTAAGCTACCTAGGGGTGCCTGGGTGGCTCAGTCGGTTAAGCATCCGACTTCAGCTCAGGTCACGAACTCACTGTGAGTTCAAGTCCCATATAAGGCTCTGCATTGACAACTTGGAGCCTGCTTGGGATTCTTTCTCTTCCCTCTCTCTACCCCTCCCCTGATTAAGCTCACACATGCTCTCTCTCAAAATTAATTAATTAAAATAAAATAAAATAAAATAAAATAAAATAAAATAAAGGATAAAAGAGAGGATTTGTGGGGACCTAGGTGGCTCAGTCAATTAGGCATCAAGTCTTGGTTTCGGTTCAGGTCATGATCTTGCTGTTCGTGAGTTCAAGCCCCACACTGGGCTCAGTGCAGAGCCTACTTGGGATTCTCTCTCTCTCTCTCTCTCTCTCTCTCTCTCTCTCTCTTTCTCTCTTTCTCTCTTTCTTCCCCCCTACCTCTCAAAATAAATAAATGAACTTAAAAACAAAGTTACCTATTTTGTGCTAATTTGTTATGGGAGCCCTGGAGACCACAATGTCCTTAGGCTTGATTGATAGTTTGGCTGGGTGTAAAAGATCCTAGGTTGCAAAAGTAGCTCCAGAGCCTGATGGCATGTTCCATCATTTCTAGACTCCAGTGCTGTTGGCAGAAGTGTGATGTTTGATCCTTGCTATCTGTGTTAGTTGGAATTCTTGGTCTCAGAAACAGAAACAAACTGCTAAAAATTTAAGCAGAAAAACAACTCATTGGTTAAACATCTAACAGTTTACAGAATAGTTATGAAATCTAGAGAATCAGTCTGAGGCAAGACATAGCCAAAGACGACCCCAGGAATGACCAACCTGGAATGTCACAACTATTGCCACCACAACCAGATTCTCAATGTTGTGGGACACTATAGTAGTTTTAACATGGTGACAAATTCTTTTCAGGTCCTTCCATGAGGAAGAGGAGTCCATTTCTCCATTTCTTGAAACTGAGGTCATGTTATGACTTCATCTAACTAATACCATGCTGCAGAAGTGACATTGTGTGACTTCATAGCCTCAGCCTTAACAGGCCTTGCATCTCCTAATCTCAATCTCTGGTAATGCCTCCACCAAGAATTCCAGGATCAAAAATTATGTTGAGAGGGAAGCCCAGCAACCTAGCAATCCCAGCCATCCCGGCTAGGGCACAGACATGCAAGTGAGGCCATCAGAGACCATGCAGCCTCAACTAAGCCACAAGCTATCAGCACCTGCATAAGGGACCACTAGAAAAACTGCCCCATTGATCCATATCATTGCAATAAATAATAATTGTTGTGTTAAGTCACTACATCTTCAGGGAAGTTTCCTATGAAATAATACATAATGGATACAGACATTCTGCCCAGTTCAGACTAGCTATAGAGAATAATCTCTTACCCTGTACTTTCACATCATGACATCAAGTTTCAAAGTTCATGAAAGAACCATATGATTGAACCCACGTAGGTCACATGCCCATGTTCTCACTTCGATGAGGCAGGAAGGGGAACTACAGGACCCATTTTGCATTCATTGGTGGGAGGCAGAACCCTGACTCCACTTATCTTGGGTTAGTCTCCAGTAGAAAGAGGCATTGTTTCTCTCTCTCTCATCATAGTGTGTGTTGGAATAGCTATCCTTCCGCCTCTAATTTTTTCTCCCCTCTTTTTGTTGATAGTATGACAAGAGTACTTTTCTGTCATGGATAGCAAGTTACAAATGGCTAAACAGAAATTTATTTCTTATTCATACAAATTCAAAATAGATAGGAATAGGGTAGTGCCTCTATTTCATGAAGTATCCAGGCACTCAATAAAACAGTAACCAAGTCTCCGTCATCTTCAACACAGTGATTCTGAGATTTTCATGGGCATCCACATACAGCTGGGTGTTAGGAGAAGAGGAAGAAAATGGTAAGTGGGAGGGAGACTATTTAGACCAGGCACAGAAGTAGCACACAAGATATATGTATGCATACACTGAACAGAAATCAATTACATTGCCATACTAAGTACAAGACAACAGGGAAAACATAGTCTTGTGTTTTCTCGGGAATAACAGATGAGTTTGCTTAACATCAAGCCTGTCTCTGCTGCATTACTATCTCTGTTTCCACATTCACCTTACTGTATGTCTACTCTCAGCATCAGTTCTTGTTCAGAATACCAGATCAAACTTGCTACCTGGTGACTTCTGAGTGTTTCTCCAAGATTTGTTTGTTTTTTAACCTCCAGTTGAATTAGTTTCACCAAATTTAAGGTTTTGTTTTGTTTTTTTTTTTTTAAGGCCCCAGCACAGGGGCCTGACGTGCGTCCTGACACAGGTCCCGATGCAGGGCCCAAACTCATGACCCTGAGATCAAGACCTGAGCAGAGATCAAGAGTCAGGTGCCTAACTGAATGAACCACCCAGGAGCCCTCAAATTTAAGCATTTGACACATGAGGATATTGTTACATTTTTCTGAAAAATTAACCATTCTAAGGGTTGTTTTTTTCAGTCTCTGCCTGATTTTCCTTCAAAAACATTAGGCTGCTTTTTAAAATCTTAATGCTTATCTGTAAGATTAAAACTACTTTGAGGGTGCCCTGCTGGCTCAGTCAGTGGAGCATGTGACTCGATCTTGGGGGTGTGAGTTCAAGTCCTACATTGCGTGTGGAGATTAGTTTAAAAATTTAAAAATCTATAAAAAGACCCTACTCTGTATATGAAGATATTCTGCTTTTTATCTCAATGAAATTTTTTCTATTTCATCTTTTTCCAGTTTCATTGATATAATTGTCATATAACTTTGTATTAGCTTAAGGTATTCAACAAAATGATTTAATATATGTTTATGTTGTGAAATAGTTGCCACAATAAGTTTAGTTAACATCCATCACCTCACATAGTTAGAATTTTTTGTCTTGGGATGAAGACTTTCAAGATCTACTTTCTTAGATTCAAATATACAATATCATACTGTTAACTATAGTTACCATGATGTACATTACATCCCCAGAATTTATAACTGGAAGTTTGTGCCTTTTGACCACCTTTACCCATTTCCCCCACCCCCATCACTCACTTCTGAAAACCACCAATCTGCTCTCTATTTCTATGAGTTTGGTGTTTTTAGTCTCCACGTATAAGTGAGATCATGCGATATTTATCTTTCTCTGTCTGAATTATTTCACTTAGGATAATGCCCTCAAAGTCTATCCATGTTGTTGCAAATGGCAGGATTTCCTTCTTTTGTGGCTAAATTTTAGATAGATAGTTATAGTTAGATATAGTTAGACAGATATAGTTAGATATAGATATACAGATATACAGATATGTACATATATACATATATATATTATATATATATATACATATATAATATTTTCTTTATTCATCCATTGATGGACTCTTAGGTTGTCTCAATGTCTTAGCAATTGTAAATAATGCTGCAGTAAATGTGGAGGTGCAGATATCTCTTTGAGGTCCTGTTTTTCCTCTGGATATATACGCATAGTGGAATTTCTAGATTATAAGGTAGTTCTATTTTCAACTTTTGAGGAAACCCCATACTGTTTTCCACAGCAGCTGCACCAATTTACATTGCTACCAACAGTGTACAAGAGTTCTCTTTTCTCTGTAGCCTCGCCAACACGTTATCTTGTCTTTTTTATGATAACCATTCTCTTTAAGTCCTCCTCCCTTTCATTTAATTTTTTTTTTTTATTTGACAGAGTGGAAGCAGGAGAGAGGGGCAGAGGGCAGAGAGCGAGGGAGAGAGAACCTCTCCATGCCCAGCATGGAGCCCAACATGAGGCTGGATCCCACGACCCTCGGATCATGACCTGAGCCAAAATCAAGAGTCAGACGCCCAACTGACTGAGCCACCTGGGCGCCCCAAAGAGTTATTCTGACAGGTGTGAGGTGATATCTTGCTGTGTATTTTTTATTTAAGATTTTATTTATTTAATTTTTAAGTAGGCTCCATGCCCATCGTGGAAATCATACTCACAGCCTGAGATCAAGAGTCCCATGGTCTACTGACTGAGTCAGTCAGGCACCCTGTTCACTATAGTTTTGATTTGCATTTCCCTGATGATGAGTGATGCTGACTGAGCATTTTTATGTACCTGTTGGCAATTTGTAGGTCTTCTTTAGAAAACTGTCTATTTAGTTTCTATGCCTATTTTTCAATTGGATTGTTCATTTTTTTTGCTATTGAGTTGTAAGAGTTCTTTATATATTTTGGATATTAACACCTTATCAGATACATGATTTGCAAATATTTTCTCCTATTCTGTAGTTTCCCTTTTCATTTTGTTGATTTCCTTTGCTGTGCAGAAGCTTTTTAGTTTGATGTGGTCCCACTTGTTTCTATTTGCCTGTATTGCCTTTGACAAAAGGCTAGTATTATAGCTAGAAAGCTATTAGCCTCACATGCAACTTTCCTTAGGTGAGTTCATGCATATCTGAACTTGTCAGCAGTTCTTCCACACATCTAAAATTAAATTCTAATTACTGGGGCAGCTGGGTGGCTCAGTTGGTTGAGCGCCCGACTTCGGCTCAGGTCATGATCTCACAGCTCGTGAGATCGAGCCCTGCGTTAGGCTTTGTGCTGACAGCTCGGAGCCTGCGGCCTGCTTCAGATTCTGTGCCTTGCTCTCTCTCTGCCCCAACCCACTCACATTCTGTCTCTGTCTCTCTCAAAAATAAACATTAAAAAAAATTCTAATTACTATAATTTTTTTGTTATGGTAAAAACTATATAACATAAAATTTACCATCTAAACCATTTTTAAGTGTGCAGTTCAGTATATTTACATTTTGAAAGAGATCTCCAGAACTTTTTCATCTTGCAAAATTGAACAATAATTTCCCATTCCCACCTCCCCCACCAGCCCCTGGAAACCACCATTATACTTTCTGTTCCTATGAATTTAACTACTCTAGATACTTCATGTAAGAGGAATCATACAGTATTTGTCTTTTTGTGTGTGCTTTATTTCACTTAGTATGCCTTCAAATTGTATTAAAATATTAAATACATATAAAAGAATATAACAAGAAAAAATACCCATGTACCTATCTTTTTTTTAATTTTTATATTTTTTAGCGTTTTTCATTTTTGAGAGACAGAGAGAGACAGAGCATCTGGGCAAGGGGCAGAGAGGCAAAGAGGGAGACACAGAAATCTAAGCAAGCTCCAGGCCCTGAGGCCTGAGGCGGAGCTTGAACTCATAGACCCCAAGATCATGACCTGAGCTGAAGTCAGACCCTTAACCGACTAAGCTATGCCCCTCCCACGTACCTATCTTAATGAATATAACATCATAAATATCATTGAAGGCCCTTGGTGTTCCTTCTTCCTTGCCAGATGTTAACACTATGGAGAATTTTGTATTTATCATTCCCTTGGCTTTTTCTTTTTACAATATCTATGTGTATCTAAACATTATTTAATTTTGTATGTTTTTGAACATTGTATATGCAATCACACTATATGCACTTTTGTGCAACTGCTTTTTTTGTCGAGGTGAAAGTCACATAACATACAATGAACATACATAACACAATGAACCATTTAAGAGTACAATTCAGTGGCATTTAGTTATTCACAATGTTACGTAGCCACCAGCTCTCTCTACTTACAAGACTTTTTCAACACCCCATACAAACACTCTGTACCCATTAAATAATCACTTACTAGTCTCTCCTGTCCCCAGCCCCTGGTTACCATTGATTTTTCTGTTTCTATGGATTTTCCTGTTCCAGATATATCATATAAAAGGGATCATACAAAATGTGATCTTTTGCGTATGGCTTCTTTCACTTAGCTTAATGTTTTTGAGGTTCTTCTAAGATGTAGCACGTATTAATACTTTACCCCTTTTTAAGTTTATTTATTTTGAAAGAGAGCGAGTGTGCGCATACACATCAGAGAGGAGCAGAGACAAAGGGAGAGAGAGAATCCCAAACTGACAGGATGGAGTCCAACGTGGGGCTCAGTCCCATGAACCGTGAGATCATGACCTGAGCTGAAATCAAGAGTCAGACGCTTAACTGACTTAAGCCACCCAGGAGTCCCAGTACTTGGCTCCTTTTGATGGCTGAATAATATCACATTCTATGCACATACATTCGTTTATCCATTCACCCACCAATAGTCATTTGGGTTGTTTCCACCTTTTTTAACTATTTTAAATAATGCTGCTGATAAACATTTATGTACACGTGTCTGTGTGAACATATGTTTCTGTTTCTCTTGGGTATCCGTGGAAAAGTAGAACTGCTGGTGAATATGGTAATTCTATGTTCAACTTTCTGAGGAACTGCCAAACTGTTTTCCACAGCAGGAAGGCAATGAGCTGCTGCTCAGGAGCTTGCTGGCCTTATCACATACTCACCACGCTCATGGCACTGCAGGACAGCGATGAAGACTTAGTTTGGGCTCCAGTTCTAGCAAAACATAACCTGAAAGCTCTCCTGCTACAGAAATCCAGAACTGCTAGTCAAAATACAGTATTACATTTTTTTAGTTGTATTCATTTTTTAATGTGTAAGATGGGTCTGTGGTATATAGTCCAAAAGGTACAGAAAGTAAGTGAAAGGAAAGACTCCATCCCCACCTTATTCCCCGCTTATTCTCCAGAGATAACTTCTATCCCCAGACACAACCACCATTCCTAATTAGTCTTGTGTATCCTTCCTGAATTCGTTGAAATTTTATGAACATACATATTGTTTTAATAAAAACTTTTTTGTTTTCTAAATTTTTTATGTTTTATTTATTTTGGAGAGAGAGACAGAGACAGTATGAGTTGGAGAGGGGCAGAGAGAGAAGGAGATAGAAACTGAAGCAGGCTCCAAGCTCTGAGCTGTCAGCACAGAGCCAGACGCTGGGCTCAAACTCATGAACCATAAGATCATGACCTGGGCCGAAGTTGGGTGCTTAACTGACTAGGCCACCCAGATGCCCCTAGTAAAAACTATTTTAAATGCAGAGCAGAGGTCAAACAAAAAACATTTGGAAGTCTCCAGATGAAAAAAGAACTGAAAAACAGCACAGAGAGTGCTTGCGCTGCCTGAGGGGCCCAGGAATTTAGGAGGTAAATGCCTGTGTGGGCAGAGGACCTTGAGCCCAGGGGAGGCAGAGAAGGAATGGGGCCACTACAAAACATTGGGAGCCACATGGAGCTGAACCTTCAGCAAAAAGCTAAGCTAGAAACCACCCCCCCACCCCAACTTGGGAATGCAAGCTGGTGCAGCCACTGTGGAAAACAGTATGGAGGTTCCTCAAAAAACTAAAAATAGAGCTACCCTACGACCCAGCAATTGTACTACTAGGCATTTATCCACGGGATACAGGTGTGCTGTTTCGAAGGGACACATGCACCCCCATGTTTATAGCAGCACTATCAACAATGGCCAAAGTATGGAAAGAGCCCAAATGTTCATCGATGGATAAATGGGTAAAGAAGATGTGGTATAGAAAGAGGAGGAGCCAAGATGGCGGAACAGCATGGAAATTTTTTGTGTGTCTCACGTCCATGAAATACAGCCAGACCAACACTAAACCATCCTACACACCTAGAAAACTGATTGGAGAATTAACACAACAATCTGCACAACCTGAGCCACAGAATTCAGCAGGTATGCGGCGCGGAATGGTAAATTTGGGGAGCGAGAAGCAGCGGAGGGTAGGGAACCACTTTTGTGGGCGGAGAGACGACGGAGACTGGGGAGCAGGGTGGAGAACACGGGGAAAGCACCCCTCCCCAAAAGCAGCTGGAGACAAAGTGGAAAATTGGAAATAGCCACGGGGACTAAACAAAAAAGGGTTAAAGGAGAAAGGGGAGGGTTTAAATTCCATTAAGACTGTAAACAAGGGGAGCACAAAGGCTGCAACCCCGCAGCTCGATACCTGGCGCTCTGGTGGGAAGGGCGAATCCCCAGGAGCAGAGTGGGGTCCAGGAGGTTCTTGAGCCACACTGGGAAAAGTGGTTCCACTGCTGGAAGGACATTTGATAAAGACTGTTGAAGCCACCTGGTCCCAGCAGACCCCGGAAGGCGGCCACATTTGCTGGTGCTCGGGCAAGGTTGGTAAGGGTGAAGCCAGGTACCAGATGTGTGTTGTGATTTTCCATAATCCCTGAAATGCTGCTGCTACACTGTCTCACGAGCTGCTTCTGGGGCGGGCTGGCACCTGGCCGCAGTCTCCGGGCACCGGCAGCAGCAGGGTCCAGCAAGCGTTCTTGGGTGCAGCCGACATTCCGCCATTGCTCATTCGGCCATTGCTTGGTGAGACCCTCCCACAGAGGGGCGGAACAGGTCAAAGCCGCAGTCCTTCGGAAATAAGGGGCCAGGAAAAACAGCCGCATCTGAGACAAAACTCGTTAGAGAAGTACTGCCTGGGGCCTGGTCACAGTGAAAAAGCAGGGAGTGGACGAGAGCTGAATACAGAGGATGGGTGTCCAGGGCACATGGACCATTCTCCAGAATAGACCATATACTAGGACACAAAGCCCTAAGTAAGTACAAAAAGATCGAGATCATACCGTGCATATTTTCAGACCACAACGCTATGAAACTCGAAATCAGCCACAAGAAAAATTGTGGAAAGGTAACAAATACTTGGAGACTGAAGAACATCCTACTAAAGAACGAATGGGCTAACCAAGCAGTTAAAGAGGAAATTAAAAAGTATATGGAAATCAATGAAAATGATACCACCACCACCCAAAACCTCTGGGACGCAGCAAAGGCAGTCATAAGAGGAAAGTATATAGCAATCCAGGCCTTCCTAAAGAAGGAAGAAAGATCTCAGATATACAACCTAACCTGACACCTTAAGGAGCTGGAAAAAGAACAGCAAATAAAACCCAAAACCAGCAGAAGACAGGAAATAATAAAGATTAGAGCAGAAATTAATGCTATCAAAACCAAAAAAAAAAAAAAAAAAAAAACCAAAAAAAAAAAAAAACAGTAGAAGAGATCAATGAAACCAGAAGCTGGTTCTTTGAAAGAATTAACCAAATTGATAAACCACTAGCCAGTTTGATCAAAAAGAAAAAGGAAAGAACCCAAGTAAATAAAATCAAGAATGAAAGAGGAGAGGTCACAACCAACACAACAGAAATAAAAACAATAAGAAGAGAATATTATGAGCAATTATATGCCAATAAAATGGGTAATCTGGAAGAAATGGACAAATTTCTAGAAACATATACACTACCAAAACTGAAACAGAAAGAAATAGAAAATTTGAACAGACCCATAACCAGTAAGGAAATTGAATTAGTAATCAAAAATCTGCCAAAAAACAAGAATCCAGGGTCAGATGGCTTTCTAGGGGAATTCTACCAAACATTTAAGGAAGAGTTAACACCTATTCTCTTAAAACTGTTCCAAAAAATAGAAACAGAAGGAAAACTTCCAAACTCTTTCTATGAAGCCAGCACTACCTTGATTCCAAAACCAGACAGAGATCCCACTAAAAAGGAGAACTATGGACCAATTTCCCTGATGAACATGGATGCAAAATTCCTCAACAAGATATTAGCCAACCGGATCCAACAATACATTAAAAAAATTATTCACCACGACAAAGTGGGATTTATACCTGGGATGCAGGGCTGGTTCAATATCCACAAAACAATTAATGTGATTCATCACATCAATAAAAGAAAGGACAAAAACTATATGATCCTCTCAATAGATGCAGAGAAAGCATTTGACAAAATACAGCATCCTTTCTTGATAAAAAAAAAAAAAACTCAAGAAAGTAGGGATAGAAGGAGCATACCTCAAGAATATAAAAGCCATATATGAACAACCCAATGCTAATATCATCCTCAATGGGGAAAAACTGAGAGCTTTCCTGCTAAGGTCAGGAACAAGACAGGGATGTCCACTCGCCACTGTTACTCAACATAGTATTGGAAGTCTTAGCCTCTGTAATCAGACAACACAAAGAAATAAAAGGCATCCAAATCAGCCAGGAGGAAGTCAAACTTTCACTCTTCGCAGGTGACATGATACTCTACATGGAAAACCCAAAAGATTCCACCAAAAAACTGCTAGAATTGATTCATGAATTCAGCAAAGTTGTAGGATATAAAATCAATGCACAGAAATCGGTTGCATTCCTATACATCAACAATGAAGCGACAGAAAGAGAAATCAAGGAATCGATCCCATTTACAGTTGCACAAAAAAACATAAAATACCTAGGAATAAATCTAACCAAAGAGGTGAAAAATCTATACACTGAAAACTATAGAAAGCTTATGAAAGAAATTGAAGAAAAAGATGGAAAAAGATTCCATGCTTCTGGGTAGGAAGAACAAATATTGTTAAAATTTTGATACTACCCAAAGCAATCTACATATTCAATGCAATCCCTATCAAAGTAACACCAGCATTCTTCACAGAGCTAGAACAAATAATCCTAAAATTTGTATGGAACCAGAAAAGACCCCGAATAGCCAAAGCGATCTTGAAAAAGAAAACCAAAGCAGGAGGCATCACAATCCCAGACTTCAAGCCATACTACAAAGCTGTAATCATCAAGACAGTATGGTACTGGCACAAGAACAGACACTCAGATCAATGGAACAGAATAGAGAACCCAGAAATGGACCCACAAACATATGGCCAACTAATCTTTGACAAAGCAGGAAAGAATATCCAATGAAATAAAGACAGTCTCTTCAGCAAGTGGTGCTGGGAAAACTGGACAGCGACATGCAGAAGAATGAACCTGGACCACTTTCTTATACCATACACAAAAATAAACCCAAAATGAATGAAAGACCTAAATGTAATACAGGAAGCCATCAAAATCCTCGAGGAGAAAGCAGGCAAAAACCTCTTTGATCTTGGCTGTAGCAACTTACTCAACACGTCTCCGGAGGCAAGGGAAACAAAAGCAAAAACGAACTACTGGGACCTCATCAAAATAAAAAGCTTCTGCACGGTGAAGGAAACAATCAGCAAAACTAAAAGGCAACCGACAGAATGGGAGAAGATATTTGCAAATGACATATCAGATAAAGGGTTAGTATCCAAAATCTATAAAGAACTTATCAAACTCAACACCCAAAAAAAACAAATAATCCAGTGAAGAAATGGGCAAAAGACATGAATAGACACTTCTCCAAAGAAGACATCCAGATGGCCAACCGACACATGAAAAAATGCTCAACATCACTCATCATCAGGGAAATACAAATCAAAACCACAATGAGATACCACCTCACACCTGTCAGAATGGCTCACATTAACAACTCAGGCAACAACAGATGTTGGTGAGGATGCGGAGAAAAAGGATCTCTTTTGCATTGTTGGTGAGAATGCACGCTGGTGCAGCCACTCTGGAAAACAGTATGGAGGTTCCTCAAAAAACTAAAAATAGAACTACCCTACAACCCAGCAATTGCACTACTAGGCATTTATCCACGGGATACAGGTGTGCTGTTTCAAAGGGACACATGTACCCCCATGTTTATAGCAGCACTATCAACAATAGTCAAAGTATGGAAAGAGCCCAAATGTCCATCGATGGATGAATGGATAAAGAAGATGTGGTATATATATATATATACATATACATATACATATACATATATGTATACTTACTCGGCAATCAAAAAGAATGAAATCTTGCCATTTGCAACTACGTGGATGGAACTGGAGGGTATTATGCTAAGTGAAATTAGAGAAAGACAAATATCATATGACTTCACTCATATGAGGACTTTAAGAGACAAAACAGATGAACATAAGGGAAGGGAAACAAAAATAATATAAAAACAGGGAGGGGGACAAAACAGAAGAGACTCATAAATATGGTGGGTTACTGGAGGGGTTGTGGGAGGGGGGATGGGCTAAATGGGTAAGGGTCACTAAGGAATCTACTCCTGAAATCATTGTTGCTCTATATGCTAACTAATTTGGATATAAATTTTAAAAAATAAAAAATAAAATTAAAAAAAAAAAAGAAAAAAGAAAAAACCCACCCCCAGCATAGGATGAAACACGAAGCCTTATCTCTTCATCAGGTAGGAAAAGAGCTTCCCCCAAGAACTCAGTCTGGCCTCGCACTTTGTGTGAGCTTCGGTCTAAATGTACACCACCTCGCATGACCTGGGATCAGACAAAAATTAACGAAAATATTGCCCCTGAGATCTGGATATCAAGATATTCTCCCCTGACATTGTCCTTGTAGGCAACAGATACGACCAGAATTTTATTCAGCACCAGACTGGTCTCCATATAATTTCTTTTTGCCTGTTACCCCCGCTGCTGCTGCTGTCATCCCAACAACCTGCTTTGTTGAGGTCCAAAGGACTAGGACTTGCATGAACTCTGCAGGGTGTCACGTGTGGACAGTGAGTTTGCCCAACACACTGTAGCTGACTTCCATTTCTGCTTCCATCCTCTGCATGGACAAAATCTTCTTGTAATCATTGGTCTGATTAACAGTCATTGCACCCCTTTCTTTGATTTTCTGATCCAAATCCAAAGCAGGCATCCTGGT
Organism: Panthera leo; assembly: GCF_018350215.1. Taxonomy (NCBI): domain Eukaryota; kingdom Metazoa; phylum Chordata; class Mammalia; order Carnivora; family Felidae; genus Panthera; species Panthera leo. The sequence continues at coordinate 23,623,896 of NC_056681.1, read as the reverse complement.
GAATGAGAGAGGAATGTATGTGTCAGTAAGCTGAATCCTGTCTTTGTCCCAGCTCCCCTCATTCAACATCAAGTGTGACAGACTGCCTCCTGGAGCTGGGAGAACAGAGCTCATATTCTCCAGGGAAGACACACTCTGAACACACAGAGGGGTCCCCTGAGCCCAGAAAACAGAGTATCAACTAGCTGCTCCTCATCATATTAGAGGAAGAGAGGATTCCCCAGGGACACAAGAGAAGGGTATCCCAGGAAAAGGCAGCAGTGTGTGAAAAGGCAGAAGGCAGCTGGTATTTGGGGAACACCAAGAAGCCCATTGTGTGAGCCTGGGAGAGAAGAAGGGAGGGGAGGGGTCAGATTATACACAATCTTGAAAGCCAGATAGAAATTTTTAGACTCTATGCTGAAGGTATGGAGGAGAGAAGTCTTGTGTGAGAAATGGACAAGACGCTTTCCTAACCTGGTCACAGATGCGCAAGGCACAGACAGAGCCATGAGCCCCAGGAAGGCATACTAGCCCTGGTCATCCAGCCAGCTGCCTTTGTTATACCTAAGGAAGGTGGGGCTGATCACCAGGAGGTGGGGAAAAAGGGAGAGGGGGCTGATCTGGACCCCTTCCCACAGCACCCCACAGCCACATCTTACTCCCTCCCATACCCTTACTGGGTCTTTGCTGTCTTCCATTCCACTAGGAAACTGGACCACCTTCCAAAATCTAAGAGAACTGGGAAGTGGGGGAAGGTTCAGCAGGCTGAGACCTGGGGAGATTCTGCAGATGTCCCTAATTAGCCAGCAGAGGGTGTCCCTGGAGTTCCTCTGTCCTCCCCTGCAATGACCTCCCCTCATCCCCAAACTAAGAACATCTGGGGTCCCAGACCATGACCTCCTCACTTGGAGCATCTGAAGTGCACGCCAGACCAGAAAGCTTCAGCAGCAGCAGCAGCAGCAGCAGCAGCAGCTGTCTCCAAGAGCCCTGGCTGCTGGCATTCCCAGGATAGATGAAGCATCCTATGGTTTGGTTCCCCACCTTTTCAAGGCTCTGGACAGGGCCCTGGTTCATCCTGGAAAGAGAGCAGGAACTGCCAGAACTCTGAGGGCACCCTTGACCTTCCCATGTCCTGCCCTCTCCCCAGCACACACCCGAAGGCTAGGGTCCACTGGTTGATATTGTTGCCAAGGCCAGAGGCCCACAGGATCTTGGAGTTCCCCACCAAAGTACAAGTCCCACAGTAGAAATGGAAATGGCTCACTGAGAGTCTGAGAATCCCCTTGAACACCTTTTTCCACATTTTGCCAAAACCACTTGCTGAGTTCATGCCCTGGAAACAGCCGAAGGGAAGAGATTGGAGGTTGGGACCTGGGTATCAGCTCTAGTGGAAGGAAAGCAAATCCGGAGGGTGAGATCCCAGACCTGGTGGTCAGGGGTTGAGGTTGTGAAGATGAGAGGTGTGGGGCATCTGGGTGGCTCAGTCGGTTAAGCGTCTGGCTCTTGATTTTGGCTCAGGTCATGATCTCATGGTTTGTAGGTTTGAGCCCCACATCAGACTCTGTACTGTCAGTGCAGAGCTTTCTTGGGATTCTTTCTCTCCTCTCTCTCTACCCCTCACCCACTCAAGCTTGTGTTCTCTCTCAAAATAAATAAATAAACTTAAAAAAAAAAAAAAGATTAGAGGTGCACTAAGCCAGGACCGAGGGCAGGGGTTTGGTGGGAATGTGGGATATAGGCTAGGCTTTGGAAGGACAAGGCAAGGGACCAGGCCCAGGGTTGACCACTAGCCAGCCACCAGAGCACAGCATGAGGAGTCCTGGACTCTGTTGCCCTCTTCAGGTACTCCATCATCTTCCCATAGCATTCAGCATACCAGCCCCATTCTCCAACTCTGTAGTAGCAGAGGGAGGAGTTTAGTGTTTCAGATGGGCAGCCACTCTTCCTGAATTTGAACCAAGGGCAGTTGCAATGCCCCAGTACCAAGACCAGCAGTTTTCCCTGGGGTGCCGATTCAGGTTTTGGATCCAGGCAGGGGGCCATCGGCCACAAGATGAGCACCCAGAAGCCCCACAGGACAAAAATCTGCCACAAGTGCTTCATGTTCAGCCCAGATGACGAGTCTCGTGGCAGGCAGCAGACTGACTTCTCTACCCGGGACTGAGAAGAAGGAGGAACTGAGGCTCCAGCATCTATCTCTCTGTTCCATTGGCCCCCGTGGCTCCTCAACCCTCCACACCACACCTCCTCCCAGTCTATCATCTCCCGCCTCCATATCCATTTGCTCACCTCCAAAGAGGACTCTGGCTGGCCCTAGGATGGCAGATGCAGGGACAGAGAGATAACTTATGGCGGGTCCCGTATCCTCCCCACAGGAGGAAGGCTTAGCTCTCAGTGGGGTTCTCCATGCCACCAGTTACTCCATAGATGTCATCACGAAGTACACATTGTGACCTCCCTCTTGTCGCCTACCTGGGCAAAGCTGCCACTCTATCCTGTCTGGAATACACCAGCGACCTACACTAAACATAAGATCTATGAGAATGGGGACTTAGAATCATTTAAAAAATATTTATGGGATACATGAACGGAGTTGAGAGGGAACTAAAATACTGAGCCACCCAGGTGACCCTGCTTTCTTTAACCCTTTCAATTTTAGCCCCTGGGAATTTCCCTTACTTTTTCATGAGTCAGCTATATGTTCAAAGAGATCATTGTTATTTAGCATTTCAAGATGTTTTTCACCAGGAAGGTTTCCAGGATTAAGTCTACATATTACTGAAACTAGAACCTTTATTTTTGCATTTTTTGAAAAATGTTTATTGATTTATTTTTAGAGAGACAGAGAACACGGGAGGGGGAGGGACAGAAAAAGAGGGAGAGGGAGGATCCCAAACAGGCTTTGCACTGTCAGTGCAGATCTCACGAACCATGAGATCATGACCTGAGCTGAAATCAAGAGTTGGACACTTAACCAACTGTGCCAACCAGGTGCTCTGAACTAGAACCTTTATAATTAGCTTTCACACTGGTTATAAAAACACAGAATGCTGAGCTTCATCCCCACGTCTCTCATTTGGTTTTTCTGGGGTGTGCCTGAGAATTTGCATTTCTAACAAATTCTCAGGTAATGACAATGCTGCTGGTCCAGGGACCACACTTTAAGAACCACTGTCTTAAATTAATAGATCGATCTAGCCAGAAAAGTATTTTACCGGAAAAAAAAAAATTCCCTTATTAAAATGGAAGATCATTTTCTAATTATATTTTTGTTTTCTAAAGAAAAGCTTGTGTTTTCCTGCTACAACCTGCAATAGCATCCTAACTGGTATATCTGCTTCTGTTCTATCCATCCCTCACCCATTCTTCAGCTAGCAACTGACATGATCTTAAATTAATTTCCTGCTTAAATCCTTAAAATGGTATCAGAATAAAATCCATACAGAATAAAAACCAAAATTCTCACTCATCTCACAGTTTTCAGCCATTCTGGCTTTTTCTTGTTTCTAGAACTTTCCAAGTTCTATCTCACCCCAGGACCTTTGCACTTGCAACTCCTCTTCCTGGAACACATTTCTCCCTCCCACTCAGTACTTCACCTGTCTGGTTTCTTCCCTTTCAAGTCTCATTTTAAATGGCATTCATCTTAGGGTTCATTCCCTGACCTCAGTATTATTAAAGTCTATAAGAACCTCTACTAATTGGACTCTGAGACCCACTGACACAGCTATATTATGATTCTTCCTTCTCAGGTTAAGTAGTGGGATTTCTACACTGTGATTATTATTTTCAATCCAGATACACCAAGGTCCCCGTATTTCTCCCAAGAGAAAATTGGTCCATTTGCACTGGGAAAGAAGAACATGTAACATCTGCAAATATATTTATTTCTTTAACAATTAGGGAAAGTTTATCAGTGTGGATATAAGGTAAAAGAAGACTGTGACAGGGCAGAAGGAACTAACGAAAGGGCCTGAAAACTTCCTCTTCTCTGGCTGGGCTTGTAGGCTGTAGCTGCAGGGGACCAGTGCAGCCCCATGTGCAGTGAATGAGTCCAGTATAGGCCCCACTTGCTCCAAAGGTTGAAGGATCCCACTTGACAGAGAAGGTTGAAGGATCAGTATAAAGCCTGACATTATGAAGAGTGAAGTCTCTAGTCAGTGTCTTGGTCTCCTTGGCCACCTAAAAGAATTCCAAAAAGGGAAGGACCATCTAATTCTGGAATTCCTAAAACAGAAGGTTCCCCCACCCCTGTTGTCCCTGTTGTCCCTGTTACAGTGCCCTGTTTATTTGCTTCAGAGTACAAGGCACATTATGCTTTTTAATTATTATTTACTTTTTCCAATTGTTTATGTGGTAAAATACACATAACAAAATTTACCATCTTAATCATTTCTAAGTGGTATGTATACACATTTTTTTTTGTCTGCCTCTTTCTACCCCATACTGAAAGTTCTTGAGGGAGACATGAGCCCTATCTTATTTACCATGGTATTCCCATAACCCAGGGGAGATCTGGGAAATAGGAAGAGCTCAATAAATATGTGTTGAAGAAGTGAATGAGGGTCATTAAGCCTGGAGCCCCACTGAGGAGAGAGGGTTAGGAAGTTAAACGTGGAAGAGCACCAAATGGGCACAAGCCAGAGAATAAAGGATAATTCCTGCTAACATCCTTGGTCATTCATCCAAGAATGATGCCACTCGCACTTGGTGGTGGTAACTAATGTGTGGAAAGGACCCAGACTCTGGAGCCAGAAAAAACAGGCCTTGAACCCCAGCTGTCCCGTTAACCTTAGGCAAAGTCAACTCACTTCTGGCTTCCTCGTCTATAAATGGGGTTTGAAACAGTGCCTACCTCCCAGGGTTGTTCTGAGGGTAAAACAGATTAGAGCGGTTGGCATACTGTCAGTTTCCAGTTCCCATGAGCTAGTTCGTTCTTTTCCCCCCTTCCCTAGAAAACTGCAGCCTGAGGGCAGAAGGCGGACTCTGACATTGCTCTGCTTCTCCTGAGTCAGGCTGCCAAAAAGCAACCAGCTCTGGTATCCCTTCTCCTCTTCCTGGAAGCCTTCCCTAACCCAGTGCGTCAGTTTCTCCTACAGACTACCACAGTCTCCTGTGCCACCTTTTATCAAAGTTCTGGTCTTACATCACTAAAATGACCTGAACCAAGCACCTTCATGCGCCATGTTCAGAAGCACGGAGAGGCTGTTTGAGTAAAATCAACCCAATAGGTCCTGGCTCCCAGGGTACTTCGAGGTCCAGAAGAATGGGCTGTGATATAGGGCAAGTTACTCACCTTCTCCAGGGCAGTATCTCTTTCAGAAAATGGATGTAAACATCACACCTTTCTTTTTTTTTCTTTTCTTTCTCTTTTTCTCTCTCCCTCTCTCCCTCCCTCCCTTTTTTTTTTCTTCCTTTCTCTCTTTTTTTTTTTGAGAGAGAGAACAGGAGAGGAGCAGAGAGAGAGGAGAGGAGCAGAGAGAGAGGAGAGGGAGAATCCCACGCGAGGCTGAATCTAAACTGTGAGACCATGACCTGAGCCAAAAATCAAGAGGGTTAACCAACTGAGCCACCCAGGCGCCTCCACACCTACTTTCTGTAGCAGTGATTCTCAAACTTAACTGCAGGAAATCACCTGGGAGCCACTCCTAGAGTTTCTGATTCAGCAAGTCTGTGGTGGGGCCCCATAACACGCATTTTTAACCAGTGCCCAGGTGATGAGGTTGCTGGTTGGGGACGCTTTGAAAGTCACTGTTCTAGGAGGTTCCAAGTTGTTCCAAGAATCTCATGTGAGGTTCTTGGCGCAGTTCTTCGGTCAACATAAGCAAATGGGGCTCTTACTGTTTCTGCGGGGCAACCACGCCTCCAGGTACCTGGTCTACGGAAGACCACCCACAGGGTGGGAGTGGCTCCCACCCCCCCCCCCCAACAACTGCGTTTATACTCCGCAGCCCTCAGCACCCGACCGCTGGAGGGGAGGGTGGGGCCTGAGTGAGAACACCGGCGAGGGGTGGGGCCAAGCGTGCGCGTTGCTGCGCCTGCGTGCGGAGAGGGGGCGTGGCTCAAGCTCCGGGCCGGAAGCAGGAGGCTGCAGGGGCGGGCCGGCTGGCGTCCCCTTTCCGGCTGGTCCCCATGGAGGCGCTAGGGAAGCTCAAGCAGTTCGATGCCTACCCCAAGACTCTGGAGGACTTCCGGGTCAAGACCTGCGGGGGCGCCACAGGTAGGCCGCAGCGGGGCCGGGGTTGCAGGGACAGGGGTGTGGAAGAGCTTGGCCGGGCGCCTGGACCCTGCCTGGCCTATGGGGGAGCTTGAGAGAGTGGAGCAGAGGCCATTCTGACCCTCGCTCCCTTCCCCGCAGTGACCATTGTCAGTGGCCTTCTCATGCTGCTACTGTTTCTGTCCGAGCTTCAGTATTACCTCACCACTGAGGTAAGGGGGGGGGGGGCTACTACGTGGGCGGGGCTCGGTATTCTAGGGATGGGAGTGGGAAGGAGAGGTAGGGGGTCGAATCTTACTGAGGTAGTGCTGCTCCAGGTGCATCCCGAACTCTACGTGGACAAGTCACGGGGAGACAAACTGAAGATCAACATCGACGTATTTTTTCCGCACATGCCTTGTGCCTGTGAGTACCCACCAGGCGTGGGAGTTACAAGTTCTGAGGTGGGCTTACAGATTCACACCTCCAGCCTTAGATTCTGGACGGGACCCCAGGACAACCTTCTTTCCTTAACCGCTGCAGCCCCAAGATAGTCCCAGCATCCCCTTTCCCTCCAAAACCCAGATTCCTTTGCTCCTAGGATCCAAGTACCTTACCCTGACTTCCTGCTTCCAGATCTGAGCATTGATGCCATGGATGTGGCTGGGGAGCAGCAGCTGGATGTGGAACACAACCTGTTCAAGCAACGGCTGGATAAGGATGGCATCCCCGTGAGCTCAGAGGCAGAGCGTCATGGTAACTGTGAGGAGGAGGCCAGATCTCAGATCCCTGAGCTGGACATGCCCAACCCCTTCCTTCTGACAAGTGGGATGTGGTTGGCCAAGTGACAGATGAAGCAACTAAGACCCAGAGAAGTCAAATGGCTTGCTTAGGGTCCCCCAGCTATTAAGGATCAGAGTGGACTGAAATCCAGGCTTCTAGCCTCTGTACATTGAGTAGAGTACTCTACCTGGCTATCACTCTCAGAGGTCTCCAATCTCTGCCTATCACTGTTGAGTGACAGAAGTTTGAGGATGGGTCTTATGTGCTCTCGTCGTGGCAGAACTCCTCTAGATGGATCCAAGCTTCTCTAGGTGTTTTCTTCCCCATCCCGTTAGCTGAATTCAGCCCTTAATGCTCTTCCCCTTTGGAATGCAGGGTGGCTTATGGTTAAGAGTTTACGTTCTTGACTTAGATTGCCTAAATTCAGATGTAACTTTGTCTCTTGCAGTCTGTGACCTCAGCTATAAAGTGGTGATATACAGTAGTACCCACCACATGGAATTATAGGATCAAATGAAGTCATGTGTATGATGCCTGGCACAAAGTAGCTGTTCACCCTAGCTTCCTTTCCTGTCTCTAGGCAGCCTCCCAGTGCCTACATTAACTCAGTTTCCCACCATAACAAAACCCTCCTCAAAGCTGTGATTTCTCACACCTTAGGGATGGCTGTGTTGTGAGTTTTATCAGTTGTTCATTCAACAGATATATGTTGAACACCAGTAAAACCAGAGAATTTGCTGTAGGATTGGATGTAGGGTATAAGACAGCAGAGTCAAGGTTCATTCCAAGGCTTGTGGCCTGAGCAAATGAATGACTTGAAATAGGGATGACCAGGGAGGAGGAGGAGGATTTTGTGTGGGTGTGTGAGAGAGGTGGGGGAATATTCTATATCTGCTATTATGTAACAAATTACCCCCAAAATTAGTGGCTTAGAGCAAAAACATTTGTTTTTATCAGTTGCTATGGGTTAGGAATTCAAGAGCGGTGTGGTTGGCTTACAGTCTCTCAGGAGATTGCAGTCAAGCTGTTGGCTGGGGCTGCAGTCATCTGAAGGCTTGACTGGGGTTGGAGGATCCGCTTCTAAGAGGGCTCACATGTATGGCTGTTGGCAAGATGCCTCAGGGCTTTCACCACATAGGCCTCTCAGTGAATATCCTCATAGCATGGCATCTGGCTTCTCCCTGTGCATGTGATCTGGGAGAACACAAGGTGGAAATCATCACAACTTCTTTTATAACCAAACCTCAGAAGTTACACACCATCATTTCTGCAATATGCAAGTGGTTACCCAGATCAGCCTTATTCACTGGGGGAGGTGGAGGCTACATAAAGATGTGAATACCAGGAGGTGATGATTGTTGGAGACTTCTTGGGGACTGGTCCCCCAGGAAAGGATGAGGATTTGGGGGTAGATTTCAGGTTTGAGTCATGTTAAATTTGGGAAATGCTTTTTTTTTTTTTTTTTTTTTAATTTGAGAGAGAGAGCATGAGTGGGGGAAGCAGAGGGAGAGAGAAAATCTTAAGCAGACTCCACACTGAGCACAGAGGCCATGACCTGGGATCTCATGACCTGAGCCAAAATCAAGAGTCTCACGCTCAACTGACTGAGCCACCCAGGCACCACCTGGAATGTCCATTTTATACCCTAGTTTTATGCCAAGTTAGATATACCAGTATAGATGTTAGAGAAGGGATGGAGAAACAAATGTAGTTATCAGCATAGAGATGGCATTCAAAGCTATTGGACTAGAGGAGAAAACCTAGGGAGTAAATATAGGTAGAGGAGAGGTCTAGGGACTGTACCCTGAGCCCCGCCAATATTTAGAAGTCAGAAAATGAGGATCTAGGAAGGAAGATTAAGCCATTAAAGTAGAAGAGAACCAAAGATGTTGCAAAAGCCAAGTGGAAGAAGAGTTTTAAGGAGAGTGAACAACTGTCAAAAGCCCCTGAGAGTCCAGTAAAATGTAAGATCTGACCATTGCAGTTGGCAACATGGAGGCCACTGGAGGCTTTAAAAAGAATAGTTTCGATAGTGTTGATGAAAATCTGACCAAAGGACAAAAAAGGAAATAGAGACATTGACTAAAAACAACACTTTCAGGAGTTTTGTCAGAAGAGAAAGCAGAGAAGTAGGGGAGGCTGGCGGAGAATGCAGGTGACGTGGTGGATTTGGTGGTGAGATTAATCCGCATGGTGGATTCTGTTGCTTCTCTGTTCTTCGTGGAAATTGAAAGCAAGGTCATTAGCTAAGAGTGAAGAAAGGGAAAGGAATTATGGAAGCCAAAGATGAGAGGCAGAAATAAATTTAGTCATCTCAGATAATGGAAAGTGAGCTGATTAGTGAAATGAGGCAGGATTGCCAGGCAGCCTTTTTTTTTTTTTTTTTTTTTTTTTAATGTTTATTTATTTTTGAGAGAGAGCACAAGCAAGGGAGGGGCAGAGAGAGAGAGAGGAAGACACAGAATCCGAAGCAGGCTCCTGGCTCTGAGCTGTCAGAACGAGCCAGACATGGGGTCAAACTCACGAACCGTGAGATCATGACCTGAGCCAAAGTCAGACACTTAACTGACTGAGCCACCCAGGTGCCCCTGTCAGGCAGTCTTAAAGGAGGCACAGGCAAGAAGTAGGCACAGAGAGTTGAATTTAACTAGGGTTTGTGTTTTGCGAGGCTGGTACAACAAAGAGAGAGAGGAACAGATGGGTTCTGGCTATGTGCAAGACAATAGTTACAGCAGTGGACCATGGCATTTATTTCCCACCTTTGTCAAGATATAATTGAAATACATTGTGTAAAATTAGGGTGTACAGTGTGATGATTTGATTACATATATGAGACAATTAACATAATATGGTTAGCTAATTATCCATCACTTCACATAGTTACATTTTGTGTGTATGTGTGTGTGTGGTGAGAACATTTAAGATCTACTCTCTTAGCAGATTTCAAGTATACAATATAGTATTGTTAACTGTAGTCACCATTCTGTACATGAGATCCCAGAATTTATTCATCTTCTAACTGGAAGTTTGTACCCTTTGACCAACATTTCCCCATTTCTCCCACCCCAGCTTCTGGCAACCACCATTCTACTCTGTTTCTATAGTTAGGCTTTTTTAGATTGCACTTGTGAGTTCATGAAGTTGTCTTTCTTTATCTGACTTACTTTACTTAGTGTAATGTCCTCAAGGTTTATCCATGTTGTTGCAAATAATAGAATTCCCTTTTAATGGCTGAATAATACTCCATTATATATATTTACCACATTTTCTTTATCCATTCCTCTGTTAACAGACACTTAGATTGTTTCCATGTCTTGGCTGTTGTAAATAATGCTGCAATGAACATGGGACTGCAGATAACTCTTCAAGATAAAATTTCTTTTTTCTTTTCTTTTCTTTCCTTTTTTTTTCTTTGGATATACCCAGAAGTGGGATTGCTAGAACATATGGTAGTTCTCTTTTTAATTTTTCAAGGAACTTCCATACTGTTTTCCATAGTAGTTGTACCAATTTACATTCCCGCCAACAGTGCACAAGTGTTCCCTTTTCTCCACATCTTCGTCAATACTGGTTTTTCCTTGTTTTCATTTATTTTTTATTTTTTGGATTCAAACAGGTGTGAGGTGTATCTTATGGTTTTATTCTGCCTTCCCTGATGATTAATGATGTTGAGCTCTTTTCCACGTATCTATTGGCCATTTGTATGTTTTCTTTTGAAATAATGTCTATTCAGGTTCTTTGCCCATTTTTAATTGTATTGTGTGTTTGTTTTGCTGTTGAGTTGTATGAGTTCCTTATATATTTTGGATATTAACACCTTATCAGATATATCTTTTGTGAATATTTTATTTTACTCCATTCTGTTAATTGTTTCTTCTGTGCAGATTTTTATTTTGATGTAATCCCACGTGTTTATTTTTGCTGTTGTTATCTGTACTTTTGGTATCATAACCAAAAAATTATTGCCAAGACCAGTATCAGGGAGTTCTTTACCTATTTTCTTTGAGGAGTTTTACAGTGTCAAGTCTTACATTTAAGTCTTTATTTCAAGTTGATTTTTGTGAGTTGTGTAAGATAGGGGTCTAGTTTTATTTTTGGCATGTGAATATGCAGTTTTCCCAGCAGCGTTTATTAAAGACACTGTCCATTCCCCATTTGGACCATGGAATTTAGATAAGGAGGGAAGTAAGGGCATGAAGGGGTCATGGTGTTAGTGGTGTCAAAAAATTGGTGGATTCTGGGTACCAGAGATAGTGAACTGGGAAAATAAGGATAAGTAGTTGAAGATTGGGATACTTGAAATTGAATTTGGGAAGGTTTGCGGTAATTGGTCAAAACAAGGTGTAGGTATGTGTGTGGAAATGAAGTGGAATCAGGCTGAGATGAGATGACAAAATAAAAAGATTGTTGGAAGATAGGAGGTCAAGATATTAACTATTGAAATCACCAGTTATGATGAGGCAGGGAGTCAGGTGCAGGGAGAGAGGCCTGAGGAGAAGCACCACGGTGAAGTGGTTAAAGGCTTGGGAACTGGGGCTGAAGTCTACCACTTACTGTGTTGCGTTGGGCAAAGTCACTCCTCGTCTCTGAGCCTCAGCGCCTTTGCAGGTACAATGGGGATAATAACCCCCACCTTCCTGAAGTCCTTGTGGGGGTGACAAGAGACATTCTGTGTATGGCGACCTGTACTCAGCTAACATTTAGTATTTGCTGTTATTATTTTTATTACTGTTACTTTTATTTAAAGAAATACGTGTGGAAGTGTTTAGTGCCTGGCACATAGTATGTGCCATATAAATATTAGCTATTAGTATAATTTTTATTATTCCTAAGCCACAGGTCAGAGGGCCTGTGCAGGGGTCAGGGGTGGAGATTTCATGATGTCTGCTCCCAGCTGATGCCCCGCCTCTGCCCTTCCCGTAGAGCTTGGGAAAGTCGAGGTAAAGGTGTTTGACCCTGACTCCCTGGACCCTGATCGCTGTGAGAGCTGCTATGGTGCCGAGACTGAAGACATCAAGTGAGCTGGACCCCGGGGACCCAGGGTTATGGGAGCTCCCACCAGGTGCTGTGTGCCGGCCATCCTCAGCCTGTGTCAGACTCCCACAGGTGGAGGAAGTTGGACCAAGAATTTAGCGGAGATGGAGTGGGTGCCTCAGTCACTCATCCTGGTGCAAGTGACTGAGGCTCTGTGGCCAGGCCCTGCCTGGGCCACAGCTGCGCACGAGGCTGAAGCGGCCCCTGCTCTGGTTCAGAAGTGGTCTCAGAATCCAACTGCCTGGGTTCCACCCTTGCATCCTTGGGCAAAGCCACATAACCTCTCTTGTGAAGGGGGGGTGATGATAACCTTTCCCATAATAGTCACATGAAGATTAAATGTATACTGTATGTAAAGCACTGAGGTTGAAGGCCCAACCCAGGTAATTAGGCCCTTGATATGTGGCAACTGCTATTATATTCCTCAGGCCCTGGCCCCTGAGAAGCTGATTCAGAGGGTCTAGGGTAGGGGCTGGGAATATGTATTTAAAATTTTTTGTATTGTAAAATATATGACTTATAAAACTTACCACATTCACATGTACAATTCATTGGTATTAACTACATTCATAGTGTCGTGCAACCAGCATGACTTTGTTGTAAAACTTTTCATCACCCCAAACAGAATGGGAATATACATTTTTAACAGTCCTGATGCCTCTGAGGAAACATACTTTGAGAACATCGGTGGTCAAAGGATGAGGCTGGCAGAGGCTTTGTTAGTGGACAGAACTGCTTTATTTCCCAAGGTATCAGCTCTGTTTTCGTGCTTCTTTGACACTCACCCTGCACCCCCTCTCCTGCAGGTGCTGTAACACCTGTGAGGATGTTCGGGAGGCTTATCGCCGTCGGGGCTGGGCCTTCAAGAACCCAGACACTATCGAGCAGTGCCGGCGAGAAGGCTTCAGCCAGAAGATGCAGGAGCAGAAGAATGAAGGCTGCCAGGTGTATGGCTTCTTAGAGGTCAACAAGGTACAGGAGGGACTCAGGCGGGAAAGGGCCAGCCGAGCTTCGGGTTGGCCCCACTTGGGCCCTCAGGAGACCAAGAGAAGGGGGAAAATGGCTGGAGAATGAGAGGGAATATCCCCTACAGGTGGCTGGAAACTTCCACTTTGCTCCTGGGAAAAGCTTCCAGCAGTCCCATGTGCACGGTGAGTGACACCACCTCCACTGGGGAGTTTTAGACCCTGGATACCCCTGCACTTGCCTGATGTTCTGTGTCTTTGGCCCAGAAGAGACCCTCATCTCGGGCAGCAGTTTGGCACACAGTTAAGAGCACAGGCTGAGGAGCAAGACTGCCTGGGTTCAGACATCAGTCTCACACTAACGGCTGTGTGGAACTTTGAGGAACTTCCTTAACCTTTTTGAACTTGTTTCCTACTGTATAAAATGGAGACGATAGTACTTATTTCCTAGGGTGTTTGTGCAGGTTAAAGATTGCAGCACATGGGGCTCCTGGGTGGCTCAGTCACTTAAGCATCTGACTTCAGCTCAGGTCATGATCTCTCAGTTCGTAGGTTTGGGATTCTCTCTCTCCCCCTCACTCTCTGCCCCTCTCCCTCCCTCCCTCCCTCCCTCCCTCCCTCTCTCTCTCTCTCTCTCTCTCTCTCTCTCAAAATAAATAAACTTAAAAAAAAAAAAAAAAGATTGCAGCACAGAGCCCAGCTTGTGGTAGGCACTTGTTCAAAATGTAGACCCCAATATCGGATGACCCATGTGTGAGGCTTTGGGATCAGCAGACCTGGGTTGGAACACTGGTTCTGCCACTCCTGAGTTATATCAGATTTGGGAAATACTGAGCCCTACTCAGTTTTTCCTCCTGTAAAATGGGGCTGAAGATACTGATACCACCCTCACAGGGTTGTTCACAGGGATGAATAAATGGGATTTATTTTCATTCATTTATTCACCCGTACATTCACTAGATACTTAGTAGTCACCTACCGTGTGCCCCATTGTAGTGGGGGTGCTAACAATACAGGAACGAACAAAACAAAGTCCCTGTCCTCAGAACATTATATAGTAAAGAAACACCATGAACAAGTTGTAAAATATATGGACTATCAGATGCTATTAAGTACCATGAAGCAAAGAAAGGCAGGACAAAGATGACAGGCGAGGGGCTCTGGTGAGATGGTGCGTGTGCGCTGCTGTGTATTGGGGGCAGAGAGACTCTAACGGGGTGGCATTTGATTAAAGACCTGAAGAAAGTGAAGGAGCTGGCCATAAGGATGTCTGGGCAAAGGATTTGAAGCAGAGAGAAGAGCAAATGCAAATCTCTGAGGAGAGAGTGTGCTTGGCAAGTTCAAGGTGCAGTAAGAAAGCTGGGGGCTGGAGCAGGCTGGTGTGGTTAGTGATAAGGTGAACCAGGTAACAGGGCCATGGCGGGCAGGGCGTGGAAGGACACCACAGGGACAAGGGCTCTTACTCTCCATGAGATACAAGGCCATCCGAGGGATCTGAGGAGATGCTTCATGATGTGACTTGACTTTCAGAAGTAGGCGGCACTCTGCTGTGTGGATAATATGGGGAAGAGGGGCAGGACAGAACCAGAGAGGCCAATGGGAGGCCATTGCGATGGTCCATCCCAGCACAGGATGATGGGGGCCAGGCCAGGCTGGTAGTGGAGGGCCAAGCAGTAATTACTTACGTTTGAGGGTAATGCCAAGAGGAGTGGCTGATGGGTGTGAAGGGTGAGGGAAGGGGAGCAGTCAAGGATGAGTCTGAAGTTTTGTGCCTGAGTAGTGAGGATGAAGCTGCCATTTAGGGGGAGGGGAAGATTCAGAGGAACAAGTTTAGATGGCTGGATGAGTAAAGTGAAATTCAGCTTTGTAGGTGTTCAGAGCAGTGGGATTTGGGCATCCTTTTAGACCACCCAGATGCAAGTCAGTCAGTTGGCTGTTCAGTGTGGAGGTCAGGGGAGAGGTCTGGCACAGAGATACAGATGTGGGAGTCCTCAGGCATGTAAAACCATGGAAGTGGGTGAGGGCCCCTTGGAGGTGAGGGTAGGTGGAGAGGAGGACTCAAAGGACTGAGCATGGCACCTCCACTATCAGAGTGTGGGCAGGGGGAGAAGGGGGGGGAACGTGGAGAGGTGGGGTATACGGGGTGGGGGGGTGGGGGGTGGGAGCAGGGGAAGACACGGCAAGAAGACCAGTAAGAAACACTTGTGAGGCGCCTGGGTGGCTTGGTCGGTTAATCGTCCGACTTTGGCTCAGGTCATGATCTCACGGTCCGTGAGTTCGAGCCCCGTGTCGGGCTCTGTGCTGACAGCTCAGAGCCTGGAGCCTGTTTCAGATTCTGTGTCTCCCTCTCTGCTCCTCCCCTGTTCATGCTCTGTCTCTCTCTGTCTCAAAAATAAATAAACGTTAAAAAAATATTAAAAAAAAAAAAGAAACACTTGTGAGAGGAGAATGCCCTCCAGGAGGTGGTATCCTGAAAGCCTGGGGATGGAGGTGTTTCCAAAACCGTATCAGATGCTTCCAGACATCAAGTACAAGTTGCCCATTGGGTGTATGACATGGTGGTAGTCATTGTGACCTTGACAGTAGTTTTTGTGGAGTGATAGGGAGCACCCATTGCATGGGCTCTGGAGAGAATGGGAGAGGAGTTGAGCCGGTGAGTAAGGACAGCTCTTTTGGAGAGTTTGCTGTAAAGGGAGGAGAGTGTGCTGATGCTGGAGGGAAATGTGGGCTCAACAGCGTGGTTTTGCCAGAGGTGCCACATGTGACGTAGGTTAACATGCTGTGGGAAACAGTCTGCTGAATAGTTAGCAGAAGTCATGCTCCATGGGTGGGAGGGACAGTTGTCAGAGTGAAGTCCTTGAGAAGGAAAAAGACAGAATCTAGTACCTCAGAAGTGTAGAATAAAGCCCAAATTCGGCAACAGGAGGAAAGGCAGACTACGTCTGGACAGGTAGGATGGCAGCCGGGTGATGGGGACACCATCGGGCAGTGTGACAGGGTTGTGAAGAGTGAGTTGTGGCCAGAGGCTAGAACCACTGAGAAGAGGCATGGAAGGGCTGACCTGCTGTTCTGGGTGGATCTGATAGTGATTAAAATAAGTAGGGATAGTTGGGATAGTTTGCCACGAGCTGCAAAGCTAGGAATTTTAGGGCAGCTCGAGGGTCAGTGATCTGGAAGTGGCATTAAGGAGCAAGGAGGGCCTCACTTCATGCCACAAAGGAGGATAAATGTGGGGAAGAAACTGTCGCCACTAAGAGGGCTACAGGGCGCCTTCGAGGGAGAGCCAGGCTGCGGTTGGAGCAAGAAGGTGAGTGGAATGTGTAGAGGTTGAAGATGTAGGGGTTTCGCTGATGAGTGATGGAGCCCCCTGGGAGGGATGGGAGTCGGGGTCATATTGGGGGATGTACAGAGCCACGGTGTGACAGGAGTCCAGGGGATGAGAGATGAGTTGGCGGTCCTGAGATGCCTCGTCACTACGGGAAGCAGGAGTAAAGGGCCTACTGGAGATAGCCCTGCTGGTCTTGAAGGGGGGTGGGGGGGCGGGGGGGCTGAGTGTTGGGGAGGGGCAGGAGGTGGGTCTGGAGCCCCCTCTCTATTCTGGAGGGGGTTGGGGGAAAGGTGGTCTCACTGGGATGGTGGGAAGACCACCAGTGTCGAGCTGTTGGCACAGGGTCTGGAGGCATTCAGTAGGAGGTGGTCTGGCAGGCAGCAGCCTCTCTTCTCCACCTAGGCTGCCTTAGAGTCAGGGAACCCAGGGCAAAGGGTATTCCATATCCTGGGAGGATATTTAAAACACAAAGCTACAATTGCCTGAGGCCAGAGATCTGACCGAATTGAAGGTCAGGAAGCTAGTTTCTGACACCCTTGTTGCTTTGGGTGGGGGAGGGGAGAAGATTATAAAGTTCACTTAGTGCTTTTCCATCTTAGATCCTACCTGGTCCTCAGGACAGCCCTTTGTAAAGATCACTGAGGTCCAGCGAGGGCAAGTGACTTGCCCAAGGTCACACAGCTAGGAAAGTGGTTTATTGGGCTCTAGGTCTTTTGTTCTTCCTAGGCCACCATACTTCTGCCCCAAGACCCCTCGTATTTTTCCCTGGCTGGGGAGGAGTTACCCTGGAGACTAGTGCAGGAGGAGACTTGTTAGCTAGGTCCAGACCCTACTGCCAAGGCAGGAATATTCCAGTCTTCCTTTCTACCACGTTATTTTGCTCCATGGTTCTCATTGTGAAGCTCTCAATCTTTTTTCTCTTCCTCCCTTCTCTCTCCTTCCCTCCCCCATGCTGCAGTACATGCTGTGGAGAGTAAGTGGCCCTGCCCCCCCAGGAAGGCCAAGCCCCCACTTCTGGGGCAGCCTACCCTCCCAGGAAGGGGGGAGGTTTGGATGGGCCTGGAATAGGGGTCTTATTTTTCAGGTAGGGTTTCTTGAAGCAGGAGGGATCAGGGCCAGAGGGCAGGAAGTACTTGTTCTGGAATAGATGGTATGGACTACCCATGGCATTTCCTTTGGGGGCTGTAGGGGGGTAGGGGCAGGGGGGCAGGGAAAGTGCTTGGATGGCATTCTCTGGTCTCGCCTCACCTTGGGGTTCAGCAGTTGTCCATCAGCTCTATTTAGTGGGAGATAGAGTCAGTGGGGTTTGTTTCCTGAGGTGCAAGCAGGGACTTGGTGGGAATGAAAACCTGGTGTGATGCCTGTAAAGGGCTCCCTGTATATGTCAGGGAAGATATGGGGTCTGTTCTTAAGGCCCAGGAGGGTGTGTACTTGCACACAGGCTCCAGCAGAGCCAGGCTGAGGGGAATGAAGGGTCAAAGAGGAGCTGGGCAGTCGCACTCCAGAAGGAGGGGTGAGGAGGCCTGAGCAAGGATGCTGAGGGAGCCAGGAGGCCAGTCCTACTCCACCTGGTGACACCTTCTCCCTTCTCTCCTAGTCCATGACTTGCAGAGCTTTGGCCTGGACAATGTAAGTACCAGAGACCATGCAGGGCGGATGAGGGTGGGAGATGGATGCTGCCTTCATTTCTCCACAGGGATGTCCTGGGATGGGGGAGCAGATAAAAATACACCATATTCGGCCAGGGAATCAGTCTGAGGGTCAAGAACTGACATCTGCGCAGGCTGGAGATAGGGGATGGGGTTGGACAGGAGCATCCTGGGCAGAGGGAGCCTCCAGCAAAGTCAGGAGGGAGCGGGGCACTTCTCAGCAACTGTAGGGGCTGGTGTGGCTGGAGAGGTTGGCGGGGACCAGACCACATAGGACTCAGGCAGAGCTGCAGTCTGGTCTTCCTCCTGAGAGCCTCCTGGAGGCTGTTGGCCCTTTAACCAGTGTCATGATGTAATCAAGTTTGCACGTTTTTAAAGATCCCTCTAATAGCTGAGGTTGATAAAGACCGAATCAGGACAGGAGTCGGAGCTGGGAAATCTGGGGCCCCTCCAGCCTAGGCTTCCCTGGCTCAAGACTTGCAGGCAAATCTGGCACCTGCCACAACGGGTCCATGCCCGGTCTTTATTTGCCGTATGTTTGGATGCAGCCAGAACCTCAGACTGTGGAGGTCCAGAGGCCATAGACTCTGTTCCCTGGTGGGGCATGGGGGTTCTGCCTGTCTTGATCAGATTCTCCCAGGCAGGACCCTGCCCTCCCTCCTGCCTCACCACACATCCATTCCCCAAGCCAAAGCATCCCTGTCTGCCATTGTACCACGGAACCTTTGATGGGGTGAGGCCTGTTGGGGCCTTGAGCGCTCGAGGCTCAGGTGCTGGTATTGCTTGCAGATCAACATGACCCACTACATCCGGCACCTGTCATTCGGGGAAGACTACCCAGGCATTGTGAACCCCCTAGACCGCACCAACGTCACCGCACCCCAAGGTACCAGCCTGGGAGGTAGCCCCCAGTTAGGAGAGCCCTACCCAGCACCCATGCCCAGTGCTCTCTTCTCCCTGCAGCCTCCATGATGTTCCAGTACTTTGTGAAGGTGGTACCTACAGTGTACATGAAGGTAGACGGGGAGGTAAGTCGGCAGGAGCTCAGGTATCAGGGTCCCTCTTGGTGAGAAGCAGAGGCTCAGAGAGGGTAGGTGATTTACTCTCACAGCGAGAGTGCAGGGCCCACACTGTCGGACTTCAAAGCGCTTGCACTTTCTACTTGTTCAAACTGCCTCCATCCATTCCATGGGTGCTCACTGTCCCCGGGGTCTCCCCTGGGTTGGGGGCTAACCCTTCCTGGGTCCCCTCCTCCCCTTTCTGCTGTCACCAGTGGAGCAACAGCTCGGCAGATAGGAAGTCCGGCCCGGCCTTGCCAGGAGCTCGTGATGCAGCCTTGGAGAGTTCCTTCCCATCCCTAAACCCCCACTGAGAGAATCCACCAGATGTAGTTGGGATTGGTGAACTGTAAAGAGCCAGTGACTGAGGGGCAACTGGGGTGGTGAGGCCAAGGGAGGGTGCCTAGGTGGTCCCCGGGCCTTGCAGTGTTCATAAGTGAGCTGGGGCCTTGTTTTCTCTGCACAGTCAAGGCACTACGGACAAGGGGTGGGAGCAGGGGTAGGGCTGAGGGGGATTGGGAGCCAGGTTATAGAGTCGGCCCTGGCCCAGACTCCCTTCCTGTCCCAGGTGCTGAGGACAAATCAGTTCTCTGTGACCAGACACGAGAAGGTTGCCAATGGGCTGATGGGTGACCAGGGACTTCCCGGAGTCTTTGTGCTCTATGAGCTCTCGCCCATGATGGTGAAGCTGACGGAGAAGCACAGGTGAGGGTGGGGAAAGGGATGGGCCTGGGCCTGCAGGGAGCAGGGGTACCTGCTGATCCCCTGCCCTGTCCCTCTACCAGGTCCTTCACCCACTTCCTGACTGGTGTGTGCGCTATCATTGGGGGCATGTTCACAGGTTAGAAGCTCGAGGGCGTGTTTGGGGTTGGGGCATGGCAGGGAATGTAAAGCCTGGGCTCCCTGCGGATTTTGGGTTGGGGGGAGGAGGAGCACCTCCATGGTGAAGGGGACTTGCTGGCCTAGCCAGTCAGGTGACACGGCTCTGGGGTTCAGCCAAGGGCCCAACTAGGCCCGTGTCAGCCCTTGTCTCTGTCCCCAGTGGCTGGACTCATCGATTCACTCATCTACCACTCGGCTCGAGCCATCCAGAAGAAAATTGATCTCGGGAAAACAACGTAGCTGTCTCCTTCCCCTCCGTTGTTCCCTTTCTCTTTGGCCTTGTGGTCATTTCCCAGCCTTCTCCCCACCCCTCCGACCCCCTCAGAGCGTCGGTCTCAGCACAGGTTGATAAATCTATTGATTGTGATAGTACTTGCTGGTCTTCATGTGCTTCTTGTGTGGCCAGGGCCTGGAAACAAACCCTTTGCACAGCCATGAACTGAAGGCAATCAGAACTGATGGATCGGGCCAGATGCCCTCTGGGAGCCCCATGTGGACATCCCCTGACTAATTGGGCTTTATTCACACAAAACTGATATCCACCCCAATGCCCCATCCTCAGTCCCTCCTCTGCTGTGGTCTTTGGGCCTTTTGGGTTCAGCTCCAGGGTTGAGATGGACCTTTCCAGTATGAGCTTCCTGGGGCCACCATGGCCCACAGGCTCATGAGTGTCTGACCCCCGTGGTGCTAGGGCCGTGGGTGCAGGCTGGGGCTTGCCACCTCTTCAGTGATGGCTAAAGCTAGGGCTTCTCCCTGCCACCCTGGGTTCAATCACCTGATCCCTCATCCTCACTGACCATGCTCTATGCCAAGCCCCTGCTGACTCCGAGCACTAAGAGGGGTCCAGGCACGTCCCGTACAGTCTTCTAGGAGGAGGCAGAACTGAAAAATGGAGGGAAGGTAGCAGTGGCCATTCTGGAGCAAGGCTGGCTTCAGACCCCCAGCTCTGGACCTCATCAGGGCTTCCCAGTATAGCCCTTATAAGGGTGGAGGACCAGGCCCAACACCACACCATGCTGCAGCCCAGGGAAGCAGGGACATTTGACAGCTGGTCAGTTCATCCGATTGTTTCTCAGGGAGTGTGCGGGTAAGACAGTAGTAGGGGTTCGAGTAGAAAGGACAGGAAGCCAACTAGGGTGATGATAGCAAAATCTCTAGAGGCAGACCTGAGATCCAGCTCTGATGTGATCACCCACGAGCTGTGTGACCTCGGACATGTCTCATTTATAAGTTGCAGATGATACTGCCGGCTGTAGTGAGCCTTGTTTTTTTTTTTTTTTTAGGTCAGCCAGAAACCATTCCTGGTTTCTGTTTTTTGTTAATAGTATCCTGAATTTCCTCTAGGAACCTCCCTACTTTCTCAGCATATGTGTTTGGGAGAAGGTTTGACCTCCCAGGACTAGGAAAGCTTTCTTCTAGGTGTGAACATGGGGAGATACAAGGCTGGTGCTGCCATCCTGCAGCTCCCAGGGGGAACTCTATGTGCAAATGAGCTGGCCCCAGAGGACAGCAGAGCTGAGTCCAGAGGCAGAAAACCGGTCCTAGTGACATCATTTGAGCCCTGTGACAAGCTGCCAGCTAAACACTGGGAATTGCAGCTATGCAAGACACACACACACACACACACACACACACACACACCGCCCCCTGCCAAGCCCTTTTTGTTTAATCCAGTAGGGTTGGGATTTCTGTTACTTGCAACCAAAAATGTTCTGGCTGATATGCCTACTCTCAGGGCTGAAGAATAAACAAGCTAATGAAGTATGTAAAGTGCTTAGCTGTCACTAAGTGACCCTGCCATTATCAGGAGCAGGAGCAACAGGTGGGCTACTCGGCATGACAGCTTGGCGGCCAGGGTCCTCGGCCTGAGCCCTGAGCTTCCTGCCAGGTCCCATTCTTCCTAGTGGCAGCCACCCATCCCCAGCACCTGTTACCCAAGGGCAGCTCTGTTTTCTGCCCCTTGTATCATCATGCACAGCCTATGTTCAGGTGTCAGAGTGGAGGCACAGTCAAGTTCATTCGAAGAAAGCAGTGAACTCAAACAGTCGTGTTGGTGAGAAGGACCCCCAGAGGTTATACGGTTGGTAGGGGAAGAGTATGCAGGGTCAATTAGGGTCAGGGGGCTGGTGGAGGGGGCGGAAGATGACCTGGCTGATCTGGCCGGGCATGGTGTAGAAGACCAGGAGAAGGAAGATGGTGACCAATGCCAGCAGCAGCAGCAGCACCAGGATGCGCCAGTACCGGCGCCAGATGAAGAAGACAAAGGTCTTCAGCGGGTTCACAAACCAGTTGAAGGAGGTTTTAGGGCGGCTGTGGGGACAGAGGTGGTGTCAGAATGACGAGGAAGCTCCTGGGCCGCCCCCACCTACCTCGGGCTCTGGCCCAGCCTCCTGTGTCGCCCCTCACTTGGGCTTCTCCAAGGGCTCAGGCTCCTTCCGCCCCTTCCCCACTGGCCGCTTCTCTGCCTCCTCCACGGTCAGCAGCTCAAACTCTGCCTCCACCTTCCCCTAGAGAAAGGAGGGAACAGAGGCTGAGCTCTTAGGTGGTCTCAGACCCCACCTCATACCCCCACCCACCCGGGGCCCTGCCCCAGCCACACCCACCGTGAGGATGTAGACGCTGCCTCCAGGGTCTGTGAACGCTAGGTCTTCTGGCCGGCCCTTCCTCCACTTCTTCTGCCTCTTGCCAGCTCGCACCTCCCGCTGCTCCCGATCCTCATCCTCTGGCTCCCGCAGCTTCACTACTGGCCACCAGCCCCGCAGGCGGCGGCAGCGAAACAGGTTGCACCTCGGCCCTGCCCCATCGCGGGCCAGGCGCACAGAGCAGAGCTCGGGGCCCCGGGCCCCCCGCACCATGTCTGGCAGCTGCAGCTCCAAGGATCCTGCGAGTGCAGAGCTCTCTGGGTTAGGTAGGAGATCAAGGTCTGTCTGGGCCTGGGGTGGTGGGGAGCCACAGCAGGACTGTGCCTCAGGGCATCAGGAACTAAGACGTGGTGCGCCACAGCTGGGGGCCACACAAGCACAGCCACATGTCAGCAGGTTGTCAGACCCTGGTGAAACGACCAAGGATGGGACCAGACTGCCAAAGTGGGGCCATGGTTTCAGAGTCCAAAGTGACCTGAGTTCAGGTCATGTCAGAAGATTGAGTCAGGGACTTTGGGTGGGAACGGAGGTCAGTAATGAGGCCAGAAAGGTTAGTGACCTAGGGTCTGAAACCCAGGACTCAGGGTTGGGTTACAATAGGGAACCAAGGGCCAGGGGGCACTGGCAATGAGGACAGAAAGTAGGGCCAGGGTTTGAGGCAGGAGGGAGGCAAAGCCCTACCAAGGAAGTCGTTGGCAGAGATGCGGTCATAGTCCCAGACCTGCAGGACCAGCACGGCTGGCTGCCGGAACTCAGCCTCCTCCAGGGCGAAGGGTCCAGGCCGGCGCCTGACGCTCACCTCCCGTTCCGTGGGCAGGTAGTCGAAGCGGAACACAAAGCGCCAGTTAAAATTCCCCTCCCCAGTCAGAGAGTTGAAGTGAACGTCTGTCTCCTGCTTGTCATGCTCCAGTCCCTTCACCCAGCTGGAGCCAGGAGAGAGGTACAGGCAGAAGAGTAGGCTTCAGCACTGGGGCCAAACCCAGAACCCAGCTCGCCAACCCCCCCCCAACCCCTGACCACCAGAGGTGGGGGGGGCCCTCCACCAACTTCAGGTGCCAGAGAAGGCCCAGAAGACAGGGCTGTGGCTCAGCCTGAAGCCCATGCCCCTGACTGCAGTCTCACCTTGGTTCTCAGCCATTTGCCCAGCCTAGCCCACAGGCTCACCTTTTCACGTAGATGTCACTTGACATCTCTCCAGTGAGTGGGTTCACATCATCCAGAACCACATCCTCCGTGTTCCAGATGATGACTCTGAGCTCATAGCTGGGGGAAGTATCAGAAGAGAGTTTTCAGACTCTTGGGGTCTTGATAGGGGCTGCAGGAAGCACCTAGGCCATGGCTGTGACATTCATTGAGCACCTCCATGTGCCCAGCTGGGTGATCAGGATGTCTGTGGTACCTACATGGGCAGTCCCAGCTATCACTGACCACCCCCACCACAGCAGATGGCACCAGGAATGGTCTATTGACCAAAGCTGGGCCAAGTTTCCCCCATAAATTTTGAAATCAGGATGCTGAAAGGTTGAGTAACGTCAGATGCCACCACATTTGGAGTTGGAGCCACCACGAGCCAGGGTGATGTGCAAGCTGAAGTTTTAGGGCACAGGGGAGAGAAAGCCAGTTTGCAGTGACAAGTGAGAGGGAGAGCTACAGAGTGGGGATGAGAGCATGCAGCCCCTGAGTGGCAGAAGGAGGGGCGGCAGCTTTCCTGATTCTACCCCAGATAGCCATGGATTTTTCTGGGTATCTGTTGTTTTCTCTTACCCAGCATCAGTTTCCTCTCATTTGCTGACGGCACCATGATTTTGTGTTGGTGAGCACCCACTACCCTCACCCCTATGCTGTCAATCTGTGTGATTCTGGTGGGGAAGACTCACCTCTACCTGGCTCCAGAGGTGGGTACATCACCTAGGACATCACCCAGGGTTAGCCAATGAGCGGATTACAGCCCCCTACCCACAAGGGTTGGTTAAGAGACCAGGATTTGACGCATGCTGATCCAATGAGAGTCAGCCCTGAGACTTCTGCTTTTACTGACAAACAGGTGTTTGTTTTTCTGCTCAAGTAGTCTAGTTGATGAGATATAAGCCTTGTACCATTAGCAGCCATCTTGCCCCCAGACTGCAGAAGCCTCCCTGAGAGTGACGCCAAGGGAAGCAGAGCCCAGAGGTGGAAAGTGTAGATTGCTGACAATATCTGAAGTACATAGAGCCTACGCAGAACTCCACTCAGACCAGCTCCAGTTGGAAGGGGGCAGACACCCAACTCACAATGGCTTAAGAAAAGAAAGGGAACTTAATAGCTCACCTAGTTGAAAAGGCTGGCTCAGCAGCCTCTGGCTGCTTCACTGGAGGCCCAGGTTTTCAGAGAGCCCTGGTACTGGCAGTCCAAATGTGCCTGCCCCAGGGGAGGCAGGGCCAGAACTCACCTGATGGGCTGCCGAGGCTTGATGTCAACTGGGGGTGGGGCAGGCACATCGCGGGGGAAGATGTCAATCCACATGTGAAGGGATCCCTGGGAACACAGGACCAGGCTGAAGGGGTTTGCTGAGGTCCCCACCTCCTGTGATAGCCTTGTGGCCAGAGGCTGTGCCTTGCCCCAGGTGGAGAGGAGCTGGAGTCAAGAGGGCACAGTCAGGTAGATCCTGGAGGATGAGGTCGAAGGTGGGGTCTGAATTGGGGGTTCCAGGTCTAAGGTTAGGTTAAGGATAAGGCCCTGGGAGTGGAAGGTTGGGATCAAAAGTAAGATCTGGTGTTCCCAAAGTCCAGAGCCTAGGGACCTGGGGTTGAGGTCAGATCGAGAGTGCCAGGTCTGACCCCTTGGTGGCCAGGGGTGGGGATCCTGCAGGACCAAAGTCAAGGTGGAGGTATGGAGTCCAGGGTGGGGGTCTAAGACTGGAGTGGGGATGCTGGGAACCAGGATCAGGAGCCAGAATCAGAAGTGGGAGTGCAGTGCCCAGTTAAAGGTGTTGGGGAAGGTGCATCCTGAGGGCCCAGGGTCCAGGAGCAGGTGGGAGTCCTGGGATTCTGGGAACCCCGGGGGTTCTGGGGTTGGGTGCTGAGCCCTCCCTCACCTGCAGCAGCCCTGGGCTGCGGGGATGGTAGAGGGGCCGAGTTTCTACGTGCTCGGGCACCAGCTGGATCCCAAGCTCCGGCATCTCTTGCCAGCGCTGCAGCACCAGCAATGCCTGTACCTCCTCGGGGACCTCGCTTGCCACTTTGGGGCCCCCCCTACCTGCGAGAAGAGGTGTATGAGCTTGGGTCCCTCACAGGTCCCGAATCTCCCACTTTCCACTCCCACCCCTCAACAGAAGTGCAAAGCTGAGGCAGCTGCTTTGTTGGACAAAGCCCATGGTCTGGGAGGTCAAGTCCACAAGGCACAGAAAGTGGGGAGATGCTTCTCTAACAACTTTTGCCTGTAAAAATCCAGCAGTGGAAGGACAGTGGGATTGGAGGGGCTATGACTTTGCACAGACTCTGTTTAGAGAAAGACCGCCAGCCACTTATGAGGTGTGAGCTCAATTCTGCAGCTACATTTTGTCATGTGGGACCCCTATGTGGGCCACCCTATGTTCTGGAAACTTGATTAGCTATGGCTCTGAGGGGTCCACTTTGACTCTTTGGGGATCATGCTCACCAACAAAGACCATTTTCTCCCCACCATCCAAGAATCTCATCCTTAGCCAAACTCACCACCTCTGCTTGCAGAAGGAGGCAAGTTCTTTTGGGGGACACACTAGAGTGGGCACCAGGGGGCCCCTGTACCTTAACAATCTTGCTCCCTATGGAGTGTTCGTCAGAGAGGGGCTGGTACCTGGGGGCAGGGTCTCAGGCGATGTCAGAAAGACTTTGCTGCCCACCTTGACAGCCCCGGCTCGGTATTCAGGGCCAGGGAGGCCACAGCGTTGGCACAGCCCCGCCAGGATCTGGGAAGGCTGGAGCGCATCACGCCAGGCATTGTACCCGTCCCTGCGGGCAGAAAGGGAAAATGCTTCAGTTGGAGTCAGCATATGGACACAGGTGGGCACAGGGGCAGGGATGGGGACCCTTGAAGACATAGGATCCAGGTTCATAACTCCAGTACAAGACAGATTAGACCTTGCTTATGGTAACCAAGAAAATCAAAGATGTATTGCCCATGCTCCAATGGAGGAGATAACTGATATTATCTCCATTTTGCAGATGAGGAAACTGAGGCTCAGAGAGATCAAATGACTTATAGGATACCAAATCCCAAGCCCAGGTATTGACCACTATGCTATAAGGTCCTGGTCATAGGGAGGTCCCCTTCTATGAAATCAAAGGATCTGGGGACATCAACAAGAATGTGACCTTAAATGTCTTTGGTCAGACTCAGAATGGCTCCTGAGGGTCTGTGGGACTCACGTGTCATATTGGGAGGCCAGCCCACAGTTCGCCCTGTGATGGCTATAGAATCGGTTTTCCAGATCAATGTGGGTCTCCCCAATGAGGTCATCAGAACCCACAAGGTCGTGATCAAACACGGCCACAGTCAGCTCTGGCTCGGCAGGAAGAGAGATGCTGAGCTCCAGCACCCTGGCCAGGAGAGAGAATGGCTGAGGACACCTCCATCCCCTAGGAGATGGTCTTGTTGGGGGACAGGGGTTCCAGGGGGCTCAGCAGCCTTTGTCCATTCCCTCACCATCACCATGCCAGCTGTCTGAATGGGATGCCTTGGGCCACAGGGTCAGATGGTAAAGGTGCTCCCACTCCCAAGCCCAGGGCCCAGCCTCACTCTCCAAAGATGGGGTTCAGCTGCTTGGGGATGTAGCGCTCCTTGGTGTCCTGCCGCTCCCGGCCAGCACTCACCACCACGTAAGGGTCTGCCTTGCCATTGGGGTCCGCAGGAGCCAGGTTGGTAGCCTAGGGGGACAATGTGGGTGGGGCTGAGAGAAGTATCACTGTCATAACCCAAGGTTACCCTTGCTGGACCAAATCTCAGGTTATGTGTAAGCAAGAAGTTACCGAGGAGGTATTTCGCACCACGAGGAATCAACTGAAAGGTTGCACAAGATGACTTTTTTCTTCTTTTAAGTTAATTATGAAATATTTAAGACATGCAAATAGGTATAATGAAAAATATAATGAGGGGAGCCTGGGTGGCTCAGTTGGTTAAACATCAGACTTAGGCTCAGGTCATGATCTTGAAGTCTGTGGGTTCAGGCCCTGCACCAGGCTCTGTGCTGACAGCTCGGAGCCTGGAGCTTGTTTGAGATTCTGTGTCTCCCTCTCTCTGCCCTTGTCCCACTCATGCTCTGTCTCACTCTGTCTCTCAAAAATAAATGTTAAAAAAAAATTTTTAATATAAAATGAAACAAAATATGTGGAAACATGTATAGGATTTTGATGTTCAAATCATAACTTTCTATGTTCACTTTTATTTTTTACAATGATAAAGATATTTTAACTAATATAAAAAGAATAATACAATGAACATGTGTATGCCCAGCTTAATAAATAAAACACTACCAACAAATGGAAACTCCCTGAATCCCCTTACCTGATTTAATTTCCTTTTCATCACTGAAGTTGCCAGAACCCTTTACTTGAGGTTTAAGACTCACACAAAAAAAGTAAAAATACTTTTACTACATATGCATGCATCCTGAAGCAATATATAGCACCATTTTGCATGTTTTTTAACTATATGTATTAAACTTTTCTGTTTTGGTAACTACATAATGTAGTAAATATATAACCTATGCATAAATTATTGAAGTATAATTTATATACACGAATATATTTTTAGTGTTTTTTTACCCTCCTGTCTACAGTGAATGAGCATTCCGGTTGCTCCACATCTTTATAAACACTTGGTATTGTCAATCTTTTTTATTTTAGCCATTCTAGCATAGGCAAAACTGTAGCTCATCGTGGTTTTAATTTGCATTTCCCTGATAACTAGGCGTGTTGAGCATCTTTGGATGTGGTTATTCACCTTGTGTATTTTCTTTGGTGAGGTGTCTGTTCATATCTTTTGCTCCACCACTGAGTTTTTAATTTTAAATATTAGACTTTTGGGGCGCCTAGGTGGCTCAGTCGGTTGGGCGTCCGACTTCAGCTCAGGTCATGATCTCACGGTTCATGAGTTCGAGCCCCGCATCCAGCTCTGTGCTGACAGTTCAGAGCCTGGAGCCTGCTTCAGATTCTGACTCCTTCTTTCTCTGCCCCTCCCCTACTCATTCTTTTTTTCTCTCTCTCTCTCTCTTTCAAAAATAAATAAAAATTAAAAGAAAAATGTGTCTGGTTTTTTTTAATTAAGAAAAAATTTTTAAGTGTTTATGTTTTGAGGGAGAGAGAGACAGAGCACAAGTGGGGGAGGGGCAGAGAGAGGGAGACACAGAATCTGTGTCCGAAGCAGGCTCCAGACTCTGAGCTGTCAGCACAGAGCCTGATGTGGGGCTTGAACTCATGAACAGATAGATCATGACCTGAGCTGAAGTTGGATGACCAACTGACTGAACCATCCTGGCGCCCCTCCCCCCCAAATTTTTTAAATTATACTTTTAATTTCTAAAAATTCTTGGGGCGCCTGGGTGGCTCAGGTGGTTAAGCAACCAACTTGGGCTCAGGTCACGATCTCATGGTTTGTGGGTTCGAGCTCCCACATCAGGCTCTATGCTGACAGTTCAGAGCCTGGAGCCTGCTTCAGATTCTGTGTCTCCCTCTCTCTCTGCCCCTCCCCTGCTCATGCTCGCTCTCTCTCAAAAATAAATATTAAAAAATCTAATTTCTAAAAGTTCTATCTACTCCTTCAATTGGCTGTTTATTTTTAATTTAATCTCTTGTTCCTTATGTATTTTAATATATTCTTTATTTCTTTAAACATTCTCTATATAGTTATTTATATTTTTTATCTGGTCATTCCAATATCACTGACCCCGGGAGTCTGAATCTGTTGTTATTTTTGCTATTCTTATTCATTGTGGCTTGTTTCTTTGTATATTGGCACTTTTTACCATGACTCATGTTTGGTTTAACTCATCCTGAGGGCCCAAATTGCATGTGCTCTCTGCCAGAGATGGCTTGCTTTTGCTTCTAACAGTTTCCTGGGCAAACTACCAACCTGCAGCCACTTTATTATTTTTTTTTAATGTTTATTTATTTTGAGAGAGAGAGAGAGCACACGTGCGCACACAAGTGGGGGAGGGGCAGAGAGAAAGAGAATAAATCCCAAGCAGGCTCCATGCTCAGTGCAGAGCACATGAAGTGCTCGATCTCACAACTGAAGGATCATGACCTGAGCCAAAATCAAGAGTCGGATGCCCAACCGACTGAGTCACCCAGGTGCCCCTAATTTTATTATTTTCAAAACTTCCAGTCACTCTTGAAAGCCTCTTGTTCTCCATTTGGGAAATATAGTAGATGGTTGTTTTACATTTTAATATTTGAAAATTCTAACATCCAAAACCCTTAAAAGTTTCATTCTCCTTTGTGTTGTTTTTTTCTAGCATTTTTTTCTCATAGGTTTTTTTTTTTTTTTTTTTTTTCTTTTTAAATTTGGGATTGTGAGCCCAAACTTAGCTGTCTAAATCTATGAAACCAGGGGAAACTTGGGACCATTTTAAGCCAATTTCTCAGCTTTGAGTTTTCTGGAGTGAGCAGATAATATAAATTCAAGTCTTAAATCAATGTGAGAGCAAAACTCTAATTATAAATTCTCAGGGAAGACATTGTTTTCTACTTCCCCCAGTTGGAGAAGAGGCTGAAACAGACCATTTACTTAACAAGCTCCTTTTCCAGTGAGTAGAATTCCTCTCGCCCACCTTTCACTAAGAGCAGAGCCCTCACTGGATGCTGCTTCACGTGAGGGTCTTGGCTGTGGCTCCCATCTTAGACAGGCTATTAGAACCTAAGCCTCTGGGTCCAGGTATAGACAAACCTCTCAAGACAACCTGTGTTTCAGGGCTTCCACGTGGGATTCCTTCTGCCTCTTCATCTTAGATCCACTGGGGATTCCCTTTCTTATGAGCTTAGCATTCATTTAAGATTGTTTATCTAGCATTTCTAGATGAATTACATCAGGAAGTTATTTCCAACCATCTAGTCTGTGATACTGCGAGAAGCAGAAGATCAAGATGACTCCTACTATCGAATTATGCACTAGGATGTGCCACAGAACATTTATTTAAATTATGTCTTAGTCATAATCCTTATATTTAAACCAGATAGAAACACAAAATCTATTCCGGTGCTGAGATCGAAGTAGGCAGAGAAACCCACTCATTCCTCTCATTCCCTGAGATGCCTTTTGGGAAACTTCAGGACCCTGCTGAGTGCTGTGTGAAATCCACAGCAAGGCAAGAACCTGTGTGAAGGTTTGTTTTTTATTTTGTTTTGTTTTTTACCCCTCTCCCCTGTGTGAAGGTATTTGATGACAAGCCGTTGTGAAACTTGAGGTTAAGAGCTCTGCTCTCCCTGGAGTTATATTCCACGTTCTATAAACTAAGGGTTTAGAACTATGAATAAGGAGTCCGAAGACTTAAGCTCTAAAGTCTGGTTCTACCATGTGTGAGCTTTGTAACCCTGGGGAATCTTTTAACTTGTGCCTAAGATTTCCCACCTGAAAAATGAAGAAGGTGGACTCTAATCCCTGAGATTCCTTCCAAATCCTCAGTCTGTAGCTTTCATGTACATTACCTTCACTGGAATTGGAGGCATGCTGGGGCGACGGATGCTCACCTTTACCACATATACTCTGACCAGGAGCTTAATGGGCCGGTTCTGCGGGACCCCTCGGGAGATCTGGGGCTCAGAGAACGACACTGCCTCTGATTCAGGGTAAATAAGGAACGAGCCCTGGTTGGGGGAAGACAGAAAAGTCTCTGGGAAGAGAGTCTTCCTCCTGCCTCCCCACCTGTACTCCTTGGCCACCCTTCCTTCCCCAAACATACCTTGAACTTGCCCACAAGGTGTCCAGACCTTTCTTCCTCTGCATCTCCATCCTGGCCCCCTTGCCCTCGGTACAGGGGAAATACATTCAGCCAGTCTTCAAAGTTGTTAAACTCTTCTTCCAGGGTGCTGTTGTAGATCTGAAAGGCAAGGGCCTCAGTGATAGACCAATGTCCGGAATCCTAGCAGAATCCCCTTTCTCTGACCCCCACTCACCTTCAGGGTGGCTATTGCTTTCTTCTGGGACACAGAGCCTTTAACTTCAGCCTCACCCTGACCCTGGTCTTGGACCTCCCCATCCACAGAAATGAGGTTGACCCCATCTGGGAACAGCAGAAATGCCACAATTTGAAATACTGGTGTCATGGGAGGGAGAGAGACACACAGAGTAGGAACAAGAAAGCCAAATCTCCTACCTGACTCCCCAGGATCATCCATCTCATCCTCATCAAAGTTGGTCTGAAATCAAAGGGCAAGTCAGAGATTCCTCCCTACCTTCACCTCCTTAATCTACCCCTTTTCCAGGATAGGGAGTTGGGAAACCTTAGTCCCAGTTCAGCCATGTGAACCACTTGCATTTGGCTAGCAGTTTGGCTAGTCCTGCACTGCCCAAGACAGTAACCCCAGCTCCATGTGTCTAGTGAGCACTTGAAATTGAAAATTGAGATGTGCCGTAAGTGTAAAATACCAAATTTTAAAGACTTAGTATAAAATAAGAATGTCAAATGTTCCATTGTTTTTTATAAAGGTTACTTGTTGGAATATTTTAGATATATTAGGTTAAACAAAATATATTATTAAAGTCCATTTCACCTCTTTCCTTTTACTTTTTTTTTTTAATTTGTCCACTTTAAAAGTTAGAACTACGTATGTGGTTCACATGATATTTCTGACAGCACAGCTGTAATTCTCAGCTTCCAGAACTGTTATGAAGGTGAGAAAAGACATGCAATGAAGAGCTCTGAAAAGCTGTGGAGCTCCACATCTGATGAGATCCTTCTTGCCATTTATACTCCTGGGCCTCCAGCTGCAGTCTGGGACCCGCCTCTGCACCCACCTGCCCCTGGAGCTCCTGCAGCGAGGCATAGTACTTGGACCACCAGTCAAGCTCTTCAGGATCTGGGATGTCTTCCTCCAGCTCGGGGCCTTGGTTCAGGAGGCTTCCCAAAGGGAGCTTCTTCAGAGGAGCCTGAGGAAGAGAGAACTGAGCACCCCTAACCCAGCATCACCCAGTCCCTTCTCCACCCATCTCCATACCCCATCACCTTGAGAAGCCGTCTGGGCATCCCCACTTCAGCCAAGAAGGGATCCAGAGACCTCTGTCCTGGGAGAGAGGAAATGACACCAGGAGGAGGTCAGGTGAAATCAGACTCCATGCCCCATGGGAGGGTCCCCCGGAGCCATCTCAACCGGGGAACTGAGGGGCTTCTGTCTGGTGGCCCTTAAGGGGAAGGAGGGCCCCTTACCTTTTGGTCCCTTAGGCACTAGGTCCGCTGTCTCTTCCTCTTCTCCTTCCTCCTTGGGGGGATCCTCATGAGCCCGGAGTATGAATCGCAGCATGTGGGAGACAACATGGGAACCCACAAGCACGGTGCGGCCAAAGGCCCGGCGCTCGATCACCAGGATGCTGAGTGGGGGCTGTAGGTAAGGCTGCTCAGGCAGGTCCTAGGGGTGGGGAGAGAGAAACTGGGTCTCTGAAGACCTGGGGAGGAGGGAGAGGCAGCAGCACAGGCAGACAGAAGAGTGGAGCTAAAGCTGCTTTCCCAGCTCAGCTCTGCCACAGCCTCATTGTGTCATGTCTGGTAAGTCACCGAGCCTGTTTCCCTGGCCAAAAAGGGATACGATCCTGCACTCAAAAGACTGTTGTAAATATCAAAAGACATAATAGATACAAAACTACTTTGGAGCCAACAAAGTGCTATCAGAAACATGTGGTGGTGGTGGTTGTTATTATATAAAGGATCAATGCTCAGTTTGCTAATGTAGATTTAAAGCCTTAACAATATGTATGCCCTTTAATATGGGAATTCTATATCTATCAATGGATCCTAAGGGGGAGGGAAAAATTAAAATACTGTATTGTTGGGTTTATTTTATACGTATGTGACAATTATCACACAAAGGAGGGAAGAAGGAATGGCCCTATAGTAGAGAAAAATTTTACTGTAATTGAATTAGTATTAATCTGAAGTAGATTGTGAAAAATCAGCACACATACTGCGATCCCTAGAGCAACTACTAAGCAAAGATCAACAAAGGAATTAAAGTAGTATGCTAATAAATATCTATTTAATACAAAAGAAAGCGGTAAAGGGGGAACAAAAAATATATGAGACATATAGAAAACAAATACCAGGGGGGCCTAGGTGGCTCAGTCAGTTGAAAGTCTGATTCTTGGTTTAGGCTCAGGTCATGATCTCACAGTTTGTGGGATCAAGCCCCACTGTCAGGCTCTGCGCTGGCTGGCATGGAGTCTACTTGGGATTCTCTCTCTCCCTCTCTCTCTCTGCCCCTCCCCTGCTTGTGGAGTTATTTTTAGAGAGTGTATCGTAAGCCCCGGGAAAGTAAACGGGGTAATTGCTGAAATGTCAGCAATGTTCTGGTCTCAAGGCTGTCGAATGCGATAGCACTACAAGATCCAGAGCCCCACGATCTCCCAGGAGCCAGTTAGGAAACAGACCCACTGCAATTGCCTAGCAGTCCTTGAAACTGCACATCTTCCCTGCATGCTTTCACGTAAACACCAGATGTGTCTTTGGTCTATGTGTGGAGGCTCTTTGTGTTTTCCTCCCATGCTTTGACATTCTTTGATGTTTATATCTGGCGAACATGAAATAAAGACCAAGTGCAGTTTGCTGCTGTTTCACTGGCAGAGGCAGCCCTGCATATCTGCTCTAAGAGTCTGAGAACTTTTTCTTCAGTGTGTGGCTACACCTGCAAGTGCTCTGTATCTCTCTCTCTCTCTCTCTCTCAATATAAATAAACATTAAAAAAAAGAAAAAAGAAAAAGAAAACAAATAGCAAAATGGCAGATGTAAATCCCAACCATGTCAATAATTACATCAAATGTGACTTTGATTTGTAAAACAAAGACAAAAGAAATGCAGAAAAAAATTAAATTTCTTTTGCCTTGGCAAAGTGCTTAAGACAGGCAGGGTGACCTTTCTTCAGGAACTCAACTGCCTCTATTGCTAGAGGCAAAAGGCAACCTTAGCTTGACATTAGCCTTACCTGTAAAAATCCCTTTGGAAACTTCCTTTATTCTACCCCACCCCCCAAAGATATATGTTAGCAGTCATCCTCCAAGCAAATGGCCCACTGATATCATCTGAGGGGTCTCATGACCAAGGTTTTACCAGACAGTAGTAAATGACAGCAGCTAGCCCCTCAAGGTCCTGGAAACTTGGCTTCCAAATTCCTCAGAGATTTACACTATTCCTAACCCTCTTCCAACCTGAAGGTATATAATCAGTCACTCCTCACAACCCCAGTGCAGCTCTTTCTGCCCACAATTCCTGTCCCTGTGCTTTAATAAAACCACCTGTTTTGCACCAAAGATGTCTCAAGAATTCTTTCTTGACCATTAGCTCCAGGACCCCAACACTTCACATTAACTTTATTAAACACTGTAAGCAAAAGGCAGAGATTGTCAATGGATTTTTTTTTTTTTAATATGCAACTACGTGCTAAAAGATACTCTTTAAAAAAACACATATGGGTTGAAAGGAAAAGGATGGGGAAAGATACATCATGCATCCAGTAATCATAGAGAGCTGGAATGGCTTTACTATCAGACAAAATGAACTTTAAGACACAAAATTTTACTAGAGGCAAAGACAGACACTTTATGATGATAAACAGATCAACTCATAGGAAGCTATAGCAATTGTAAACATATATGTACCTAACAACAGAACCTCAAAATACAAGTAGACTGTGACAAAATTGAAGGGAAAAAAAAACGATTCAACAATAATAGCTGGAGACTTCAATATCATATTCTCAATAACGGATGGAACAACTAGTTAGAAAATCACCAAGAAGGCTTTTTTTTCATTGTTTATTTATTTATTTTGAGAGAGAGAGAGAGTGAGAGAGGGAGAGGGAATGAAGCCCAAGCAGGTCCCATGCTGTCAACATGGAGTCCGACTCGCTCAGTCTCACTAACCATGAGATCATGACCTTGAGTCAAAATCAAGATCCAATGCTCAACTGACTGAGCCACTCAGGCACCCCAAGAAGGCTTTTTTTTTAAATTTTTTTTAAATGTTTGTTTATTTTTGAGAGAGTGTGTGAGCAGGGGAGGGGCAGAGAGAGGGAGCCACAGAATCTGAAGCAGGCTTCAGGCTCTCAGCTGTCAGCACAGAGCCTGATGTGGGGTTCAAACCCACGAACTGTGAGATCATGACCTGAACTGAAGTCAGATGCTCAACTGACTGAGCCACACAGGCGCCCCAAAGAAGGCTTTTTTTAAGAAGGCTTGCATAACACTACTAACCCAGCCTGACCTAACTGACATCTATAGGTCACTCTACCTAAACAACAGAAGAATACTTAGTCATTCTTTTCAAGAGCACAATGGAGAGAGGTGGAGACAGGGATATGATTTCCTCAATTTGCACTGTGAAATAAGAAATGAAAGGAAACATTCCCTAGAAGTTCAATGAGCAAACTGCTTCCAGCTTCACCATCTTATAGCACAATGAAGTTTCCAAACTGAAAACTCCTGCAGGTGAAACAGAGTCAAGAATGTGTTAGGGTTTTTGTTGTTTTTGTTTTTTGTTTGTTTGTTCTTGTGGGGTTTTACCCCCTTGCAGTCTGGAACCACTATGCTTTGTCCCGGTCTCCCCCTCACATAGGCACAGCACTTTTCAGTTTACAAAGCCCTTTCACCAAGATCCTTTCTCTCACTGGCTCCCTACAGCACTCCTGCAAGAAGCATTTGATGTATTTCCTTCAATCTTCAATATTTCTTCAAATCAGAAATAGGTTTTTCTTTTATACAAACAAATAGGGACACCTGGGTGGCTCAATCAGTTAAGTGTCTGACTCTGGGTTTCAGCTCAGGTCATGATCTCATGGTTCATGAGTTTGAGCCCTGCATCATCAGGCTCTGCACTGTCAGCACCAAGCCTGCTTGAGCTTCTCTCTCTCTTCCTCCTCTGCCTCCCCCCCCACTGTGCTAGCACTCTCTCTCTCAAAATAAATAAATAAGCTTTAAAAACAACATTAAACAAACAAAGCACTAAAGCTCAACTAAGACAAGTGATTTGACAAGCTCCTAAGTGGCACTGCCAGAATTTGAATCCAAAGTCCATACTACAGAAATTACAAATTACACAAAGAATGCATTTCTTTGCCCCTGGTGTCTCAGACACTAGATAGATTCTTTGTGACCTATATTGCATGACACTTACCTAAGCCACTCATTCAGCAGAGCCAAGAGAGTACCACCAGTTCATGGATTAATCCAGAGATCAGCAAACTATAACCTGTAAGCCAAATCTGGCCCACTGCCTGTTTTTATAAATAAAGTTCTATTGGAACACAGTCATACTTATTCATTTACTTGCTGTTTATGTCTGTTTTCATGCTACTATTACAGAGTTGAGTAATTGCAACTGAAACTATTTGGCCCACAAAGCCTAAAATATTTACTATCTGTCTTTTTATAGAAAATTTGCTCCAGACTTCAAGCTGTATTACAAAGCTGTAATCATCAAGACAGTATGGTACTGGCACAAAAACAGACACATAGGGGCACCTGGGTGGCTCAGTCAGTTGAGCGTTCGGCTTCAGCTCAGGTCATGATCTCGTGGTTCTTGGGTTTAAGCTCTACATCGGGCTCTGTGCTGACAGCTTAGAGCCTGGAGCCTGCTTTGGATTCTGTGTCTCCCTCCCTCTCTGCCCCTCCTCTGCTTGTGCTCTGACTCACACTCTCTCTCTCTCTCAAAAAATAAACATTAAAAAAATTTTTTAATTAAAAAAAAAGACACATAGATCAATAGAACAGAATAGAGAACCAGAAATGGACCCATAAATGTACGGCCAACTAATCTTTGACAAACCAGGAAAGAATGCAATGGAAAAAAGACAGTCTCTTCAGCAAATGGTGTTGGGAAACCTGGACAACAACATGCAGAAGAATGAACCTGGACCACTTGCTTACACCATACACAAAAATAAACTCAAAATGGATGAAAGACCTAAATGTAAGACAAGAAGCCATCAAAATCCTAGAGGAGAAAACAGTCAACAACCTCTGTGACCTGGGCTGCAGCAACTTCTTACTTGACATGTCTCCAGAGGCAAGAGAAACAAAAGCAAAAATGAACTACTGGGACCTCATCAAAATAAAAACCTTCTGCACAGCGAAGGAAACAATCAGCAAAACTAAAAGGCAACTGACAGAATGGGAGAAGATATTTGCAAATGACATATCAGATAAAGGGTTATATCTTTATAAAGAACTGATCAAACTCAACACCCAAAAAACAAATAATCCAGTGAAGAAACGGGCAAAAGACATGAATAGATGCTTTTCCAAAGAAGACATCCAGATGGCTAACAGACACATGAAAAAATGCTCAACATCACTCATCATCAGGGAAATATAAATCCAAACCACAATGAGATACCACCTCATACCTGTCAGAATGGCAACATTAACAGCTCAGGCAACAACAGATGTTGACAAGGCTGTAGAGAAAGAGGAACCCTTTTGCACTGCTGGTGGGAATGCAAACTGGTACAGCCACTCTGGAAAATAGTATGGAGGTTCCTCAAAAAGTTAAAAATAGAACTATCCTACGAC
This sequence comes from Panthera leo, assembly GCF_018350215.1. Classification (NCBI taxonomy): domain Eukaryota; kingdom Metazoa; phylum Chordata; class Mammalia; order Carnivora; family Felidae; genus Panthera; species Panthera leo. The sequence goes on along the minus strand of NC_056681.1, from coordinate 23,585,651 downwards.
CCAGCAATTGCACTACTAAGTATTTATCCAAAGGATACAGAAGAGCTGATTCAAAGGGGCACATGCACCCCAATGCTTATAGTAGCACTATCAACAATAGTCAAAGTATGGAAAGAGCCCAGATGTCCATCGAATAATGAATGAATAAAGATGAATGATGCCTGGGTGGCTCAGTCGGTTAAGTGTCTGACTTTGGCTCAGGTCATGATCTCGCAGTTCATGAGTTTGAGCCCTGCATCAGGCTCTGTGCTGACAGCTTGGAGTCCGGAGCCTGCTTCGGATTCTGTGTCTTCCTCTCTCTCTCTGCCCCTCTCCCACTCATGTTCTGTCTCTCTCTCTCAAAAATAAGCATTAAAAAAGAAGAAGAAGAAGATGTGGTATATACAATGGAGTATTACTTGGAAATCAAAAAGAATGCAATCTTGCCATTTGCAACAACATGGATGGAACTAGAATGTATTACTCTAGCAATAAGTGAAATAAGTCAGAGAGAGACAAATATGATTTCAGTCTTATGTGGAATTTAAGATATAAAATAGATGAACGTAAGGGAAGGGAAGCAAAAACAGTGTAAAAACAGGAAGGGAGACAAACCATAAGAGACTTAAATACAGAGGGCGAACTGAGGGTTGCTGGAGGGGTTTGGGGTGGGGGGATGGGCTAAATGGGCAAGGGACATTAAGGAGGACATTTGTTGGGATGAGCACTGGGTGTTATATGTAAGTGATGAATCACTAAATTCTATTCCTGAAGTTATCATTATACTATATGTTAACTAATTTGGATGTAAATTAAAAATAATAATAATTATTAATTTAAAAATAAATTTAAAAATATTTGCTGATCCCTTGATTAACCTAAGATGACTGGCTAGGAATTCACCATCCCACTGCCCTTTCACTTCTTAACCCAGCATTTCTTGCTCCCAGCGCATGTCCTCACCACTGTCAGATGCCTGACAAGCTCAGTGAAATTGGGGTTCTCACGGTAACTGGCCAGGACCTCCGACTCCACACGTCGCCCAGCCACCTCCAGCACAACCTGGGGCTGCTCCACTTCAAACAGATGCACACGGCCGAGACCCCTCAGACCCCAGAACAGCACCTGGGGTCAGGAAGTGAGAAATTCAGGGGCCTGCACTTGACAGAAGGCACCCAGGTGTGTGTGTGTGTGTGGTGTGTGGTGGGGGTGGGAGGGATGTGTGACTGACGATACCTCAACACGGAACTCCCTGAGTACTGGACGCACGTTAGGTGGCAGGGACAGGCGCCCGGAGAGGGGCTCGGCCAGTGGTGTCAGATCCTGGGGCTCTACATCACTGGGCACTGAGGGCTGCAGGGGGCAAGAGATCAGAGGTCAAGGAGGAATCAGGCCAAAGGAGGGAAATGTGGGCTTGGGGAAGGGATATTGAGAGCTGCCAGTGAAATATAAATCCAGAGGAACTAGAAAGGCTGGATGGGCAGGAGGGGCATATCTCAGGAAGCAGTCACGCACAGGAAGGTGGGTGTCTGAGGCATGAGGATCAAGCTGCAGCCTAGGGTCTGTCTCTAGGGTGGAAGCCCTGGCAAAAGGAACCCACGATATGTGTACTTCTAATGTTCCCTGAAGTTGGGAAGTCCAATGAGGTGACTGCAAGACAGATCTGCAGCCTGCATTTTCTGGGGGTAAAATACTTGGAGGGGTAATCCCAGGACATGCCCATGTTCCATATTCTCTGGAGGCAGACAACCTGACAGAATATAAGAGTCCACAGCCTGTGCCGGCTAGGCCAGGGTACTCTGACCTCAAACCGGCCACTGTAGTCCAGTTCAATGAGTTCAAAGGTGGCAATGAGCTCTCCAGCTGCCCGGGGCCCCTTTCTTAGGGGGAAGAACTGTAGCTCAGGGCGTTGGTAAGGGTCCTCTGTCAGCTTCACCCTCGGGGTGGCCAGTGCCCTTCCCAGGAACACAGGGGGGCCCTGCAGAGAGCAGGGCAGTTAAGACAAAACTAGAAGATGCTCCAGAGCCAGGGGAAGGGAGCATCAAGATGAGGAGTGGGGGGCACTCGGGGGTGGGAACACAGATGGGGCCCAGGCCACACTCACAAACTTATTGTGGTCAAAGACATTGACGACCACTAATGGAGGCTCCTCCTGCAGATGCTCCCTCCTCCCGTCTACAATCAGCTGATCAAACACCAAGAGCTCATCCCACAGGGGACTCAGCGTCTGCTCCAGGACCTTGGGAGCCATGCAGAGAGGGAGTCAAAGGCAGGCATCAAAGGAATCTCCAACATACATCCCACATGAGCACTCTGGCCCTGAAGTGATACTTTAAGCAGCTGTTTATCACAAAAGGAGGGAGAGTGTGGTGAAGATGAAACAGCCCGCCAGAGTGGGGTTGGAGCCTGGTCCCCCTAACTGTAAACTGCCACCCTTGGGGCTAGTCCTACAGTCAACCCCTCAAAACAATTCCTCATCCGGAAGGCCCTCTAGTTCTACACCACCCTCTAAACCAGGGCGGCTCAATCCAGTATCCTGTCCTGAAAATCCAGAGCAGGAAAAGAGACTTAGGGGCTGAGGAAAAGCTCAGCCCTCGCCCCACTCTGTCTCCCAGAGCCCCCCGCTTCCCACAACATCCCAGTGCAGCCCTCACCCGTGTGGTCTGGCACTGGGTAGAGATGAGGACTCGAGCAAATGGGTCCGAAAGCCCACTGTCATCTGCTGCCAACACCCCTCGGGCCTGGTACAAGTGGGCCCGGAGCTGGAAGTAGCTGAAGTCTGCGGTGGGGGCAAGAAAGAGATGTTTGTTCAGGGGACCACCGGAGTCCCTGACCCCAGACCCCTCCAAGCCCCCAGCTGAGCATCTAGCCCCACACGTGAGGCAAGTGTCGAGCTGTACTCACCATCCCGGCACAGGTGGTGGGGCAGCCCCGCAGAGGGCTCAGGCAGCAGGTCCTGGGGGAGCTCTGAGGTGCAGGCCTTGGCTTGTTTGCCCAGCCCTAGCCACAGGAAGAGCTCCAGCTTGGCACAGACTTCGCCTGGAGCTGCCCCAGGTGCCTATTGCAGGGAGGTGGCATGTTAGGGCCCACCTCTTACCACCCCCCTAGACCTGTCCCTGCACCCCCAGGGTGTGCCCATACTCTCTGTATCACTAGACCACTTCCCAGTGCCGAAGCCAAAGAGTACTCCCTGTACCCTATCCCTACACCCCACTCCATGCCGTCTATCCAGTACCCATTACCCTGAACACTCCCATAACCTAGTCCTCTGGCCCCAACACCGTCACTTCCTATACCAAACCCCATTCCCCCAAAATGCACTCTAAGCTCTTCACTGCCACACCCCACGCTTACCCCCTCTGTCCTCTGAGCCCCAACACATTTAGATGCCCTGTTCCCTACCCCAAAAGTCACTGCTTCTTAGCACTAGGGACCTTTGCTGGCATCTATTCCAGGGACACCTTGATTAGAAGCATTTTGCCCCCAAACCAGCTGTACTTATAAGGAACAGACTCATCACTCTCCCATTCTGGTCACCTGACGGTCTATCAGAGCCTGGTCAGCAAAAGGGCCAGTGCAGGCCCAGAGCTGACAAAACTTGGTGTTTTTCTCACATCAAAGTGGACCTAGGTAAAGGTACAATCTCCTTTTGGCTTTTAGGATAATTGAAAAGAGTTCACATATACTTTTAAAAAGAATAATAATCTTTAAGTAAATATTAAATGTAAAAAATTTAAAAATTAAAATAAGACATTTTATAACTTAAAATTTTTTTAATTGAAAAAAAGTTTTAAATAAGAAAATTTTAAGTGTTTTTAAATACAACAAAGAGTTTGGGGACACCCTGATGGGAACCACAGCCTTCCACCTCATGCCCCCTGCCCCCACCCTAGAAGCCTCACCCCACTCCAGTCTCCAGCAACCCACACCCCTCACCGAGAGCAGCAGACTCTGGATCTTCCCGCAGTCCCGGCCTCGCTCCTCCTCAACCACAGAGAACAGCACATCCTGGGCAGGGATCCGGGCCCAGGCCACTCGGCGCCGCCCACTGAGCATCCAGACTAGCACATCTGGGAGGGGTGGCTGGGGCTGCAGGCAGAGAACTGGGTCATGGATGGAGCTGAGACCACCTGTGCTGCAGCTTCCACTGGTCCGATGGACAAAGCATCCATCTTAGCCCTGACACATACCCTTAAACCCCAGATCCATATAGCCACCTGCCTCCTAGACATATCTCTCTTGGATGCCCCACAGGCAACCTCAAAGTCCAACCTGACTTCTTTTTTTTTCCTGTTTTTTTTTAATTGTGGTAAAATACACATTGCATAAAACTTACCTCTGCAACCATTTTTAAGTGTACAGTTCAGTAGTACATTGTTGTGCATCAACCAGTGTTGTGCAACCATCACCACCAGGGTATGCAGGGTAGGGAAATAGGTGGCCAGGTGTTACCTCCTGGGCCAGGAAGCGCAGTTTGGCCAAGAGCTTCTTGGACAAGGCCACCTTCTCTTGCACGTTGCCCTGCCTCAGACCCCGTAGAAGCCGCAGTCCTTGCTTTGCCAACAGGTTCTGGAAGGGCAGGAAGAAACATGAGTGAAGGGCCCCAGCTAGGTGCCCCTGATCCCACTTCCCCAGACCGTACCAGGCTGTGCACGAGCAGTTTCCCTCGGCATCGATCCAGGGCATTGGGCCGGGTCATTGTCCTGCGCTCAGCACCGTGGCAAAACTGTCTGCAGTGAGCAGGAGCGGGCATGGCAGGTGGGAGTCAGAGGAGGGAACGCTGACCCCTAGGGGACCACCTCCCTCAGAGCAGGCCTCCCACCACCTCCCAGACTCCCTCACAGCTCCTGTCAGTCATGTTCTCAAAGACCTCCCTTTCCTAAGCCAAGGATGGCTTCTGTACATGGACCACTCCCAACTTCATAGAGGCCAGCCTCACTTTGGAGCCCCAGAAGGCACTACTATGTAACTATCTACTGCCCTGGCTACTCAAAGCTGGCCCAGGACCAACAGCAGTGGTATCACCTAGTTAGAAATGCAGAATCTCCGCCCTGCCCCAGACCTGCTGCTAGAATCTGCATGCTGGTTCTGGGGGATTCCAATGAACATTAAAGGCTCAGATGGGCTTTATAGTCCCAACATTAACTAATGGTAGCTCAAACATTACATGCCCATACCAAGTGCATAATTTCCAATTACCGCCCCCACACACACCTCTCCCCTGCCAAAATCTGTTTTACTTTAAAGCTTCAGAGACATCCTTCACTACTCTTTCTTTCATTCCTATTCCACATCAATCCACCAGCATATTGTTCAGGCTCCATCTTCAAAATATGTTCAGCATCTGACCACTTTTCTCCTTTTCCAGGACCATCCTAGTCCAAGCCTAGAACTATTGCAGCAGCTTCCTAGCTGGTCTTACTATGCTCCTTCCCTACTCTCCCCATGAATGTTCTCAATATGGCATCCAGAGAGATATTTTCAATGCTTTTCCAGACCATTTCACTCCTCTCCAGAGGTTTCTCATCTCAAACAACAGAATTTTTAAGAAAGCCCTACATAATCAGGCTCCCTTTATCTCCCCTATCCTCATCAAACATTCCTCTCCCCTCGTGCACAATCCAACCATCAATATCACACTGGCCTTTCTGCTCCTCCGTGAATACACCCAGCCCATCACCACCTCAAGGCCTTTGTATTAGCTGCTCCCTCTGCTAGAATGTTCGGTCCCTAGATCTTCGCATGGCTCGCTTCCCTTCTTCATTCAGGTCTCTACTCAAATGTTACCTCCTCTCAGATCTTCCCTGGTCATCCCTTCTAAACAGCCCCTGCCACTTTCTCCATTCTCATATTCTGCTTTATCTGTGTCTCAAAATAAAAAGTATTAGAAAGTCCCTAAGGCAGGGACTTCATTTTGATTACCACTTGTACCCCCAGGCCCTGGCACCTAATCGATGCTGAAAAAATATTTTCTGGGTAAATTAAAATGATTTTTGAGACATAATATTTTGGGCCCTTTATGACCTATGGTTATTTCTTAAGCTTTTATTATGCAAATTTTCAAAAAGATAGAAAATAAATGACTCCAAGGATTTTTCATCTAATACTGCTTCCAGAGGTTACACTTTTGGCTTAGTAATTGCTCTTTGCCCCAAGGCTTCTATGGGTAGAAATAAGCAACATAAAATAAAACTGAATCAAATCTTCTTGATAAGATTTAGGTCCACAAGATGAGATTTAGGGAAATGGGATCTGGTAGAATAATAGCCAAAAAAGAAAACCATACTGGCCAAAACTATACATAGCAAAATATGACACAGACAAATCTTTCATTGAAATTTCCCTGCCAAAGGATAATTTCAGTAATAAAATCATTTCAGTAAAGTGAAAAGAAAAACAGTTTAATGGCACTATATAGAAAGTCAAACAAGGAATTAAACTGGATTAAGGGTGGTAGCTCTTGTGGAACAAATGTAGAGAATGTAGACAGAGAAAAGAGCTTTAGAATGAAGCGCTGGAACATAATCACATGAACCTTTAGACTATGTAGAGGTCAAGAAGAGACAAGGAGCAAGTGAAAGAGAAAGAACAGCAAGGGAAGCAGAAGGAAAACCAGGGGCATAGAAGTCAACAGCAGAGTCTTTCAAGAAGGAGTGTGGGGTCAAGTGCATCTGCTCACACTGAGAGGCTGAAATATGGGGACAGAAAAGTGACCACTTACAAGCAGTCCCTTGCCTGAGTCCTCCTCTCATCCGACCTCCACATGCTGGAGCTCTCCAGATCCTCGGTTTCTCTCTCTCTTTTTTTTTAATATATATTTTTTTAACGTTTATTTATTTTTGAGAGACAGAGAGGGAAACAGAAAACGAGCAGGGGAGGGGCAGAGAGAGAAGGAGACACAGAATCCGAAACAGGCTCCAGGCTCTGAGCTGTCAGCACAGAGCCTAACACAGGGCTGGAACCCACGAACCATGAAATCATGACCTGAACCAAAGTTGGATGCTTAACCGACTGAGCCACTCAGGCTCCCCTCAGTTTCTCTTTTCTCTGCTTCCTAGACAGTCATATCCAGCTCCATCTATGTATTTACAGCTCCCAGTTTTTCATTTCCAGTCTAGAAGTCTCCCCACACCTCAACTCATACAGCTAACAGCCTAACAGACACATCTGCTTATAAGTCTAATAGAAATCTCAAAGTTAACATACCCCAAAATGAGCTTCTGATATTCCCTTCGCTGCCATCAGACCTCCTCCTTCTCTTGCTTTCCATAGCTCAGTAAATAGCACCATCTACACAGTTGTGCAAGCCAAGATCTTGAGGGTCATTCATGGCTCCTTCCTGTACATTTTTCCTCATCCCCTATATCTTCTATTCACAAGTACTGAGGTGTCACCTTCAAAGTCCAAATTGCTCTTGAATCCATTCATGTCATTCTATGTCCACTGCAACCACCCTAAATTAGATTCATCAATATTGGTCACCTGGATTATTACAATGTTCTATTTAGTAATCTCTTTGCTTCCTCTCTTATATCATCCCTTCCCCACTGACCTTTTTAAAGGATAAGTCAGACCATATCCCTTCCCTTCTCCTTTCAAAACCTTCAGTGGCTCTTCAAGTAAATCAGAGAAGAAGCCACGGACAGTCATTACAATGGCGATTGAGGCTTCCACATGCCTCTCCCCACCATTATCTTCCTTTCCCCACACACACTGCAGCCTCATCTACTCTCCTCACTGTGCTAGAGTCACACCGGTTCCCTTCCTCCTCCTCAAACACACCAGGAATATTTCACCACAGTGCCTTTGCACATGCTATACCTTCTGTCTGGAACACCCTTACAGATACAGCTTGCTCCTTCAACTTCTTCATATCAACTTCATAGTGGCCCCTCTTTGCCACCCTTTCTAAAATTGCAACACCTCTCTCTAATATTTCCTAGCTTTATTTTCTCCCTAACACTATCCTTATCATAATTCTTATATTTCTTCTTTATTGTTTATATGTTTATTACTTGTTTCTATCCAACCTCCACACTATCCCCCACCAGAATATAAGTTTCAGGAATTTTTGTGGGCAAGAATGCTTTTTCACTGGGCACCTGGGAGCTCAGTCAATTAAGCATCTGGCTCTTGGTTTCAGATCAGGTCATGATCTCACAGTTTGTTATTTGAGCCCCGCATTGGGCTCTGTGCTGACAGCGTGGAGCCTGCTTGGGATTCTCCCCCACTTTCTCTGCCCCTCCTTTGCTTGCTCTGTCTCTGTCAAAATAAATAAATAAACTTAAAAAAAAAAAAGAATGCTTTTTCACTGTTATTTCTGCACCTAAAACAGTGTCTGGCATAGTAAGTGCCATAAATATTATTGAATAAATGGATTAATAACTCTTTTGAGAAGAGGATCAGAAAAACACTTATGGGGTGCCTGGGTGACTCGGTTAAGCATCCAACTCTTGGTTTCGGCTCAGGTCATGATCTCACAGTTTGTGGGATCAAGCCCTGCGTGGGGCTCTGTGCTGACAGCATGGAGCCTACTTGGAATTCTCTCTCTCTCCCTTTCTCTCTGCCCCTCCCCAGAGCACTCGCATGATCTCTTGCTCTCTCTCTCTCTCTTTCTCTCTCTCTCAGAATAAATAAACATGAAAGAAAGAAGGAAAGAGAGAAAGAGAGAAAGAGAGAAAGAGAAAGAAAGAAAGAAAGAAAGAAAGAAAGAAAGAAAGAAAGAAAGAAAGAAAGAAAGAAGAAAAAGACTTGGAGCAGGGAGCATGTTATGGAATTCAGGGCAGTGAAGGTCAAAGATGGAAGTCATTAGAACAAGTTTACATGGTTACAGTAATGACCTGGTAACTAGGGACCAGTTGATGCTGCAGGAGAGAAAGTGGACAATTGCAGAGCTAGTTCCTCCGTAGATGAGAGATGAAATCAAGATCACAGCCATGACTGTGGAAGCAGGGACCCTTCCTCCACTATAGCAAGAGGGAAGGTGAGCAGATGGGTGCAGAAGCTGGCAAGGTGGTAGACTTGCTGGAGGAAGGTGAAGCTTCTATGTTCTCCATGAAGTAGCGGGGGAGATTAGCTGGAAGGGAGTTTACTGGAGGGGAGTGGCCTAACCCCCAATAGTTTCTATGACGCTCCCTTGATGGGGATCGTCATCTCCTTATTCTCCTGTGAAGAGCGGAGCAAATGCAGCCTCCAGCCACCCTGGCTCCAAACAGCCACCACGAGTTTCCCTCACCCTGGAGTTTGACGCGAAGCCCCGCAGCAGTGAGGCTGAGGCTCCCAGCTCACCTGCTCCCTGCCACCAACTCTTCCAGCGCCTGCTTGAGCCGTGTGCAGGCAACAGGCCCCGGCCTGCGCTGCAGAGTCTCAACCTCCTGCAGCCCCTGGTCCTGCGCGACAGGGCCAGAGGGTCAGAGTCAAAGGGTTGCAGACTCCCTCTTTTAGACCACATCCCCACTCCAGAGCCTCTCCCACTCACTGCCGCACTTCCATGCCCAGGGCTTCTTCACCTCCATCCAGGTCATGGTTCCATTTTTTTCTCTACCAGCTCCACGGCAGTGGGGCTGGGCCCCCAGTAGCTCTACCCATGGCCTTCACCTGGCCCCTTTCTGGGTGTATCAATTCTGAAGCCCTGTCTTCCCACAATTTCTGGTCTCCTCTGTTCCACTGGAGCTCTTTGGCTCTTTAGCCCTGCACCTAGGGCATGCTGGCTCCCAGGTGCTCTACCTATTAGCCTCGCTCCAGAGCTCCTTTCAAAGGCCACAGTCTTCCCGACATCCCAGCCTCTCCCTGTGGGCACCCGCCTCGCTCTCACCAGCCTCTCGGCCACTTTCTGCACACAGTTAGTGCTCTGCAGGCGCCACGTGTGATCTTCCCAGCGGCTCCACACGTGCACACATGGCTTTCGGTGACGCAGGGGCAAGCAGAAATACGGCCTGTACCAGAGGGGTGGGGGTGGGGGGGGGAGGGGGGGAGGGGGGGTGGGGAGGGTAGAAGAGCAGAGGCTGCGAGGGGCAGTCCTGGGCCACTGAAGATCTCCCAACACCCTCCTTCCAGACACCAGGAGTACTCACCCATTGCCATCCATGGGCTCAGGCCGCTGAGCAGGGGTCCCTAGCTCCTCCTCCAACACTAGCCCGGCTCCCATTTCCGTCTCCAGCAGAGGCTGTGCCTCCTCGGCCTTGCCCTCCGCTCCCTCCCCAGCCCTGGCCCTTGGGCCCAATTGCTCCTCCAGGCGGCCTGCACGACCTGCCCAGAGCAGCAAGGGTCAGGGGGAACCCAGCTTAGGGTCTGACCCCTCCTTCAAACTAACTCTGCCTCAATAAAAGCCAGAGCCCACCCCTTACTGAAGGTCAATTTCCCTTCCAGGGGCCTAAGTCTGGAACAAGAATCCCCACCCTTAAACCCATGACCCTCAGGGGTTCAGCTAGGCCACACACCGATAGATATCTCAAAGCTGATGGGCTGGGAGGCCAAGGCAGGGTCAATCATGGTGGCCTCAAAAAGCACACCGAAGAGCAGGAAATCTTGCAAGGGCGCCAGGGCATTCTGAGGAAGGAGGGTCAGACGGCAGTCAGCCCCCACCCACCCAGGTTGCAATCCGAACTTTGCTTGGCCACAATGCTGATAGAAAGACTGCAACCAAGACCTAGAAATACCACTACAAGTATCCTACCTCTCAGTGCTCAGCCCCCACCCCCCCCCCACATATGTATATGCACAAGAGCACATGTATACACACATTGCATTCTTTATCCAGGCCCAGAAATTCAGACTCCACCCCTGTGTTTAACGCCAGGGAGCCAGTTACTCCAGAGCTGAGAGTGACCCCCTCCCTTTGCTAAAACCCCAGCTCCCACCTCTGGCAGAGGCAGCAAGTCCTCCACCTCCACCTCCATGGCACCAGGAATCTCAGGACCATCACCACTGGGACTGGCATCCAGGTGCTGTGGGATCCCGGTTGGGGTCTGGCCCCCCCTGGCTTTCTTCTTCTTTCTCATGAGCCTGGACAATCTGGGTCCCCGTGGGGCCTGGGGAGGCTCAGGTTCAGCTCTCCCTTCCGATACTTCCATGGACACAGCAACCAGCAGGCGGCCGCGGAACCAAATGCCTTGGCCAAGTCCTTCATTGAGACTTTGAAGACCATCCCGGAGTCCCCCACTGGGGGGAGAGCCATAGAGAGGCACCCATGCCGGGCCGAAAGTGGGGTTAAACCCCGCTGTGGGGGACAAGAACAGCGTTTTGGAGGAAAGCACGGGGCAGATGGGTACTAGGTCAGTCTATGCAGCATACTCTTATCTCCTGCAAGTCCAAGGGGGCAGGGAGTCGGATTGGGCTTTGGCAGCTCTGAGAGGGAAGTCTGAGAACAGCTGCGGACCGACAGCTACGGACCAAAACCCGAGAGCACATCTAATCTACCCCAGCTCCCAAAGGCCCTTGAGACAAACAACCCGTAGCTCTACTGCGGAAGCCCGAGTTCTGGGGGTGGAGTCACGATTGGGGCGGAGCTATAGGTGATCCCGTGAGGGGCGGGGTGAACGCAAGATGTGAGTGGGTTTATTTTCTCTGCGTGCAAATCTTCAGGGAGAGCACAGCTGGCGCGGCTACTGGATATGCGGCTGTCCTTAGGTTTTTGTCAACAGAGGCAAACCGAGAGTGGGGTTTGTAGTCTGGGGACCACAGGTGAGGCCCCGAAGGGCGGGGACGGCTTGGTGCTGGGTGGAGGGGCGGAGCGGGATAGCAGGGCTGGAGTTTGCGGCCAGGGGAGGGACCCAGGGCGGGCAGGACCAGGCGGAGGCAGCAAACGCTGGCCGCAGGCGCTCACCCGTGCGGCCCGGGTGTGAGATCTGCCTCAGGTCTAGCACGTGCGTGGCGACGGCCATATCGACCAAGGGTGCGTCGTCCCGCAGCTGCAGACGGAGGCCGCGCGTCAGCGGCGGGAAGAGCTCCACGAAGCTCAGCTGCTCGTTCCACTCGGGCGCCGCCGCCTCGCCGCGCACAGACGTCTCGCCCTGGGGGCCGCGGCGGAGTGGGGTCAGCACGGCACCGGGGCCCGCGCCTCGGCCGAGTGGGGACGGGAGGGACTTACCTGCTGCCCCAGGAAAGACACCCGCACGTACGGGTCCATGAGGACGCGCTGGTCCTGCAGGGCGCGGGCCAGACTGCCTAGCAGCCCCGGGCGCAGCGCGGGCAGCCCCTCGGCCCGGTACACGCGCACGCGCAGCCGCGCCCACGGCCTCGCGGCCGGCACCCCGCGTGGCAGGAGCAGGTTCCTAAGGGAGTGGGGCGCTGAGGCCGCGGAACGCCGCGGTGTCCGGCTTCACCACCCCCCCCCCCCCTACGGCGTCCCGGAGGCCACGCCCGGTCTTATTCTTACCCCCACCCTCACCCCAGCTCACTTCTCGATGTCGGAACTGTGACCTGGGCCCGGGGCTGGTAGCGGAGGAGGCAGGTCCCCGCGCGCCCGCACGGACAAAGTGACTTTGACGAAGCCTTTGGTCCCAGCACGGGTGTCCCGAGGGTCGTGCAGCGGAGCCCATTTCTGGTAGAAGTGGCCATCTGGGGGCGGAGGGGCAGGCCACGGGTCAGAGGAGACCGGCGGGCTGCACTGACCCGCATTCGTGTCGGACTCGGTAGGGAGGAGAGGCAGTACATGGAAGTCCACCTTCCCAAGAGGCTTCTCTCTCCGAAGTTAGTATCTAGGGATCAGTGTCCGGAGGGTCAGTTCCCCTTGGTGCAGATGAGTCTAAAGCAGGAGAGGGTTCGCTACCTGGCTGGTCGAAGATAATGCCCAGGTCCATCCTGAAGGTGCCTATCTGGGAGGCCATAAAGGGGAGGGCCTGCGAATGGAAAGCCTGGGGGAAAATGGTGTTAGTTTTGGAGCTTCGGTATCCTCCGTTCTCTGACGGAAACCCCTCATCCCTACCCGCCTTACCGTGATCTCCAGCAGTAAGTCTTGGAGGTGAAGCCGGGTCTCATGAAATTCGAACAAGAAGTACTAGGTTGAAGTGGGGAAACAAGAGAGGCGAAAGAACATTGGTTATATGCGAAGGGTTCACGCCAGCTGGCCCCTGCCTCTTGCAAAAAGAACGCCCTCCTTCCCCTGCTGGCGCCTCTTTGTACCCTCTCCTTCATCAAGCCCCTCTTGACCGCAGGCACTTGCTCAATTCCACCTAGGCCGCGTCCCCTCCGCGGACTGGGTACATGCTGGGTCTTTCCCATTCTCTTGTCAAGCCCCATTCTTCCTTGGTCGCACACACCTCGTTGTAGAAGGGGCAATTAGTCCCGCGTTGCGTGGCGGTCACTCGGCGCTGGTCCCCCACACGCACTGCCACATAGGGGTTAATGTTGACTCCAACCAGCTTCTGGGCCTCCAGCACTGTAACCCCTACCTGAAGGGTGCAGAAGGAGGAGAAAAGGAAGCCATCCCTGCCAAGTAAGGAGGAGGGCGGGGGAACCACGTGTGTGGAGAGTGAGTGGTATTCACCAACGGCTAGGGTCTAGAGGAAGAGTGGTACCTGGAAGTCCTGAGCTCTGGACATCTGGAAAGGATCCCCTCGAGCCAGGCCCCGGGTGCGACTGCCAGAAGTACAAGGTAAGCTCTCACTTCACTTCCTCTCCCCTATCACCTACGTACTTTTGCTCAGTGCTAGGGATAAGATCTCCTCTCTTCTGGATTCTGAATCCTTCCAGTCTGTCTTGCATCCATCTCAACCCTACACCCAGAATGTGACTCATTCCTGGAGCCCTGAAACCATTCATTCATTCAACAAAGATTTGTTGGGCACCTACTATGTACCAACAAACACTATTCTAGGTCCTGGGACACTGCAGTGAACAAAAGAGACAAAATTCCCTACCCTCCTCAAGCTTTCATCCCCTACATGGGCTCCAGAAGCTCCTATGTGTGCCAGTGTAACTGTGTGTGTGAATGTGGCAGTGTCTATGCCTTAACTCCAGGACATCCACTCCTCACCCATACCCTGGGGCTGTTTGTGAGTGTGGATGAGCATGGGCCTACACGAATAAGCGCCTGAGGTTGACACACTGGTGGGTATGGGAGCAGGTGTGGGTACAAGTTACCTCCTGAGGTGGCTGAACACAACTCCAGAAAGCTCCACATCAGGCTCATCCTCCAGCTCCAGCTCCAGCTCCAGCTCACCATCTTCATTGTCCTGCTGAGCTAGGCCTCGAACTAGCCTGTGGCCCAATGCCACTGCCTGCCGCTCCAGCCGGGCCTCCCCAGGCCTGATAGGAAAGGCCTTCAAGGGACATGTCTGGAACCTGTCCCTCATCTCTGGGCACCCTTGATTTCCCTGACCCTAGGACTGACCTCTGACCCTTAGGCTGACCCCACTATTTCCAGGACTGACCCCTAATCTGGGATCCCTAATTCCGGAATTGACCCCTGATTCTAGGACTGACTTCTCACCCTGGAATTGATCCAATACTGATCCCAGACGGTGGGACTGACCCCATATCACTGACTCCTAAATCCCAACCAAGACTGACTTGGTAACCCCAGACCATCCCCACATACTTACTCCAGCTCCTGGAAGCCCACGTTGGGGATGATCAGCTCTGAGCTAGAAGGAGGATAAATGAAAGGAGTGAGGGGCCAGCCTTGACTACAGAGCTGCAACCCAGGCAGCACAGGGCCAAGGGTCACCACATCCAGCAGATCCAGAGAGGAATTAGGTACCACTTCTGCCTTCCCAAGGCCTACCTGGGCTGGGACAATCAGGCCTTGCTTAGATTGCAGGGGGCAAGAGGTGGGGTACCTGTCCCGGATGGATGCTCCAAAGTCCTCCTCTGCCCAGGCTCCAGCTGCACCCTCTGGGGGCTGATACTTCAGGTCAAGTTCCACCTGGATCTGAAAACAGACACACAATGTGCCCTAGAGCCCCCCGAACTGTCTCGGGCTAAGAGAAGTCCAAGGACAATGCCTTTTACTCCACCTATAAACAGAGACCCTCCTGGCCTGCATCCGTGGTGACTTTGTGGTTCCTCTCTGGTCATTAATAATATTGACTAACTACAACCTATGAAAAACTTAGCATGAGCAAGTTACCTCTTGAAGAGGCCAAACATGACTCCAAAATTCTCTCGTTGCTCTTGGAAATTCATTACTGTGGCCCTCATAGCTCTGCATGGTCTGACTCCTGCCAACCCTTCCAGTCCTATCTAATATGGGGTCTGCTCCTGCCCTGCACCCCAGTTATGCTCTCTCAGAGCACTGGGATTTTGCATATGCCAGTTCTTCTGCCTGAAACCTTCTCTGCTCCCACTTAGTTAACTCCTGTCATCCTTCCATTTCAAGTTCAACCAGTACTTCCTCAGGGAATTTTTGCTGACCCCCATATAGGTTACATCCCTTGGTTATACCCTTTCCCAGGGTCCTACCAGCTCTTTTGTAACACACATCTGTGACAATTTTGCATTTATTTGTGTGAATATTTGTTTAATATTTGCCTCTCTCTTTAGATACAGAACTCTAAGAGGGCAAATCCTTATCTGGTTTTGCTCACCATTCAATCCTTATTGCCCAACACAACACACACGGCACAGCTTATAATCAGAGCTCAACAAACAACAGACTGATTGAAAAGTTCAACATTTCCTATGACTCCATATAAGGTAAATGAGGAAACAGTTTGGTGAAGCTAAATAGCTTGTTCAGGTTATCAGTAGGGAAATGGTGGATCTGAGATTTGAACCCAGGTCCATTCCTACCAGGTTAGATGACCCTCCATGAAACACTAGGAAAATTCAGTCAGGTTCATCTCTGCCTCCCACAAGAACGGAGTCTATACCGGGTAGGGAGCAGCACAGAATGGCTCTTGGCCCATGTGGGACTAAGGCAGGGGCTACAATGAAAGGAGCCCTGGCTGGGAGGCATTGTTACCACTCCTGTCTGGATCTGGGTTTTCCTCTCTGAAAAATGGAACTCTCTATCTAGAAGGACACTCAAGCTTGAGGGTGGCAGGCTGAGGACTGGTGAGACTCACCGGGGATACCCGCAGATTCTCATCCACTAGGGCCTCCCGTAGCACCAAATGCCCAGTATGCTGTAGCTGCTGCAGGGAGATCACCAGGGTCCCCAGAGACCTGGGGATGTGGCATGGGGGTAAAAGAATGACCTAGGGGAATATCCCCTCTTACTATGTCCAGCCCCACCTGCATCCTTGGCTTCCCCAGGCCTACTCACCTGGGGCTGAACACACGGCTGCAGTTAACCACCTGCACAGACAGACATTCCGCAGCCAGCGGAGCCCCGTAGTGTGGCCAGTGGAACAGCTGGAGATAAGAGGAATCTTGTGACACACAATGCTGGACTTACCCTGACCCCCAATCCAGAGCCTATCCTAGCCAGGAGATAGGATCCAGCCCTCCAAAGTTGGAGCTTACTTGATGACCAATGTCCCAAACCTGGAACAACCCCTCCCCCCAACACAGGATTGACTGCAAACTAGGGCTGATCTGAGGGTAACTACCAATAAAGAACTAATCCCCCCAGTCTTGGCTTCTCAAGCCTGAGAGACTAACCCCACTTCCTGAGAGCACAGCCCCCCAAAACCAGGAATATGCCCCCCAACTCATCTGAGGAGGGACTTACATGAGCACAGATCAATGTCTCCCTATCCAGGACCCAACCCCACTCACCTCACCAATATCTGCTTCTTGACCACAGTGAATTTTCCTTGTTTTCTGGGTGAAGCCTGCTCAGAATCAAAACTAGTCAGTTATCAGCCCCTTCCCACAAATCACACACATACACACCCAGCACAGGGTCCAGTCCCGCTGGGCTGGGCTTACCCATGGAGAAAGGTAGTAGATGGAGGGGAGAGAGGCAGAGAAATGGGCTAGAGGAGAGAAGAGACAGGCTGGAGAGATGCCTAGGCACTGGATTGGGGGACCTAAGGAGGAGGAATGGGAACCCTCCAGTTGCAAAAATCCTTAGAGCACCCCTACAAGCCTCACCCCGAAAGCTGAGCCTCACTTGTCGGTCATGGCTGCCTGGCAGCCCCATCAGTCGCCGCACACGCACAATCAGAGCCATTGTCCCAGGGCCACTGGCTCTCCCTCTGCCCGTCTGCCCTCCTGCCAACCTGCCTGTTCACCTGAATCACCTCTGACTCACTGGACTCACCCAGCAAGTTCAGCAATCCCTGCCCTTTAGTCAAACACACAGGCAGGCTTGGGGGGTCATGGGTGAAGAGAGAGCTGAAGGACTGAGAGAAGGAGGTAAGGTTGCTGTGGTCTGCTCTGTCCTCCCTGCCTCTTCCAGCTTCAGCCTCCACCCTGCATCCACCCTTGTGAAGTGGGAGCTGGGATAGGGTGGGGATGGAACCAAGGGGAAAGACAGGACCCTAGTTTGTCCCCACTAGCCAATGAGGCCTCAAGGGCACGGGTCTCATGGTGCTCCTTTTTCATCTCTCTGTCCTCAATGCCAAGCTCAGGGTCTGGTGCATGGTAGACCCTCAAAAAGCTTTTTTTTTTTTTTTTTTTTTAAATTTTTTTTTTTTCAACGTTTATTTATTTTTGGGACAGAGAGAGACAGAGCATGAATGGGGGAGGGACAGAGAGAGAGGGAGACACAGAATCAGAAACAGGCTCCAGGCTCTGAGCCATCAGCCCAGAGCCTGACGCGGGGCTCGAACTCACGGACCGTGAGATCGTGACCTGGCTGAAGTCGGACGCTTAACCGACTGCGCCACCCAGGCGCCCCTCAAAAAGCTTTTTAAATAAATGGGCGGATTGATAAATGAATCCCCGAGCCCCCAGCATTAGTACTACAGGCATTCAACACATTTGAAATAATGAGTGGTTGAATGTGTGTCCCTAGCTTGCACATAGCAGGTATTCAAAACACTTCCTAACCAGAAAACAGAGGTCCTTAACTTGGGGTCTTACATAGATAGGCTGCAGGGAGTCTGCAAACTCTTGAACTTGCCTATAAAATATTGAGTAATTGTGCATGCTGCGCATTAAGCTCCTCCCATATCCTTAAACAGATGCGCAATATTTTTACTGAATGAAGGAATGAATGTATCTGATAGTTTGAACCCATGTGTGATTGTAACTATGTGTTGAGTGTGTATCCTGGCCATCTATTTAGTTATTCTATTTAATGACACCTCCTATATGTAGGACTTGTGCTATGCTACCCTGTGGGGGAAGGGGTGCAGCCACAGCAGTGAATTGGACATGTTCTCTGTCTTCCAGTAGCTTCATGGACTCCAACATCAAACAAGGCCTAGAAAGACTGTAATTCCCATCAGAGCAGGAAAGGGTCAGGACTCAGGAGCTCAAGAAGAGGGAGGCCAGGGGTGCTTAAAATGGGCTTTGAGGGGACACCTGTTTGGCTCAGTCAGTACAGCATACGACTCTTGATCCAGGGTGATGAGTTCAAGCCCCATACTGGGCATGGAGCCTACTTTAAAAAAGAGATAATAAAAGAAATAAAATGGACTTTAAGGACAGGAGTTGAGCAGAGAAGGACATCCAGGCAGTGGGAAGGAATGCAGGGTGTGTTTTGGGACCTGTGATTTGTCATTTTGACCTGTGTACGAGGAATGTATTAGGTGGCAGCAGACATAAAATTTAGACCATCAGAGGAGCTAGACCATCTTGTTGTGTGGCCTTAAGCCAGACATGATGCCTCCTTGTGCTTCAGCTTCTTCAACTCAATAGTGGGGTTGGAAAGCCCTGTTCTGTGTCCCAGGTGTTAGCTGCTCAATTGAGTTTTGAGGTCTATAAAACACCAAACAGGCATAGGTTGTTCTGTTTCTAAGCAAGGTCCAGGTTAGACCTCAAGATTCCAGATGTTGGGGGAGGGCTTCCCCTCCTCCGCTGATGTATGGGGGCACTGAGATCCAAAGGAGGCCAAAAGGGGGACCAGAATTCTTAGTTCACAGTGCCCTGGCCTTTCCCTCCCTTTACCCCTGAACTCTGTGACATCTAATCAAGCAAGGTATTGAAGCCACCCCTTCTGGAAACTAATGCAGGCACCTCCCCTTCTGGGCAGGAACACAACCTGGCAAGTTCTCGCTCCCCCCCCCCCCCCAAGAACTGACACTTCACTTCCTAACATTCCAAAGAAGATGGGATGTGGCAGAAAGAGTACTAGGCTCTAGGGCAGGATTTTGGAATTCTAATCTCTATCATGCACTGTGTGGTGTCTGGAAAGTCCTTTCCCCTTTCTGGACCTATTTGCCTAGCTATAAATGTGCATATGCACTGCATTACTTTCCCTCCCTCCCTCCTTCCTTCCTTCCTTCCTTCCTTCCTTCCTTCCTTCCTTCCTTCCTTCCTTCTTCCTTTCTCTCTCTTTCTTTCTGCATTGCTTTTCAAAGTGTGGTCCTTAATGAGGATCACACATGTGGTTCTTAAAAATGCACATTCCTGCACCCACTCAAGAAATGCTAAAGTAGATTCTTAAATTGTACCTGCAAACCTGAATTTCTGTTCTGTTGCAGGAGTTCTGGGAACTCTGGTCTCCTGTCTGTGACTTTCTGTGATTCCTCATTGCATTTTCAGTATCTCAGATGGTTGGTTTGAGTGTGGGTATGGTGTTTGGTGCATACTGAATGAAGTCTTAGCCCACAGACCTTTGGTGAATATGGGTCTGGGAGAGGGAACCACGGATCCTAAGGTCAGAGTTTCCTAGCCTGATGACAAGGATGAAAAGAGGGGCCTGAAGGGTTTGCAGAGCGAAAGAAACTGAGTATTTTCTTAGATGTGCCCTGGGTGACATTCATTCATTAGGCCTATCTAGGTCCTGGGTATACACTAGTGAACAAAACAAAAATACCTGCCTTCATAAGTTTTTATGTTCTAGTGAGTGTGATAGGCAATGAAGAAATATATAAGTAAAATATATAGCATGTTGGTGATATGAGCTGAGGAGAAAAACAAAGCAGGAAGGGGGATAGAAATTCTTTCACGCCAAGTGCAGAAGATAGGAAGTTCTGGGAAGTGATGTGATGTCATCACTTGCTTTTTTTTTTTTTTTTTATTTTCTTTTTTTTAACGTTTATTTATTTTTGAGACAGAGAGAGACAGAGCGTGAACAGGGGAGGGTCAGAGAGAGGGAGACACAGAATCTGAAACAGGCTCCAGGCTCTGAGCTGTCAGCACAGAACCCGATGCGGGGCTCGAACCCACGGACCGCAAGATCATGACCTGAGCCAAAGTCGGACGCTCAACCGACTGAGCCACCCAGGCGCCCCTGTCATCACTTGCTTTAACATGGGAAAGAATGAGACTGCCAGGCTCCCAGGGACGTCACGACTAGCTCTGTGACGCATCGTCAGGGAGTTCCGTAGAGATCACGGGCTCCTTTATGACGTCAGCAGCTGGGCCCAGATAACAGAGGAGGTTAGATCCCGCCGGGGGGCCCGCTGGCTGCACGCAGGGTCCGTGAGGTCTCCGCGGCGCACATTAGCTGAAGGAGGGCCGAGAGCCTTGGCAGCTGCGGCGGCGACTTTGGTGTCCGTGACAGGGTGCCCCGGGGTCAGGATGCGGCGGAGCCCCCGCCCGGGCTCGGCGGCGTCCCCGCATAAGCGCACGCCCAACTTCTACAGCGACAACAGCAACAGCTCAGTGAGCGTCACCTCGGGGGACAGCAGCGGGCACCGGTCAGCTGGGCCGGGGCCCGGGGAGCCCGAGGGCAGAAGAGCCCGGGGCTCGAGCTGCGGTGAGCCCGTCTTGAGCGCAGGAGTGCCCGGAGGAACCACATGGGCTGGAAGCCCTCGGCAGAAGCCTGCGCCTCGGAGCTACAAAGGGCCGACCGCCTGTGGCGCGGCAACCGTGAGGGGCGGGGCCTCGGGTGCGGGCGGGGTCGAACCCGGGAGAGCTGAGGGAGGGGGCAGGGCATAAGGGGCGGGGCTTGGCACGGAATGGGAATAAATATCTGGGCACCTCCTAAGGGGCGGGGCCTATGGGGTGAAGAGGGGAGACACCAAATAAAATTCTCTAAGGGGCGGGATCTAGGTGTGATGGACGGTCCTGGGAAGGGGCGGGGAAAGTTTTGATTGGACAACACTGAGAAAGCGCGGCCTTGGTGTTAACATAAGTGGCTACCAGAGAAATGGGGCAGCACCAACACTTGTCTGGGGGCGGGGCCTCCGTTTGGCCGGGGGACTGATGTCTTGACCGAGCATCCCAGAGGGGCGGGCTCAGAGTGCTGAGCACCTGGGATGTGCATGCAGTGGGACCAATGCCGGTTGGGGGGTACTGCCCCGCTTCTGGGCTGGGGAACCTGCGGCCTGGTCCCGCGGAAAGAGTGGACCTGCCTTGCGCAAGGCCCCAATGGCGCCCTTGGGCTCCCGCAGAACCGGCTGGCTCTCCCGTAGTCTCTGAGGAGCAGTTCGACCTTCTCCCGACCCTGGATCTGAGGCAGGAGATGCCTCCACCGCGCGTGTCCAAGAGCTTCTTGAGTACGGGCCAGATCAGCCCGGAAACCCTCTGACCTTCCAGCTCCCCTCTCTGAACTCCGGTTCTCATTTCTGAGACCCTGTTCGTTTTGAGTACTTGGCCCATGTCAGTCTCCAGCCCCTTCCCTGAGCCCGATCCACCTTCTCTGAGCCTGAACTCATTCTCCGTGCCCCCATCTAATGCTCCTAGCCCACTCCCCTCTTCCTGAGCCTCTTCTGAACCTCAAACCCCACGCTTACCGAGCCCTTCTTCACCTCTTCCCCCTCTGAGGCCCCTCTCCTCTCCCCAGGCCTGCTGCTTCGGGTGCTGAGCGTGTTGTTGTCCCTGGTAGGAGACGTGCTGGTCATTGTGTACAGGTCAGAGGGAGGGAATGGGGAGCTCCAGGGACTGCTTTTTGGAGGGGATAGGGAGCAGAGCCGGGCCAGCAAAGGCTTGACCCTGACTCAGATCTGGCTGTTGAGTCTGACTCAGATCTGGCTGAGTCCTGTCGGCGGGAGCTGGGTCTAGTACCTTGGCGTGAGGGCTGTGGGGTTCACGAGGGTCTGGGTCCTCAGCTTCCCTCCGGTTCTTCAGGGAGGTCTGTTCCATCCGCTTCCTGCTCACGGCCCTGTCACTGCTGAGCCTCTTTCTGGCAGGTGAGGGGGTGGCGAATCCCCTGGGGCCCCCGCCCTGGATGCTTTGGAGCCAAACCCGGCACATTTTCTCCTGTATCCCTCAACACCCTGAGCACCTTCAACTGCTCACGGTCCCCTTCAGAGCCCCCTCAAGGCTTTTCTCTCCTCACTGTCCCTTTATGCCAAGGAAACCCTCTCCCTTGGCTCCCCCTGAGACTACCCCTCTTTCCCCAGCACTCTGGTGGGGGCTGCTGTATCTGGTCCCTCCTTTGGAGAATGTGAGTCAGGGCGTCTGTATCCTAGGGTGGGTGCGTGGCAGGGTGCGTGAACCTGGAGGTTTTGTGGGTCCCCTGGCCTGGTGGGAGGGGGACAAGTGCTGGAGGGTCGAATCCTAAGGAAGGGCTGGATATAGACAGATCCCTGAGGGATTGTGCCCAGAGGCAGCTGGGGGTCTCTGAGGGGTCCTGGCAGGTCGGGGGGTGGGGACAGTCCTCAAAAAGAAGGCCCTTTGAGTCCGGCTGCTCCCAGGCTGAAGTGGGAGAAGGGAGTGGGTGGGACTGAGCTGTGCTGTCTTTTGTGCCTCCCTCCCTCCATAGGAACCTAAGGAGATGCTGACTCTAAGGTGAAAGTGGGCACCTGGGGTGGGGAATTAGGGGGCGCAAAGGTGTTTCTGTGCGGGGCCTTACGGGAAGCGCCCAGGGGGACCGGGAGCCAACCCCACCCGTGCCGACCTCCCGCCTGCAGCGAGTATCACGAGCGCGTGCGCTCCCAGGGGCAGCAGCTGCAGCAGCTCCAGGCCCAGCTGGATAAACTACACAAGGAGGTGTCCAGCGTTCGCGCAGCCAACAGCGAGGTGAGCCCCGCAGCCCGCGGCTGTCCAGCGCACCGCCCCGTGTCTCGGCCCGCCGCTCAGTCCACCTCGGAAGCCCCCTGCGGAGCGCCGCTCCCTGGGTCGCAAGCCGTAAACCCCGCCGCCCCGGAGTCCCTACTTCGGAGTTTCTCCCAGGACCCACAAAGTCTATAGCAGACAACCTAGCCCCAGAACTTTGCCTCCCTGTAAACCTGCCCGCTAGCTCCGTCCCTCCAGGCCCTGTCCTCCCTCTTTTCAGAGAGTGGCCAAGCTCGTATTCCAGAGGTTGAATGAAGACTTTGTGAGGAAACCTGACTATGCGCTGAGCTCTGTGGGTAAGACCCAGAGACACTGCGAGACTGAGACTCAGAGACACCGGAAGAGACGGAGACCTTGACACAGACAGACCTACGCACATGACCGGTCCGAAGAGACCGACCTCAGAGACCCTGCCCCACCTGTCGGTCAGGCCTGGGAGCCTGAATGATTGCTTCTCCCTGCTCCAGGGGCCTCCATCGACCTAGAGAAGACATCACACGACTATGAGGATGCGAACACTGCCTACTTCTGGAATCGCTTCAGCTTCTGGAACTACGCTCGGCCGCCAACAGTTATCCTGGAGGTGGGCCTGGAACTTGGATCCCAGAACGGGGCAAGGGACGGGTTGCTGGGGAAAGGACTCAACAGCTCGCTGGAGGTGGGACCCGGCTGAGCTGGGGGCGTGGCGATGGGCGGGGCCCTGCCTGAGGGAGGATGGGCCCGGCTGGAGGCGGGGCCTGGCGGTGCGAGGGACTGGACACCGGACAGGATCTGGCTGCATATAGACCCGGGTGGAGGACTGGGCGGGGCCGATGGAGGGGTTGAGCTGAGGGCGGGGCCTATCAGAACCAATGGCCAGGCTGGGAAGGGCCGCAGTCGCTCGGTACGTGGGTTCTGAAGGTCTACCTGCTCGCCTGCAGCCAGATGTGTTCCCTGGGAATTGCTGGGCTTTTGAGGGCGACCAGGGTCAGGTGGTAATCCGGCTACCGGGTCGCGTGCAACTGAGTGACATCACCCTGCAGCACCCACCGCCCAGTGTGGCACACACCGGGGGAGCCAACAGCGCCCCCCGCGACTTCGCAGTCTATGTGAGTGAGGCTAGGGCTACGGGAGGTGGGGCGGATTTTGCCTAGTAAGCACCAGTCATGAAAATTGGTGTCACTGAGTCTTCGCTTGCTCATCTACATAATGGAGATACTACCACTCGCCTCTCAGGCCTACAGGTTATAAATAATTATAACCATATCCAAACTTTAGTTATGGCTTTATTGAGCCCTTAGTCTGTACTGAGTACTTTACATGGATCATCTTGCATCCACTCAACAACCTATGAAGTGCCCTCATCTCCCCCATCACTGATGAGAAAAGTAATGATCAGAAAGGCAATCTTATTTGCCAAGGTCACACAGCTAACAATTGGCCAGACTAAACTTTGCAACCTGGTTTCTTGGAGCCCACATTCCACACTACACTATCCTAAAACCAAAAAATAAAGGAGAGAGTGCAGCTATTGCACACCATAGTAGGTCCTCAATAAAGTTGCTTTCTCCCTCTTCCACCTGTGCCTCACTGTCCCCCCCCCCCCCGCTCACTCTTCACCTACCAGGGCCTCCAGGCTGATGATGAGACTGAAGTTTTCTTGGGGAAATTCACCTTCGATGTGGAGAAATCAGAGATTCAGACTTTCCACCTACAGGTGTGTGTCTCTGGGGGTGAGGGTGCTAAAGGAATAGGACAGTGAGGGAAGATTGGGGAGGAAGGCAGCCCTTGGGACAGCAGGCCTTGGCATGATCCATTTGTCTCCCCAGAATGACCCCCCAACTGCCTTTCCCAAGGTGAAGATCCAGATTCTAAGCAACTGGGGCCACCCCCGTTTCACATGCTTGTATCGAGTCCGAGCCCATGGCATGCGAACTTCAGAGGGAGCAGGGGACAGTGCCATGGGGGAACCCCATTAAACATGCTGATTGTTGGAGTAGAGTGCAGGTCTGTGCTGAAAGAAGCTGGAATCATACTGAGGTGTTTCTTGGGGGAAATCTGATTGCCTTTGGCCTATTGGTTGGGGGAGTCTACTTTCCAATGCGCTCTCTTATTGGAGAAGTTCAGATCAATACAGTAGCAGCAGCTCATGTTTATGGAGTACTTACCACATGCAAGAGATGGTGCTCTGGATATTTTACACATCGTCTAACTAATCCTCACAACCGTGGAAGGGGAAACCACTCGGGTCAGGGAATGCTCAAGAACATACAGTTAGTGAGGAACAGTGGCACAGGATTCAAATCTACCTTCCCCCAGAGGCCACCCTCTTTAACTCAGAGCTGCCAGTCAGCCTGAAGCCATGTTTGTACAGCTCAATTCCTACCCCCAACCTCTGGGAAAGTCCCCTCAACTCCTGCTAGGTGCAGGTGGAGAGGTTAACTACTTTTTTTAGGTTAACACTCAAAAACTAAGGAGACCTGAGAACCTCTAGGAAGCATCTGAGAGTAGATGCAGGCCTGGTACCCCTACTCAGGTTGTCTTTACTGCTAGGCACAGGCAGTCTAGTGTTCAATCTGTCCCTGCCCTCAGGGAGCCCGGTAGGGGAGAGTGTTAACCTAAAAAAAGCCTATAAACAGGCTATTCAGAAGAAATATAACCATAAACACATGAATGATATCTAGCCTTCAAAATTAAATAGATCCAAGCTAAAAATGACAAATTTTTTTTTGCCTGTCAGATTAACAGAAAAGGGGTAAAAAAATTTAAAAAATTAAAAAAACCTGTTATGGAGAGCATTTTACAATATCTATTAAAATTTTAAATATTCTTATCCTTTGATCTAGCATTTCTACTTCCAGGAACCAATCCTTCAGAAATATTGCTGCACAGATAACTGTACAAGGATATTCATTACAGCACTTTGTAGCAGAACAAAATCGGATGGGACCCAAATCTCAATAATGGACTGGCTAAATAAGCTACAATACGCTCATACAAATAATACATAGGCATTAAAAAGAATAAGGTCACCAAAAGTTCTAATGGGCAAGACACCCAATATAACAAAAACAAGGTACAAAGAGTATGTATAATATCCTACTTAGAAAAAAAACGTCAGACTTAGGAAACACATGAACCTTCACCTCTCATTATCTATTTTTATATTTCAAATAATTTTGTAGTAACTAGCATACATTTTAAAGCATGTTAAAATAGTATACACAATATGATCCCATTTTTGTAAAATAAAAAACATGTATACATTATAAATCTGCATTATGGACTAAAAAATCTGTACCAAATACTTTATTGGCACATTGGAATTTAGATGATAATATTTTTTGTGTATTTTTTCTCTTACAATGAATACACATATTAATTTTCTAGTAAGAAAAAAATAGCTGTTAAAAATTTCAGGCTTGTGGTCTATCTTTAGGATTAGAACCACCACTGCTCTCTCCTGCAGGAAGTCTAGCATGATCCATGCACCATCATAAAACTCCTCCCTCCCCTCGCACTTTCCACCTTGTCTTCGTTCCCAGCTCAGCCCTGTCCTAAGGCAGTGCAGGCTGGGTGTTTGGCTTACACTTGATCCTTGTATTTTTTAAAAACAGAGTCAGTGTCTCTACACATCTAGCGAGGAATATCCAATTTCTTTGATTGGGGCTATGCTGTCAGAGGTATCCTTCATTCAATAACCCCTAAGGTGGACAAACTGAGGCTCAGGAGAAATAAACATGGTTAACAGCAGATTTCCACTTAAAAACACAGAGTGGTGGCAAAGCAGTGATCTTCATTGATTTTTATTGAATAAAGGACTCCAGGGGCAAGCAGGAGAGATCAAAAGCAACAATAGCAGGAACAAATATAAAAATATAAAATGTAAAGTGCAAGCACTGGGGAATGTGTGCAGGGTTGAGTTGTGTCCTTGGGGGACACAAGGCTGAGGACTAGCCACAGCCTACCCCCTAAAGGAATCTAGGTCTGAGCGGCCTGTGCAGGGCCCTTGGCTGGGGGTGGAAGTGGCTTGAATGGGGCCCAACCTTGGGCCTTGAAGTAGGAGACCAGTTGTATAGGTACCTCTGCGAGCACAGTCTGTGCCAGTGCCTCCCGAGGGGCCTGCCAGGAGAAGAAGGGCAAGGTCAGTGGTGGCCCCCTAAAAGCATCCCATAGTTTACATTTCATAGCAAAGAAAGGATACAAATCCCAACACCCAAACTTGCCCAGACTTAGATGAAAGGGTAAGTATCCCCACTCAGACAGAGGTGGAGGGGTAAGCTCCCAGATCTGATCTGCCCCCAAACTTGCCCCACTCACATTCTGGAAGCGACGGTAGGGCACAAACTGCACTATATCACGGGCAGCTGCCTCCCCGGAGCGCGTATGCAGGGGTCCACCATCAGCATCCAGCTGCTCCATGGCCTCAAAGTCAGCACCACCCACACCCACGATGATCACCGACATGGGAAGGTGTGAGGCACGCACCACAGCCTCACGTGTAGCCTCCACATCTGTCACAGCACCGTCGGTCAGCAGCAGCAGCACAAAGTATTGCTGGGGATAAGCCCATTCATAAACTGAGGCAGACCCTCCAAACACCCCAGCTACACATCCCCACATTGACAAGAAGTCCCTTGTTACATAGTCCTAAAGGGAGCCCTTGACCAAGACTGCCCACCACTACCTCTACCTCTCATGATCCTCACCGAGGCAGTCCTCTGATGTGCAGCCTGGGTTGCAAACCTGGCCACATGGTTGATAATGGGTGCAAAGTTGGTGGGGCCATAGAGGCGAACTTGGGGCAGGGCTTGGCGATAGGCATCCACAATGCCCTGGATGCCTAGAAAAGGAGGGCAAAAAAAAAAAACCACACTAAAATACTGAGCCTCTTCAGGGTTGAGTCAGTCCTGACATCACCCCATCCTGGCCAAGGAGATTTGAGAACCTGGGTGCATTTCGTTTGGCCACCCCTATAACCCAAGGTACTTAACCTTATCCTACAGATGGAAAAATTAAGACCAAAGAGAAAAAGAGCACTTGCCCTAAATCACAACTTGAGTTAACACTAATTAAGGGGTCTCCTAAACAAATCTAGGACAGTTGAGCATCAGATTACAACCCACTTAATAATGAATTATAATCTAATTACTAAAATAAGAATCTATGTATATTAAATAATTACAGGGAAGGAAGAAGCTCTTAATTTTTTTTTCCAACCTCCCTCCTCCCCCCATAACTCAGTCTAAGAAGCTCTTAATAAATGTAGGAGGAATTACAAAATCATTTGGCAATCTTAGAGATAACTGATTCACGCAAAGATCAATATGAGCTAAACCCAGAGAATCCTAGTTAATGAGTAACTGGATATTTATATAGCCTCAAAGTATCTTCCCAAAAGATATTTATTAATCACAAATAGTGGAGAAACCTGGTAGTAGACTCTACCTTAACCAAGTGATCAAAGTTAACATGATTGGTAGTAGGATAAATCAACATCATGGGCCTTCTGACATGGTGCACTGAGAAGAACACCCACCACAAGTACATAATTTGGATCTATCATAAGGAAATACCAGGTAAACCCAAACTGTGAGACATTCTACAAATTACCTAGCCTATAATCTTAAAAAATTTCAATTATCATGACAGACATGAAGAATTCTGGAAGACAAAACAAGTGAATGCATTACACGATCTGAGATTTTCTTTATGCTGTAAAAGACAACTGGCAAAACATGAATAAATTCTAGACTTGATAATAGTATTGATGTTAACTTGCTGATTTTGGGAGTTGTACTGTAGTTACATAAGAGAATATCTTTGACTTTAGGAAACACACACTTAACTATTTAGGGATAAAGGGAGCAAAGTTGGTGGGGTCTCAGAGGCAAACTTGGGATAGGACTTATTCACTATAATTCTCAAAACATTTCAGGAAAAAAAATATGTGTGTGTTTATATATACAGACCACTTTAGTTTGTTGTCCATGTTGGGGGAGCCACGAGGTTTGGAACCTCTCTAGACAAAAGAGTTTGGGTAAAAGTATCCTAAAAAGAGCTGAACGAAGGCTTCCACTGATGCCCAGATAAGTACCAGTGAGCTTCCAGGCAAAGATGATAATAGAGAGCACTTGGTATTTGCCGAGGCTTACTTCTTCAAACTTGACATATATCGTCTCCTTAAATATTCAATATCTTATAGTATTTATCCTTTTTATGAAGCCAAAGCACACTGGCCCCAAGTCACATGGTTTTAGCAAGACGCAAGATAAAGATTTGAGACCTAGATTTGAGTCTCTTAGAGACCTAGCTCTAAAATCCACTCCTCTGGACAACAGGATCAGATACCTGCCTCTATTACCCCACACTCCCTTGTCTGCACAGGCTTGGCCCTCTAGGTGTGGACAGATCTGCCTTATGTTGGAGGTTGGAGGAACTTACCTGTGCAGTAGGGGTTATTGGGGTTGAAGTTCAAGGCAAATTCATGGGAGACCTGAAGGCAAGAATGAAAATGAGGTTCTTTCTCTATGGTCATATTTGTGTAAAGAAACAGGACATTATGGTATATGCCAAGCATTGTATAGGAACTATTTAGTCCTGAGTACTTGTTGTGCATATGCCTATAGGGATATATCCCTGCATCTCCACATAAAGCTGGGTGCCAGACAGCAAATCTACATCATCCCCCCAAATCAGGACCCTGACACTGAAAATAGAGGAGTTGGGGAGCAGTGCTCACCTGCCAATCAGGGGGCACCTGGGCCCCAAATCCAAATGCTGGGAAAAGCTTGTCCCTGTGGAAAGACAGTGAGTTGGAGAAGAGGCAGAGAGGGGACTGTGACCCTAGAGGCTGAAACATCTGCAGGGAGGAGGGCGGGCAAGAGAACAAGTTACTCACGAATCATAGTCCTGAATCACGCTGCCCACACTCCACAGTGCTGTCAGGTACTCGTTGACCCCTGTTGGGCTCAGGTAGTGCAGGGAGTCCGGGGAGGAAGGGTCTCCATTGGAGCCTGTGAAGTCTATACCAACCTGGGAGGAAGGGAGGAGGGGAGCTGAAGGCCACTTTGAGCTCCAGATCTGTTCTGTTGCCCCTGATAAAGCAACTTACAGTGAAGTTGATTTGACAGCCTCCCATCACATAGTCCAGGAAGGAATACTGTGTTTCTACCTGTAGATGAAACCAGGGTCACAGCTGAGGTGAGGAAATTGGGGCTATGGAGCACAGGGGTCAGAGCCTGGGTCACACGGGCTAGTGTCTCACCTGGCAAATCTTGACACAGACAGTCCCAGAGTTCTTGTAGCTTTTCTTTTTCTGCTGTTTCTCAGGGTGGATGCATTCAAAATTGGCCTGGTGAGGAAAGAAAAACTAGGGTAGGAAACTCCCAGAGCATCAGCCAGAACTAGAGCTGTTCTGCCCTCCCTCCCTCCCTCCCTGGGGCTGCAGTCCTTTAGGCCCACCTCAACACCCTTGAGCTGGGCTGGCACTCACCGGGACTGCTTGCAGCTGGGCCAAGCTGGTGTAGAAGGTACCAATGAGATCATGTGAACCATCACTGTCATAGTCTGAGCATCGCACCTGAGGCAGGGGGAGGAGGGGGAGGTGAGTATGTATATATAGTGAGAATAAATCCCTCCCCAGGCTCTCTGCCCCTGGTCGGTCCATTCAGGAGGCAAACTCCTCACCTGGATGGGTGTGCTGGGGTCTCCCCCACAGAAATGCTGAAGGGGAACAGAGAAGCGCTTCCATGTAGGGTTCAAGTTGTTCTTGATTACCTGAAGGTGGAGGGCAAAGCCTCTAGTAAGTTCTGGGCTGGCATATGGGGAGCTGTCATCCTTCCTTATCCATGTACAGTCTTGCTCTCCCTATGTTCCAAACCTTGATAATCACAAGCCCCAGGGATTCTCTCATAACCCACTCAGTCCAACACCAGGGGTCTCACACCTCAGATCTGTATACCAGGTGCCATTTCCCATCACTCTGACGGAAGAACTCCAAGAATGGATCCGATTTTCCCAGGAAGTCCTGTCAATGCCACAGAGACCCCAGTGTAAGACTAAGGGAGAGACAACTATACCAGTCCTCACCCCTGCCCCCCAACATACCATCCCTGTCCCCTTAATTCTTAAATCCCCAAGGCTGCCTCCTTCCAGACACACCTTCTTATCTAGGTTTCTGGCCTCCACCTCCATGGTCACTACACGACTATCCTTCATCTCCTGAGCTGATACCTAGGAAAGGGAGGCAGGAGACTGTATCACCTCATGAATTCCTCTTTGACGTAACCCCCTTCCCCCAGAGTTCTTCCTTACCGTGATAGTCCCCCGTCCAGCAGGTTTTCCAGGCTTCAGCATCAAGGGCAGAGTTATTATCTGGCTGGACACAATCTGGGGCAGAGCAGGGGTGGGTGAGAGAGCAAAATCTCAGACAGGGTTAGGTCTTGCTTGACCCCCACCTCCTCCATGTTCCAGACAGTCTGGGTGGTCTGTTAGGGCTCTTACTGAACATGTGTCTGAAAGATTTTAATCCCTAGCCCTACATACCTGTCCTAGGGAACACTCAGCCCCTCCTAGGAAGTCATCATCCCCCAGCTCAGGTGTCTTGTTGTCTATGTCATAGATGCCAAATCGGAGCTTCTGAACTGTTTCAAAGTGGTACTCAAGCTGCAGAGTCTTGGAGAACTCGGGGCTCGAGCAGTTCCGTACTCGCTCAGTTCGGCCAAGCTGTGGGCAGAGGCCAATTAGCGTAACAGTCATACACTCTTCAACCCCCAAAATAGTTCTAGCCTCCCTCCACAACCTTAAACCCACAGTCCTTCTCACCTCAGCCCAGTTGCCCCCTCCCACATCCTGTAAAAGGACGCAGAGTGGGTCAGACTTAGAGCCGATGTCCTTGTCAATGAGATGGTCACAGGAAATGGACAGCTGAACCAAGGTCACACAGTGGGCCATCTGGGAAGAAAGGACCTAAGTCAAGCACTGAGGGCCCTTTCCACCCTTCCCTGACTACAGGTCCCAGTTTAGGAAGGCCAGCAGGCTTCACCCAGGCAGGGCTGAGCCTGTATCCAGCTCCATGACACCCAAGGAAGAGAAGATCCTAGAGCCTCCATACTCCTCTAATTCCTTAGGTGAACTCCACGGGACAGGACATGGTGGGTACAACCAACCCTGGTATGATGGGAAGATGCAGAAAAAGTATACTGGCCTCCATCAACAACTTTGACCCCAAACTTGTCCTCACCCTAAAATCACTATAATGCTCCTAAGACCCAGAATCCAACCCTGATCTTCTCAGAGACCAATGAATCTCACTCTGACCCTCTTACTGGCCCCAGATCAGATCCTAATCCAAGTTCCAGTCCCAACATTGTCTCAAACATGACCATGATCCAGATACTACTCCCCAAAAAGTTTCTTCCTCCAATGATTTCTCACGAACTGTGGGGCCCTGCATCTTGCGATGGTGTTAGGATCCCCCCCAACTCAATCTCCTAGCCTAAAATCAGCTGCTCATGTCCAACTCCTCACTACTCTCACTGCCGCTACCCAGTCCAAGCCATCATTTGTCACCAGGCTTATCGCATTAGCCTCTTTAACTTGTCTCCCTTATCCTATGCCATCCCCACCTCCACCTCCATCCTCACGTTAACAGACTATTCCCAATACGGCAACCAGGGTGATTCTGTTAAGTCAGGTCATGTCACACCTCTGCCCAAACCCTCTAATGATTTCCTATTATTTAGAAAACATCCAAACTCTACCATGGTCTACAAGGTCTTGAAAGATCTAGATCTCTCTAACCTAATTTCCTAACATCTCTCTTGCTCATTCCATTCTGTTCACACAGGTCTGCTTGCCTGCTATTCCTCAAATAAGCTTGTTTCTTCCCTCATATTATCCACATGACTTGTTTCCTCACTCCCTCTAGGTCTTCATTCAAAATCATCATCTCCATTATGAAGAAAAAGGCTCTCCTTTTCTAGGTACTTAAAATTTTAACCCTACTAATACTGACATTGCATACCCTTTTCCTGCTTTTTCTCTTTAGCATTTATCAGTGTCTAATATACTATATATAATGTTTTCCCAACTAGAATGGAAACTGAGGGAATATAAACATGAGGGAAGGGATATTTGTTTGTTCTGTTCACTGCTGTATCCCAAGCACCTGGATAATAAATATTTGCTGAATGAAATCCAAAAGGCTATCTCCAGCCTCAGCTCCCAGCCCAGCCACCTCCAAACTGACTGGCAATCAAGGACCAAGTTTCTCCAATCCATCCATTTCCTCAGCTGAAACATTATCTTCTTGCATGGATCACCATGACTCCCAAGGAACCCCCTCCTCCTACAGTCCCCATAATAATTACCCTCAGACTTGTTACTACCTCTGTGTCCTTGCTGACCCATACACCTGCAGACCATCTGTACCAGCACTATACCCCAGGATGCCTCCAGCCTTAGCCTCCCCTAAACTGACCCTCAGTCAATTCTTCCCCCAACCTAGTTCACAGATAGTGCTGTTCCCATCTTGGTGCCCTGTGTTCTCCATCTGGAGTGCTATTATCAACTGATGTTGGAACAATTATTACACTTTAGCTTGCGTCACAAAGTGCCTGCCTATTCATATCATCTCAGTCCCTACTTGAAAGCATCCAATGATGGAAAACCCACCACTTTCCTAATCTATTTTTAAAAAATATTTTAGAGAAAGAGGCAGGGGCGGGGGGCGGGGGGAGAAAATCTTAAGTAGGCTCTAAGCTCAGTGCAGAGCCCAGTGTGGGGCTCAATCCCACGACCCTGGTATCATGACCTGAGCTGAACTCAAGACTCATATGCTCAACTGACTGAGCCACCCAGGCGCTCCTCTCTTAATCCATTTAGATAGTTCCATAAAGTCCCACCCAAACCAACTCAAGTCTGCTGAATCCTCATTTCTACATATTTGTCCTGTATCTCCCCAGTCTAAATTTCCACAGGAAAGCCTTATTCCATCTCTCTCTGAGAACCCATCTGACCTGGAAGCAGTGAAACCCCCAGCTAATATCTGGAAAAAGAGCCCCAGTTCTTTTGAATGTTGCCCCTAGAATGTGGCTTGTAGACTCTGAGCAACCTGATCTTCCCTTTGAAAGTTCCCCAAGGAAAAGACACAGAGAACACATTCTCCCAAAGGAGTGGGACCACAACTTCCCCAAATCACAGTCTGACTCCATGCTTCTCACTTTACATGTTCTCTGCAGAGCAGAAACAAATGAAGGATGTTCATTTCACTATTGCTGAGAATAGTAAAACACCTGAGACAGCTTAAAGGTCTATTA
This sequence comes from Panthera leo, assembly GCF_018350215.1. Classification (NCBI taxonomy): domain Eukaryota; kingdom Metazoa; phylum Chordata; class Mammalia; order Carnivora; family Felidae; genus Panthera; species Panthera leo. The sequence continues at coordinate 23,551,431 of NC_056681.1, read as the reverse complement.
TGTACTAAGTAAACTATGATACATTAAAACAATGGAATGTTGAGCAGCAGCGGGTAAAATATAAGGCAGAACTATATTATATTGGTATTATATGAAAAAATGGTAAGAAAAGTAGGACTCCATGTTAAACTTCAATTGTATGTGTATATACAATAGATTTGAATATGTTGATAAAATACACACACACACACACATACACACACACGGAAAAGTGGACAACACACCAAAGAAATGCAACTTTTAGGTGTACCTCAGAGAAGTGGGATGAAGGTAAGGATTTTACATGATCCTTACACTTCTGTAATACACTTCTGTATTGTTTCCATATTTTAGTTTATTTTGTAATTTTTAAAGGGCTTCATTATTTTTTTTCCCCAAACCACAACTCAAGTCCTCTTCACTATTCAAAGCCCAAAGCCTCTACCTCCGGTTCAACAACTTGTACCTAAATCTAGAGTTCTCTTGCCTCCTCTCTGGCTTCTCCTAAAGCACTGCCTCAGCTAGTCTTCCTTGATGTCAGCTTCCAGAGTCTCCACCTTAATTAGAAGCCTTGCATAGCTGCCCACGGCCCTTAGATTCAGAGCCAAAATTCCTAGCAAGGTCACCTTAAGGCACAACTCCAGAGGGCACATCTACACAGAATGCAGTAGTTGTAACAATATGGTGCCCCTGCATCCCTAAAAATTCAACCTTCAAACCCCTTCCCAGTCTGCTCTACCTCCTACCATTCTACCACCCAACCAAATAGTAATCCAAAGCTATTTCTGGTTCCTCAAACACACGCACAAGCTGATACCTCTGAGTTTCTGCCTAAAAAAATGTATTGTCATCCAAAGTTCTGCTATGACATCATTGCTTTATGAAGCCTCACCCACAATCCCAAAGTAAAATTTATCATCTCTCCTCTGGATGATTACATGGCTTCATCATCTTCCTGCAAGCAAACACACACACACACACACACACACACACACACACACACACACACACACACACAGTGTTTTATTAACCAAACAGAAACTAGGTCATACCACTTCTCTGCTCAAAACTCTGGAATGGCATCACAAAACACTCAAAGTCCAAAGTTCTTACAATGGTCTATAAGGCTCTCCCTGCAAGACCTGACCCTTATCTAACTAATCATCTAGCCACATAAATATGTTCCAATCAGGTTTCACTTCTGACACACATACACATCAATCTCATTCCCTGTATCAAAGCTTTTGCATGGTCTTCATCCATATACAGAAAATAAGAAAGTAAGCTGTATTAGAGTAGGAACCACATCTGGTTTGCCTATTTCCAGTACCTACAACAGGACCTACCCTATGGTGGGTATTCAGTAAATTAAATATTAGTGATTTAACACTGAAACTGCCACCAAAATTTCGATTTTTGTCTGTCTACCCTCATAATCTATGGGCTCCTTGGAACTAGGACTGGGTATTATTTCTGTATCCCTAATATCAGTGGCTTAGTACATGGTACTTATAACCATTTGTTGAATAAATGGTAACATGCTTTTGCTCAACTCAAACTTTCAGGCCTTTTCCATTTGAACTACTGTCCAGCAGTAAATCTTCTCTATTCTTATCTTGTACAACTGAGCTTTAAAATTTAAATGCAGGACCCCTGGAACTCAAAACTAAGTGACAATTTAAAAATGGGCAAAGAATTTGATCAGATATTTCGTAAAAGAAAATATATGGATTGGAAATATACAAAGGAAGAGTGATCGACAGCACTAGTCATCAGGGGAATGCAAATTAAAACCACAATGAGATACTATCACATATCCACCACAACAGTTAAAAGTAGAAAAACTGACAATACCAAATGTTGTCAAGGATGTGGAGATCTCATACATCGCTAGTGAAAGCATTAAATATACCACTTTGGAAACAGTTTGGCAGCTTATTAGAAAACCAAATACACATCTAGTCAAACAGCAATTCCACTCCCAGATTTTTATCCAAAAGAAAACGTTATGTCCACAAAAAGATTTATACAAGAATGTTCATAGCTGCTTTATTTATAATAGCCAAAATTTTGAAACAGCCCAAGTGTCCATCAATATGAGAATGAATAAACCTTAATATTTATACATGTAAGAGAAAACTACGCAATAACAAAAAGAAACTATTAATATCTGTAACATGGATGAATCTGAAGCATAAAATACATAGACTCCACTTACAAAGTTTTAAGGCAAGCGAAACTAATCTATAATGAAAAAATTCAGAATAGTGGTTATTCTTCCCATGTCCCCCAGGGGAGGGGCAGGTATTAACTGAAGAGAGAACTCTAGAGGGAATCGAAAAGTTCCTCATCTTGATAGGAATGTGAACCACAAATGCATTTTTCATTGCCATCTAATGATACACTTAAGATGTATACATCTTACTGTATGTAAATGTTACCACCCCCCCAAAAAAAACCTATAAGAAATGATGAACTCAAGACATGTTGAAATATTTATGGATGAAGTGTGCTGATACTTGCAATTTCTTTTAAATCCACAATAAATAAATAAATAAATAAATAAATAAATAAATAAATAAATGGTATGTTGAATGGATATGTGGTAAAACAAATATAGAAACATTTAAATTGTAGAACTTAAATAGTAGATATATGGATATTTACTGTATAATTTTTTCAACTTTTCTGTATACTCAATGTTTTCACAATAAAATGTTGAGGAAAAGTTTAAGTGGAGGACTTATATTGGAGAACTACGGGTTTATCCCTGATACTTTGTTGAGAACTACAAAGTATTAGCAGTAATTATCTGTGGTGGTGAAGTTACAGGCAACTGGAGCTGCGGCCTTTTCCCTCCCTCCAGGGCTTCTCTAAGATCCCAGAGACAAAGAGGCTTTGGGGAAGACACTTTGGCAGTGGGACAGGCGCTTCTTCTTGTGCTAGGCCTCAATTTCTGGCAGATTAGAGCATTCTTTCCTAGTCTATTACCATTTGCACCCCTTCCCCACAGCTAGTCCTATTCTATCTTTTCTTAAGTTTCTTCTCTGACCAGACTAAAACCCCAATCAGAATTCTGTGGACCTACATGTGCAAATGGGATGGGATTCCATTTCTGAGAGTCAGAGCTTCCTGTGCTACCACAGTTGTTTTTCACAAATCTGCCCCCTTGGCTTCTCGTTGGAATAAGCAAATCCTTATAATGTGCCGTTTTCTATCCTTTGAATCACATTCCCTTTACATTATCTAATGCCTGGGAGTAGTATTCTCTCCCAAATCCTGTTGATCTCCTTTAAAATCTAGCTCCAAGCCTACCTGTTTGGAAATCTTACATAATTAAAACTCCTAGTTCATGTCACTCTTCTATTCCATATCCTTTGAACAGCTACATCCTTAAGCCAGACTCCTTTACTTTTCATCTGGTGCCATTATAATTAATCCCATAGGACTTTCAGCATCCTTTATAGGACTGAAATTTTATAAAACCATATTAAATATCACATTTAAGTGAGTCAATAAAAGCCTCTAAAACTTTCTCATTTATTTTTTAAAAGAGGTCTAATATTTGCCAATATTCTGAACCAGCATATCTTGCCTGGATGTCTATAAGAGTCTGCATTTCTTAACTGGTCTCATTTCCACTCTCAGTTCAACAAAGTCAGAGACCTTCCCTGACTCCAACCCAACAATACCCAGCTTCTCATAAACCTATCAAAATGTGTAACTTGTTTATTTACTTACTTATTATCTATTACCTCTAGTAGACTATAAATTCAACATGGGAAGAAACCAAATCTGTCTTGTTCCTATTCTAGTGACTCACACATAGCAGGTACTTTGTAAATATCTGTTGAATTAATACTAGGAAAGGAGTGATAATCCAGGGATCCTCAGAAACGACCCAAATCTAGTCCTAGCCTACTGCTTGAAACCATCAAGAAGAAATGAGCTTTCTAGAACACTCAACACAAGACTAGCTTATTTCTATGTGCCCCCAGCACCCCCAAGCCTTCCATTCTGTGCTAGTCAGGAACTGCAAACAGAAACAACTAAGTATATATAGCACCAATCTTTTCTTCCTTTGTCTTCTACCACTTGAAGCCTCCTTCTCTTGTGCTCTCCCCTGTAGGCTGCTTTCTTCTATTGACAGAAATAAAAAAGAACTGAGTGAGCATCTAATCCAAGTCCCTCAATTCAAGGCGGAGAGGTAAAATGTGATTTAGATAAGGCCACACACATCAGGTTCAACAAAATGAGGACCAAACTCAAATATTCTGACTTCTACATCGTCTAGAACTTTGATTTTTTTTTTAACATTTATTTATTTTTGAGACAGAGTGCGAGCGGGGGAGGTGCAGAGAGGGAGACATAGAATCCGAAGCAGGCTCCAGGCTCTGAGCTGTCAGCACAGAGCCGGATGCAGGGCTCAAACCCACAGATCATGAGATCATGACATGAGCCGAAGTCGGATGCTTAACCAACTGAGCCACCCCGGTGCTCCTCTCCTCTAGAACTTTGGACTATAGTCATATCCTTCTCTTCTGAAGAACTTTCCTTCTTGTATCCAACAGCAACATGATGTAGTGGGCAAGAGTATGGGTTCTGCAGTCAAGAGACCAGGCTCCAAATACTGGCCTTACTCCTCTCCCTGGCCACAATGAGGTACTACTAATGCACCCACCAGAACAATGTCCTACCTATGTAATTTGGGCAAAATACTCTCTAAGGCTCAGGTTCTTCGAGAGTAAAGTGGGGGGTATAATCTTTTTCTAAAGCTGTATATAATGTATGCAACGTGCTTATCACATCCTGCAACTATTATTACCAATAACTATTAGCTATTATTTATCCTTCAAGTCTACCTCTTATATGTTCTCTTTTTCACAATATTTCGATCACTCAACAACTTCTCACCCTGGACTACTATACTCAATCTACACCATAACTGTCAATGTTTCCAGCTCCTTGACTGTCCATAAAATAACAAACATCTGTAGAACAAACACTGCTTCAGCATCTCCTATTTCACACAGCACAGACCTAAGCACAGGACAGCAATTCAAAACACCTTGAGGGAGGCTTGTAGCAGTGTGCTGGAGCAGGCCTGTATGGTTTGCAAGAGATGAGTGGTACATATGACATAATTTTGTAAGTGAATTTGGTAAAGGTTTAGGTTTAAGCCACAGAGATGGGGCAAATCTTAAAAATCAGGGCTTCCCTTCCCGCAGCTAGCCAGTTTATTATTGTTGATAGGGAATCCCACTTTGCCAATAGGGACTAACTTGTCCTTTGTTTTCTATGGCATCCCCTGCCCTGCCTTGGAGATTCTAACTCTGCCCTTCAAAATTCCAAGAACAGATCTGTTCTCCTGGATCCACCTGGATCCATTCAGTGCCAGTTGAGCACTCCTTCATGTTTAGGAACTACACTGCCCTCTTCCCTTCCCAAAGTCCTAACAAAGAAAAAAAAAAAAAACAGATTTCAATCCCATTTTCGGGCTTCGAAGAGGAGAATAGAGCACCAAAATGTATGGGTGGCAGGATCACTCCAACAAACCAAAGCCATGCTCACACTCCTGTTGCCTACCTTGGCATGCTGGAGCAGCTCAGATGCTAGATCAAGTCCTGAAAGCCAATCAGGAAATTCTCCACAGGCTCCCAATGGGCAGAACACCACGGATGGAATACTCCTTTCCCTTCAGATTAAAAAGACAAACTATGCCCACCACCACTGTTCCTTTCCTTCTCTGCCTCATCAAGAGACATGGATACAGTAGACAAGTTTTTCTTTAACCCCTGCTTCTCCTTCTGTATAACACAGAGATTTCCCAAATTTAAATTAGCAGCCCCAAAGACAGCCTCACAGGTCACAAACTGAACAAAATATGTAAATCCTTACTTAAAAATCCTTACTATAAAACTACACAGTCTTTATTAATACATATGACCATAGGCTACTCAAATTGTGTTTAAAACTAAAATGTTAAGCAATAATTTGGTTTAGATCCATATGATACTTAGAAGTCTGGTTGCCACTGTATTTGGCAATACTATAAAGCTTAAAATGTGAATGTCACACAAAAAGTGAAAAGGGGGGAAAATATGGTACAATAAACAGTCACAGGGTTTCTCCTGTGACTATATTCTGTGACAGTCAAAAAAGTTTTAAAGTCAAACTACATCAATATCCCCAAAAGACTTATCAAAAGTTGAACAAATACAACTGGTGTCCAACTATTCAAAAAGAACCTAGCTTGAGGAGTGAATTTGATAGGGGGAAAAGAAGCAAACTGAGGAAGAACACGTAGCCTTCAAGCAAAATAGGACTGTACTGGTGGGAGTTCTGTGCCCTAGGACTCTGATGTGTTTACACAAAGCCTCCAACTGCCTACTTCAAAATAAAGAGTATTGGAGCAAGGTCAGAGTCCCTTCCCCAGCAAGCTCAAGACCCCTGACAGAAGGGTGCTGCCAGTGGCCCTTCACATCTCCCAAAAGTAAGGGACAGGCACTAGTTAAAGGAGGAGCTCTGTCTCTGGAGTCATGCAGACAGCTTATGATTGAATATTATCTGCTTATCCTTACTATTAATGAAACTGAGCAAGTCACTTTGCTTCTTTTCCCCTGGATTTCCCCCAATTGTAAGGTGGGGATAATAACAATAGTGCCAACTTTACAGGGTTATTTTGAGGATTAAATGAGGCCAACGATGGAAAAGTATGCCCTGCCTGACACTAATACAGTAAGTGCCCAATAATGTGTTAACTGATCCTATTCTCAGTACTCATAAATGGATCCTTTTGTGGCATCATCATCAAACTTGTCGGTTCATGGGACAACCAAGAAAAATGTTGCTGGTCCACCTGCCCCAGAGGACCTAACTGGCAGGAATGAAGGCCCTCCCTACTTTTCTCTCCTAATGAAATTCTCAAGCTGCAGTGTGAGACTGCTGTCACACTCAGAAAAAGCAGCAGAGCCATCACCAGACCAAAATTTTGAGTTCCACTGGCCTTTCTTTAGTTTTAAGGTTCAAATTACCTACAAACTTCCAGAAACAGAAAGGCTGGGTACACAGGCTCACAGAAGCTTGAAACTGGGTATAATCAGATTATCTAGCTTAATCTAATTTTCTAAAACACTAAGACCAGAGAAAGGAAATGATTAGCCCTGGGACACACGATAACTAATGAACCACAACCAAACTGCCTAAAAATGTGTTCTTTTCCATCCATTTTAGCAACAGCTCACACCTTGCAATCCAGTCCAATCTGAAATCCACCTGGCCACTCCACATGAGCAGTGAGCCTCATGTGGTCTCTTCCCATGACCTGTACCAACTAGACTTATACACTGATGGAAAATAATTCTGCATCTACCACATGTTCTATTTGTCCGTCAGGGCAGGAATACAGGAACTGCTAGACTCCACGTTTATAGGACTTATCAAAGAAATAAACTTTAAATAACAAGCACAAATTCTGCAAGGTAGAACTCAGGAAAATGTGATTTATACCAAAATTTACATAGAACACCTACTAGGCCGCCAATTCTGCCCACCAGCCTGCCCTGCTGGAATCTACATTCTTTTAATCTACCTTCTTTTAACGAGACTCCTGCCTATTGCCTGCATAGTGTAGAAGACAACAGTACTGGACCACCTTCCTGAGCAACTCCAGGAAAAGGGTATTGGTAAGAGCGAGTGCATTTCCAGTGTGCAATGTGAGGTATGGTATAAAGAAGCCGAGTGAACAGCAGCAGACCAGAGCCTTAGAAAAAGAAACCTACCTACTGTTCATAATGCAAGCACCCCTTACTGGAATAAATCCACTTGGGATACACAGGAGGTCTTAAAATGGGTTATTCTTCAGAATTTGTATGTTAGAGAAGTTGGGAAATAAGAGAGAGGACTTGAACAATAAGGAAACCACATTACAGACACACACTGATCTGCCCACTTGCCACTGTAGATGGGGTGTAGGATGGGGTGGGGTGGGGAGAAGGGAAAAGATTCTACTTCTGCTGCTGGATTCTGATGCAGGATTAATAAGTTTATAATGTAAGACCTAGTTAGTCAGTGAAAAAGGTAACTGTAGCCCATAAAAATGTTAACTGAGGCAAATAAACTGCCTCAAAAAAACATGGCAACATAAGAGGAAGGGGAAAGGTTAGGAGGAACACAACAAAATTCAAATACTCAAAAGTAAACACACAGCTGAAAGAGGCAGCACAGCTAAGAGAAATGACAGGGGATAACTTTTCTTATATTCTAAATCTGTACTGTCCAAAAGGATGGCCTCCTACCCACAAGCGGATATTGAGCACCTGAAATACGCTTAGTTCAAATCACAATATGCTATAAAATACACATTAAAAATTTGGTAAAAAAACTCAATAATTTTTAGAGTATATACTGAAATGGTAACATTTCAGGATATACTGAGTTAAATAAAATGTATTATTAACTTGTTTTTTTTGTTTTGTTTTACCTTTTTCGTGGCTACTAGAAAAATTTAAATAGTGTAAGTGACTCTTATTTCTATTGGACAGTGTTGCCTAACATGGGGAATCTCCAAAGATCAGACATGGAAAAGCAAATTTTCTGTTGTTCTGTGAACGTAGAACTGTGCTGTTTGATACAGTAGCCACTAGCCACATGTGGCTTATTAAATTTAATACTAGCTACTACAGGGGCACCTGGGTGGCTCAGTCAGTTAAGTGGTCCAACTCTTGATTTCAGCTCAGGTCATAATCTCACGGTTGGTGGGATGGAGCCCCATGTCTCGCTCTGCACTGTCAGTGGAGCCTACTTGGAATTCACTCTCCCTCTCTCTCAAAATAAATAAACTTTTAAAAAAAATAGTAGCTACTACAGTGGCTAATAATCAGCATATGAATGCAGATGAGAACACTTCCATTGGACAAAACTCTACTGGACAGTGCTGATCTGGAATAACAAGAACAAAGTAGTGGACATCTCATTCAGAAAAGCTAAAAATATCAAATCAATGTAAAACTAGAAAAGAATGAATTTCAGATAGTCAACTATATACAACTGGTTAAACTGATGGAGGAATTCACTTAATTCTGGACCATTTATGAATGTCTTATTAGGCCATTTGTTTATAAGAAGTGGTATACAGCAGCTAGTCAAAAGGTCATTAAAAAGATAAAAGATTCTATCCCTCTGCTAGGTCAGGACACTCCTAGTACCAACCCTTACCTGCCTGCCTTACTCACCATTCAGCTCAGTCACACCACTCAGGCTACACTGTTATGGAACAATTTTAAGAGCCTCCAGAACAAATACCATTTTAGGTAGTGCCACTGTGTTCCCGCACACAATTAATCATTTCATTTTACTAAATTAATATTACGTCCCCAAGAACCTTGGTTAGAGATCATGCCTTCCCTCAGCTTACACACAAGGCTTCCATTACACTTGTTCTGTCTGACCATTTAGCAACTGGCCAGGAAACCCTTTATCCATTTCCTGTGGGACATGAGTGTACCCTGTACATGCACAAGTACAATGGAGCACTTACTTGTACAATTTAAGACCTTAGGTCTTTAAGAACAGGCATCTTATTTTGTTTCCTTTTCTACCACAGCATGGAAGTACTGGGCGCATAACACTGCTCAAAAAATTTAGTTAGCATGGGTTACTGCTAGGGCTAAGCTGATTATCCATGTGAAACGGTCTTAAAAGCTTAGAGGCAAAAGACATTTCCAATTCCAACCTGTCAATTCAATGATCATCAAAGCAAGGTAACTGGAAGCATCTACTTCAGAAAGAGCTGCATTAGTCTTTCCACTTTAGCCAGATTTATAGCAGAGGGACCCTGATGGTCCCATAGGCCTACACCACAGAAAGCGAGTTCTGTATAAAGGACATGACCATCTCTGTACAGCAACACTGTATGTGGGGGAGTGTAGTGGAGGATGGCATTAACTCACTTCCAAGTGGAACAAAAGGAAAATGAAATCAGCAACAGCACCAGTTAGTATGATTTAAGATCCCTTAATAAAGTAGCTGAATTTCTTTACCCTTAAACCTTCCCCACTCTGCAAGGACTAACAAGTGACTTATGGTAGCACAATGTGGTTGTTACATTTGGTATGTAGCACAAATGCTTAAATGACAAATCTTATTTATGAAGAATGGTGAGTGAGGTCACATCTCCCCCCACCCCCCCCAGCCCCCCACCATTAAGAGTCTAGACTACAGAGATAGCAGTGAGAAACTCATGGCCCTGGTTACCAGCAGATTTAGTATTGTAAGCAGGTAAAAGGCGGGAAACAGGCAGTATCAGAATGTAGAGAGAATCAAACACTAAGGGCAGCCTGTTTGAATATAGCACAACTTACTCCTGGGACTGTTACAATTCTTCAACATCTGACTCTGTCCATATTGAATTATGTTCCACTGCTGGTCATACCTCTATTTTCCCCAAATAGTCACCTCCTCCTTCTCTCAACATGAAACAGCCTTTGGCTGACTGGGAAAAATGACTTGAAATATTAAGTTACTAAAATCAGAATCCAGATGTCTGGTTCAGCTGGGATGCCAATTCCAATGTCTGTTGTGTCATTTAGCCACTTCTCTACAACTTTTCTTAGTATCTATGATTTAACTATCAACATTTTCACTAGGGAAAGGTTCCTGGGCCTCTTAAAAGAATTCAAAGATAACAGCTAATGAGATTTGCCTCAGCACTATTTCCTGCCACCAGATTTCTGCCCCTGGGGCTAGAATGCTTTCATCAAGTGGCTTTATTTTTTTTGCCCCTTCTGTACTCTTCAGTAGTAGAGCAATATGTAGAAAAGCAGTGCCACCTTAGTTGCTCATTGTTAGTTATGCTGATCCAGAAAAGGAGCCATATTCTAAGAAGCTTCTGAGATCATCTGGCATAAAGTAGCTCAAGGCAACAAGAATAAATCCAGGAAGCACAGTAAAGAATTAACATTTACATGAACAGGTACAAACAGAAGGGGTTTTCCAGAAAAGTCACTATAGCAACAAAGAATTGTGCCACCACCAGAGTATACTCTTTCCAGAACATTTTAGATAAGTCAATGCAATCTATCAGATTTTATACTAAAAAGACAAAACTGACACCAAACAATTTTTTAATTAAAAAGCATATTCTTAGATTCGGATTCTCATATCCCATAAAAGCTCTACTTTTGGGGGGGTAAGGAGAATGGTGGCGATGCACAAACTGATAAACCACTTCTTGCTGTAAAACACTGGAAAGCAGACAACAATGAGTCAAAGTGAGGGCTCTCTCCTGAACAAGAAAACGAAATGTATTATTAGCATACGGTCTATCCCTTTAAGATGGTAAGGGCCATTCTGGGTATCTGTAGGCAGCTGATTTCACCCTGTGATTTTTCAAATGCTTAGTCAAACCGTCATAATTTTAGAACAGTTCAGCAACCACCTGGAATTAAGTATGTTTAAGTCTAAACCCCTCTAAAACAACTTCAGTATTGAAACTCAAAACAGACTAAAAACTTTCGTGATAAAGGTAAAAGTTATATTATTCAAGAGCTTTGGTTAAAAGAAATAGCCCACTAGTTTATCTGCAACTCCAATCCAGATTTTTTTAAGGCCTCTGGAGTTTATGGAAACTTTTCATTTGCTAATTTTTTTTAGCAGTTGAACAAATGTGGAAGGGACAAAACCAGAGCATCAATGTCAGAAAGCAGCAGTATTTTTGATTCCTCTCCCACACCTCAAAACACCTCACATACTCATACAAGAATAAGTAAACAAAAAAGAAAAAGCTTTAGAAGTATGTGCAACTGACAATGCATTCTGAAGATTTCTTTTTCCATTTCTTAATCAGTTTTTTAAAAAGACAATTCACAGCCCCCTTTAAGACTCCCTCTGTAAAAAGATCTGGTTTCTCATACTTTCTGAGTCCACATAACGAAGTGGCTTGCTAGCAAAGCACACAAGATAAAAGTCTGAAAAGGTGGATACCACAGATTTGACCTAGAATCAAGTTTCCTCCCTGCCGTTCCAGGTATCTTCTTTCCACACTTCAGCATTAGCAGACAAGGATAAGCAACAATGGTTACCTCCAAGATCACCAAATCCATCTTTCCAAAGGCACAAAGTATTTGTAGGAGTTAAAAACAAAACAAAACAAATAAACAAAAAACCCTGATGGTATAGCTCAATAGAGTACTCTTGTGTAAAGCATTAAAAGCATCAGCCTCTTTTATTTTGTGACAAGTTTATTGAACAGTATTCAAGACTTCATCTTTATAAACAAAAACCTCTGCTGAATGATGCCAAGGCAGTATTTGCTGGCAATGTTGTGGCCATACTGGCAATGAATCGTTTTATTGTGTTTGGTTTCTAAAGCTTGGACTACTGTAGAACTGCCGGTAAAACTACTTAAATGTGGTAATTTTGCAAGAGTGGGAAAGTTTTAAAAGTGATCACTGCCAGGAATTCTTACAGAAGATTTAACTAGCAGCAACTTTACAGTTTCTTTACTCATTTTTAAATGTTCTTGAAATTGATGAGTGGATTTATTTTTAAACACTTGACCCACGCCTGTACACAATGACAGAATCCAATAAAAAGGACTTTGAGTTTGATTAAGGCTTTCATGGATCCTTATTTTATCCAAGGTATGTTTGCTTACGTACATACACGGCCCTAGATTTTCATCCAGTGTGTTAAGACTGACCTAATTACACTGAACATTACTCTCTGAAATTGTGAATAAAAAGTTTCCTAATGCAATTTTCACGGTTGATGCTTTGACAACTTGGAGCACAAAGCTAGGAACTACATTTCACTTAACAGTGTTGCGTTAAAAAAACAAAACAAAAAAAAAAAAAAAAAAACACCACTAATAATTATACATCCAAACTACAGTATTAAACACAGAATACACCTCCAAATTTTGCTTGTGAACTAAACGTTTCACCCGAGTTCAGAAAAAGTTTACAAAATTGCTTATTTATAAAATACATTTTGTAGATTTCTCTAATCCTTTAAACTAAAAAAACCAAAACACCCCAGCAAGGGGGTGGGGAGGGAATTAATCCTAAAGGAAAAGATTCTCTTCCGTTCATGTCACCAAAAACAGACAAAATTTACACAGAAAATTGAAAATATCATGATAGTGTTTACAAATGCACACAACTTTAAGCAAAGCTTTACAAATCCTTCATACCATACAAAGCAAATGAGAAAGAAATTCATTTTTACCCCAAACCTAGTTATAAGAAAATTTGCAGGAAGAGAGGTATGAATAATTTCACAGAGCATATTTTCAAGAATTTTTTAAAACTCAAACTCCAATGCCCAGAACAAGATGAACAGTATGCTTAGCAGTTAGCACTATATTAATAAGTCTCAGATACACAAAAATCAAGTTCCAGAGGGCAAAGCATTTAATTACATTTCACAACGAGAAGCACTGTTGTGACTCAACCAAATATGAAACACAGTTCTCTCCAATTTCTACACAAACCACTATTTTCTTAATTTATTTAATTTGATGAACAATGAAATCAAGTTTTCCTTTTCAGCATTTATCTGAGATGTAGAAATAACAAAGTAGTTGCAATAAAGTATATGAAATATTTAATAAGATTGTACGAACATATAACCAAAATAAACTGTGGAAAAAAGATAAAAGGCTTTCATCTTCAAACAACCCATTTTTCTAAAATGAAAATAGTCAGCTCTCCAATGGGGAAAATAAACTGCAGTTGAAATAAGACTCCCAAGCAGCGCTGAAGTTTTCTGCACTTGGTCTTTGGAATGAGAAATGATTACTTAATAGAAAACTTAAATTGAACAGCATATATAAACATCATATTGCTTTTTTAGTTGAGGAGGCAGTATCTAGTGATCTGTCAAAGCGAATATGCATTCATGAATTGTCAAAAGACCCACAACACAGCCATGTCTTCTTTGAAAGTCTAAATAATCCTCTCCCTAAACAAAAAATCCTGTACTGTCAATCCTCTAAGATTGTAGTGATGAAAAGTCTCTCCAAATCTTATCACACAAATGAAACTGTTACCACTCTTAACTCTAAATTATACGAGACTCTGTATTTCAGTGTTCCACTGACTTGCAACACCAAAAAGGCACTATTTTTTTTTTTAACAGGAAATACTTCTTTTAAAAGGCTGACCCCTTTGTAAGTACATTGATTTGCAAGAAATGTTGGGAATGTTTCAAACCAAGACAGAGGCCCAAGTAAGACAAAATTTGTTTTTCATGATATCTCACCAATCTCCCATTCCATATGTTTATAATATAATGTGACACATCTTTAGAGCATTTTAACTAAGAAGGAAAGTAACCATAAGTAGAGCCTTTTGTATCAGTGAGCAGGATGTTGTAAGGCAAATGTTTTCATGACAAGGACACTTACCAACCAGAACCCATGTGGTCCTCCTGCCTTAGTGTCCTGAATGCCAAAGAAAAGAGTATGAAAGGGCAAAGAGTCTCAATTCTCTCCCCTCTGGCAGCTGCACTTGTACTCTGCACTTGTACTCCTTATGAAGAATTTTTATAAATAGGCTCCTGATCAAACAACTAGACCAAAAAGCCCCCAAAGTAACAGGATTAAATGCACATCTATGGAACCACTTATGGATCTTTTATTCTATAACACTATTGCTAACAAAGCTAACAATTTCAACTTCAGTTAAAAAAAAAACAAAACTAGATATAATAATGCTCTTTCTTATAAATGGACCCTCTTTGTTTAGTTACAGGCCAAAATTTCACACAAATTTGGGACAGAACAAAATTGCCAGAATATCAGTCCATCATGGAAAGGACTTCAAATCCAGCATCTTAAGCAATGATTATTACAAGTGGTTTCGGGTTTTTGATGCCATCCAAACAACATGAACAATTTTTAAACTGACTAAACTAAAACGTGGCGGTCAAACCAAAAAGGCTCTGGTAGGTAGAGGACTCCATATTTTATTTTTGTGGCAAAAGTACTTATTTCACACAGTTTTAAGTGTGACATTAGAAATCAAAGTTCAAGGTTATAGCACAAACCAAGTGTGGAATTTTATATTAAAACAACAACAACAAGAACAGTTCTGCTCATTTACAAATGAGTCAATTAGGCAAACAAAAAAGCAGCAACTTCAGAAGCAGGACTGTCTATACAGCAAGAACCCTCAAGAAGCAATAAAGGTACATACAGTGAATCTGTATACAGAGATTTTATTCAATTTTAAAAGAAAATGAGGACTTTAGACAAAGCTTTGACCCTATAACAAAGCAAATCTGTCCAGCTTTAAACCAAATTCCAAGAGTAGCCAACTTCTATTTTTCAGCAGCTGGCAAGAGCACCCTTAATGAGCTCTATTGACATTTCTATTTTCTTCATCTCATATGATATAAAACAAAACCAATCTAGAGACTCCTTGATAAGCTTTATATGGTCATTTGTGTTTTACAAATGGTTTCTCTAATGGTATGCCAAAATCATTTTTGTGTTCTCTCCAGATAGCTTTACTGTAACATACAGCAATATTTATACTGGTAGTGAATCTTCTGTAAACAGTCAACCAATGCTCTGTTATAGAAACCAATCTATATGCAATTGAAACAATCCACAGGTTCTAACCTGGAAATACTAGGAAAACAATCTGGATGCATTAATCACAGCACTATGAAGATCTACCCTATAAAGAATTGATGTGAACAGCTACCCTAAGACAAGTTTTACTTTCCTTGAGCCTATAGGTCTGTCATTTAAGTCAATGACAGCGGCTGTGGCTTCATCCCGAGATTCAAAGGCCACCATGGCTTCGCCTGTGGGCATACCTTTTTCATTGTATTTTAAACACACTGAGCCTGGGATCACTTGATAGCCATAAAAGAAATCTAAAATCTCATCAATAGACACAGTAAAGGGCATATTCTGCACTTTAATTACTGTTGGTCCTGGTTTTCCAGAACTAGATCCAAAGCCAGGGGGTCCACCAATGTGAATTGGGCCAGGCCCAGGCCCAGGGCCAGGCCCAAAGGCTGGCGGCCCACTCAAATGCCCAGGTGCACTTCCAAGACCAGGAGGGCCACTTCCAAAACCTGGGGGGCCACCTAAACTACCAGGGCCATTTCCAAAATTCTGAGGGCCTCCTGCAAATCCTGGCCCACTTAAATTATTTGGTCCACCTCCAAAACCTGGAACATCCAGTCCTAGACCAGGCAAACCACTATTTCCAACTGAAGGCATACCAGGCCTAGCATCACCAAAGGCCCCTCCTAATCCTGGAGGAGGGAGTGGTGGCCCAAAGGCATTCGACCCGCCAAAATTACCAGGAAAGTTAAATGGAGGCCCATTGTTGGCCTCCTTA
Source organism: Panthera leo (assembly GCF_018350215.1). Taxonomy (NCBI): domain Eukaryota; kingdom Metazoa; phylum Chordata; class Mammalia; order Carnivora; family Felidae; genus Panthera; species Panthera leo. The sequence goes on along the minus strand of NC_056681.1, from coordinate 23,535,094 downwards.
GATCCTACAGTCAGGAAGGCATGTTCTTCACCTCCTGCACCAGGCATTCCTCCACCGGGCATTCCCGCACCAGGCATTCCGGCACCGGGCATTCCGGCACCAGGCATTCCAGCACCGGGCATTCCTGTACCAGGCATTCCCGCACCGGGCATTCCCGTACTGGGCATTCCTGTACTGGGCATTCCCGCATTGGGCATTCCCGCATTGGGCATTCCCACACTGGGCACTCCTGGAACTGCAGGATTACCTGGCACAGGTATCTTTAACCCTTTTTTTCCTTGGGCAGGGGGATTTTTCTCAATTTCTCTCATATCTTCTAGAGTAACTACATGAACAAAAGCTTCTCTCCCGTTAAGTTTTTTACGGTGTAAGCGTTCAGACTTACGTGCATCATCTTCATTTTTAAACTGAACCAATGCCTGTCCTAGACCTTGCCCATTGTTATCAACAAGAACATGTACAGCATTTTCATCCACTGGGATTCCTTCTAGGAACTGAAGAACATCCATCTTGGTAATGCTGAATGGAATATTTGTTATGTGAGCACAGACTTTGGCAGAGCTGACATCCCCCTCCGGATTTAACATCATTTCCCTCTGGTCATAGCTGAAGTTCTGCAGTCTTTTACGAATCATATCTATCTTTTCTAGCATACCTTTCTTAGTAATTGGATGAACTTGAATAAAGCGATTGCCCATGTATTGTTTATGACGACACAGAGCAGCCTTATAGTCAGCCTCATTTCTGAATTCTACGAAGCCTTCACCAGTTGCTTTCCCATTGGGTCCATAAGCGATATAAATACTATCTTCCACAATATCCAACTTTTTAAAAAAATCAATGACATGTTTGTTTTCTGCTTCAAATGGTAGCCCTTTCAAGTAAACACAAAAACCAGCCTCATGTGGTGATCTTGACCTCGACCTTTTCTGCCCACTGGGCGATTTTGACCTGGGAAGTGTCTGAGGTGGGGGATGGGTTTGTCCAGAAGGTCCTATACTTTGCTTAAAAGTGATATGGCCTCCAGCAGCTACCCACTGTCTCTCTGTGGCAGGACTAACTTCCACATAGCGTTGAATCATCAGCATTCTGTTTCTTTTCAAAGCTTCAAATGTATCTTGAGGGGAGAGAAATTTAACCAATCCGTTCCCATTATTTCGACCTACATGATCTTTCAACAAATGCACTGCATCAACACGGAGCCCATGGAAAAAATCTCTGACATCATTTTCCATTGCAGAAAAGGGCATACCATGTACACTGACATACAGATCATCAGGGTTGATGGGAAGTGGTTTCACACTGCTTTGAGAGTTCATCTGGATAGGGTTAACAGGATTCAATGGACCCAGAAACACAGGGTTCAGGTTATTGTTCAGATTCATAGGTGCTCCAGAGCCATTCATTCCAGCAGGTAGAGGGGCCACAGGTGGCGGGTTCAAGGGTGGCATGCCTGACATGGGTGGCAGTGGGGTCATGGGTGGCACAGAAGGGACTGGGGGGATTGGGGGCACAGGAGGCACAGGAGGCAATGTAGGTACCGGAGGAGGAACTGGTATTGGGGGAATGGACGGCATTGGTGGCAAAGATGGCATCGCTGGGATTGGAGGAATTGGTGGTGGTGGGACTGTGTTCATTGGAGACGCTGTGCTTGGAATGGTTGAGCTAAACGTTGGGCTCCCAAAAGAAGCCCCCATATTTGGAGGAGCCGTTCCTATGCTGGCTGTGGAAAATGTCTGTATGTTTTTGTTGCTTTCATGAACCGATGTAGCGGCAGTAACTACACTGGGTGAAGGATTATTAAAGTTAGGTACTGTTGTAGGCAAGTTTACCCTGCCACCCATTCCTGAGCTAGGTGGCGGTCCTGATCTACTAGCATTTGCTGGTGGTATATCTAAGTTGGCAGTTTCAAAACGCCTACGACTCAGTTCAATCATATTCTGCATTTCCGTTTTACTACTCAACAAAAGTGTTACTTTTGACCCTTTAATTGTACCACCTGTGCGCATCATACCAAGCCTTGCATCTTCATCAGTGGCAAAAACGATGAAAGCCTCACCCAGTTCACCCCCTACAATATGCACGCCCCCATCAGGGATGGTCAATCCAGAGAAGAAGTGGCGAATGTCCATGGTCCCCGCCACAATTGGGAGACCTTGCAAACGGATGACCACAGCCATGCTGCGCTGAAACCACACACACCTGCAGATGAGAAAAGGCAACGGCCAGGTCAGACTCCTGTTCATCACACCAAGTTTTTAGCTACAAGAATGACCAGCTACCTTATTAGGCCCTCAAACTATCTCAAGCAATGTAGGGTTTGTTTTTTTTTTAATTTGAATATTCTAAAAACTGAATATTATGTGCCGTTTACAATGTAAAACCTAGACAATTTCAACTTCCAAAAGACATTAATTCTGTAAACAGTTAGAAGTTCAGTCCTATGACTCAAAAGTTTCAGGAAAAAAAACCACCATAATGAAAGTAAAATCACCAATTATATCACTCAGACCACTAATTATTCAGTAAGATTTAAAAGAAATGCATAAGTCAGATCAGGACACAAAGTTTAACAGTCTGCAGGGGGAAAGCATGCAAAGGATGTATCAAAGTTAGTATTTAAAAGTGACTTAGCATTTTCCTTTATAAACTTGACAACTTTGTAGAATTATCAGTGTCATTTTATATGACTCAATCTCAAAATGCAAAAGAGAAACAGAAAACTGGAATACTAATGAATTACAAATAATTAACTCTAAAGTAGATTCAAGTCTCAAATGAGAACTGATTCCATATTTCATCCTAAAACTCTTCAATCTGCATTACAGCTCTATTTATTAAAGAAAACTACATATGGAATTAGTTACTACAAACAAGGTTAATACATACTAAGAATCCAAAGAACTACTGAATAAAATAGCCAAAATCTTAGTTATCCATAGTCGTCACTCCAAAAAATAGAACCTAGTTACAGTGCCATTCACCAAAGCTATTTTAATTAAAACTCAGATCCAATGACTCATTCCCAAACCTACCAATACACACACACACACATTCATTTTTCTCACAGAAGGCTGATAATTTAAAAAAAAAAAAAAAAAAAAAAAAGGGTATTTTTTTGTTTTAAAAAGAACTAGGGTATATAAACTTTATTCAGTGATTGTTATAGTCTCCTACCCAATGTAATTACTGTGGAATTTCTGGGAGCTCACTGATCTCCTTAGATGTCTCATGTTTAACTAGTCGAAAAGAAAAGTTTCTCCCAGATTTAAGTAAAATTTCACTATTTCAGTTCTTACGGCTTTCAAGTGTAAATGCAAGGGCAGCCCTTTGTAAACTGATACAAAACAAATTCTTCGGACTAGAAAAAAATATTAATTTGAAATTTATGTGGTCAATAACATAGGGTATTTTCCAATCCATCTTAAATATCAACTTTTAAATATAAACCTATTAGAGGCACCTGGGTGGCTCTGTCAGTTGGTTAAGGGTCTGACTTTTACTCAGGTCATGATCTCACAGTTTGTAAATTTGAGCCCCATGATCAGTCTTCGCGCTGACAACATGGAGCCTGTTTAGGATTCTCTCTCTCTGGTCCTCCCCGACTCTCTCTCAAAATAAATAACTTTAAAAAACATATACATATATAACTAGCTCTGTGACCTCAGGAAAATTATAAATGACTTGAGTTTGGTTTTTTTTTTTTGTTTTGTTTTGTTTTTTTTTAAAGGGAGGGAAGGAGAGGGAAAAACAAAAACTAAAAACAAAACAAAAACAAACCGACTTGAGTTTGGTTTTAACACTTTTCAAACAGGAACATTAAAAGACCAAAGTTTCCTGCTGCAAGCTCTAAGAATCCTGTAAACCTCATGAAAAGAGTTTTTCATGTCAAATATTATGTGAATATCAATTTGATGAAATAAAATCTGTAATTATATTTCAACCATTATGACTGCTGTACACAAAACAGAAATATACTGTTTGGCTTTGACAGTTTTCTCACACACATACACAAAAATAAAAGCTACTTTCAAATTTAATCCAGAAAGATGGACTGGCAAACAGAAAATGCTCTTATGAGACCATTATAAAACACTAGAAATCTGGGTGAGGAGGGAAGCCTTTCGTTTTTTGTTTGCAAGAGTCAGCAAGAAAAATTAATACTAAAAAAATTAATCACACCAACAAACTCTTTTCTCTTATTTACTACTTCGCAATCTATATGAAAGCTCATCAAGACAACTCCAAGTCATTAAATTCTCATTCCTTACTATCTCTAGCATATTAGCTATATGCAAAATTAAGACAGTATTCCCGTTCAACTTTAAAAAAAGCTTTATCATTTAATCACTATATGGGGGAAACATCATGGATAAGTAGTCTAGGCACCCAAAAAGACTTGAGAGAGAGAGATGTTAGTTTACACTGGGACAGTAAAATGGGAATTTGATATGGTCCCAAGAACAGAAAAATTAAACACAGGGCTAAAGTGACACACACAGCAACTCTTCAAAAGCCATCTGCTACTAAGAGAAGGGATGTAGTGAAAGTCTGCGCAAAGTACATACGAAAACATGACACTGAAAATCTGCCCAGATTACCAGCTAGAAAAAGGGCTGAGGATTAAACCAAAGTAGAGCATAAGACTTACTCATAAAGCCATCTGAAGTGAAAAACAGTTTCCAGGTTCCAAAAAAATATGAAGATCTGCTATTCTGCTACTAAGCGCCTGTTTGACAGGTAAGTCATTTCAACTACCTTGAGCCTACCTTTGTTATTTAACAAGAGGGTTAGATTCCAATCACTAAAGTTCCATCTAAAGTCAAAATATGTATTCTAAAACATATGACCCATTATCTATACCTATACCTCAAAGGAATATTAAAAAGCCATACCAATAACAAGCACCTATATTTGTAATTAGTCTAGAATGCTACAATGAGGGAAAAAAACAGCTACTTACTGCCTAATAATCAGGAATTCAGCAGGAGAAATGCATCTAAATAAGACTGACCCCCAAAGAAAGCAACAACTGTTCAAAGCACCCAGTCCACCCCACCCCCATCCCTCAGATAAGACTGTTAAAAAAAAGCAAAAGAAAATCCCCCACAATTCAGCTGCTACACAAATTTTCATGTTACTAAATAAGCTATCTCATTTTAATTTGTATAAAAACAAACCCTCTATTCAAAATCTCTTACCTGATAAAACAAGAGATGTATTTTCTTAACAAGAAGTAGAGGCCAAGTCAATCCTGTGGGCAACCAATTAAAACCAACTTTTAGACTGCAATAGAGAATAAATGGAGGCAAAAATCAATGCAGGAAACACAAAACAACACGCACAGGCCACACTGAACTGTACATTATGAAGGCGAGTCTGAAACCACCAGAGTACTTCATTAGAATGCATATAAAAAAAAAAAAAAGAAGAAAGAAAGAAACACATGTACCAAAATCCCACACATGCTTCTTACTTGGTATTGCTTTCAAATTTGAGTATCTCTCAAAACATAATATATTTACATACATTAAGAATGTGCCATAAATTAGTCCAAGAATGAATCAATTAAAAACGAAAACAATCATAAAGCTCAGATTCACAGTTGATAATTACTTTTATTACTTGATGATTAAACCAGTCCAGAAAATGCCATCAACACAAGTCCAACTACGACCTATTTCCTTAGGTCCCACCAAATGTTTGATGAAGAAGCACAAGTTTGCACAATAACAGTTCCAAGACAAATGACAGTCATCAATTCAAGTGTACTTATAGAAATTCTTGGAATTACTTTCAAAATATTTTCCTTTGCACCAAAATAGCATCAAGAACCAAGAAATATAAATGAAGAGAAAGTTCAGGCTCTAAGGACTAATTCCTATTTAAAACCAGTGGGGTTCAAAATCTTAAAAGTGCTTTTTCCTTCTAACACCAAAACTGTTCCAAGAAACTCATAAAAACAAAAAACAAACAAAAAAACTAAACTAAAAATGTCTGGCATATTAAGAATACCTCCCAAAGTAAAAACGAGTCACTCATGTCTTACTGGAATTTCTCCCAAACCATGAAGTTATAAACAATTCACAAGCAACACAGAAGACCAAATGATCAATTACTTTCAAAAGATCATTTTTTAATTTAGAGAAACAGAGAAAAAAATTGTCACTGTTAAGTATTAAGATTACCAATAGAACACTACTTAGAATGATGCACATTTTTAACTATCTTTCAAGATACCACCAGTGCTTAATATTCATCACCAAAAAGTAAAACTTTAAAAACTTTTAGTGTTACTCTAAACTTTTTCTAAAGGACGAGCTAAACATCTTGTAAACAATTACTCAAATTACTTAAGAATGAGATTTTTTTTTTGCCACAAAAGCTATGCAAATGTCATTAACAATGCTTTCAAAAGCCCAGAGCACTGTACCATTCTTTTATATGTTGTACAAATCAGTTCTAATTATGTTTAAAGAGTTTTAAAACTCTTTATTTAAAAGCCACACCTAAAAGTTTATCTAACAGGTCACAAAGGGAAGCATGAAATAGAAAAAAGCCTGCTTTAGGTAAAGGCTGTGCTCAATGAGAAGAGCAAGAATTTCTGCAATATTATTTTCTAAATGTACTAGTTGGACTCTATGACCAACAGAACCAGAGTAATTTTCTAGTTAAGCATTTGTGATTAACAGATGATCTCCTACTGGAGATTCCAATTCAAAATGTCTGGTATGGGGCCAGGACATGTGCCCTGAAGATAATAAGGGAAACAGGTTCCCCAGCTTCTTCCCTTCCAGACCCAACAAGGTTCCATATGTCCATCTGGAGAGGAACAAGATCAGAGTCAGCCAGTTAAGCCCAAAGGAACACACCAGGCCTACATTCAAAAAATTTCTAAAGGGTTGCCAGAAATTACTATAACAAGGAAATGTCTCATTCCACAAGAAAAAGTTGAAAGGCCCAGGTGAATTTGGCAGATGCCTCGTTCAAATTTTACATTGTTCAATTTAAATTCCAAAATCAGGGGGGCGCCTGGGTGGCTCAGCTGATTAAGCATCCAACTCCAGCTCAGGTCACGATCTCATAGCTTGTGGGTTTCAAGGCTTGTGGGTTTGAGCCCCGTTTGGATCCTCTGTACCCCCCTCTCTCTGCCCCTCCCTTGCTTGAGCTCTCTCTCTCAAAATAAATAAACATTTAAAAATAAATAATAAAATAAAATACAAAATCAATCTAGGCATAAATTTGTGAATCTTTTCTATTTAAGCAAAGGGGAAGGCCCATATCCATATCAATCCATACCAAGGAAACGTATGCAGAAAAGTTCAGGCTAGAAGCTAGAAGCTCACAACTCTTGGTGTTCCACCTCTTCCTTCAAATGGACAAAGTAAATCAAAACTGAGAACTGAGTGCTTTTGTTTTCAACACCTCACTTTGTAAAGAGCACAACAATTTAAGAGGCACCACTGTTTTCCAAGAACCTACTCATCCCTGGGTTCTAAATTATCAGCTAGCAATGGAATGAAGGATCCCAACATGAAAAATCCACTCCAACCAGCTTAAGCTTTCATGAATTTTAGAAGGGTAAGACTGAAAACAATTCTATGAAACAAAACATCTAAAGCACATATTTTTTTAACCTATTCATAAAGCATAAAGATAGGAAGGAGAAAATGGGCCCAAAGTGCCATTAAATTCACTTGTATCAGAAGATCTAAAACAAGAAGATTGCTCTAGTATATTTTTCTGCTTTATGTTAGGAATTAATCCTAACATAGTGGCTTTACTTCAGCTTTACAAATACCAGAAACATGAACAAATTACAAATACTTGCTATGAACATTTAGCATATTATGACACGACATATTTTCTTATTTACTAGCCATTTCAACCATTTGAGATTTCAGAATAAAATGACAACAATCCTCTTTATCAGGAAGTCAAGGTACAAACCAGAACTTAACCATTTCCACTCTTCATCTGGTGATAAACATCAAAAAGTGAATTTTAACTTTGTTCAGTAATCAGATACAGAAGAGCCAAAGTTCTTTAGATTCAAAAAATACAAAAAGCAGCACCCCTCAAATGTCACCTCAGACATGAGCAACAGAGAACCAATCATAATGGGTACAATGCCATAAGCCGAATAATCACAGTATGGTAGGCATTACAGAAAAAAAAAAAAAAAAAAAAAAAAAAAAAAAAAAAAAAAAAAAAAAAAAAACAAAACCCAACAGCTTCATCCACTTGATTGTGTTCCCAACCCCAAATGGATCACCCTTCAGATTCTGGAATCATTCTTAACGAAACAATTCTTCTGACACTGAGGGACATGAATCCTTTAGATAGCTCGTTACTCAACTTTCCCATTAGCCTGCAGTCAGTTATCAAAAGCAGCAAACCAAAAGACATTTCTAAATAAGAGATATATTCCTCCTGCCAAAACGACTATATTATTTTTCAGTCCCCCCCCATGCCAATAAATATGTCCATCATCTTACTTGATTTAAACTTAAAAGCAACAATATTACTTCTAACCTAGCCAACCATGTAAACCCTCCCTATCGGTCTTAAGACTTGAAAGGTGGCTTGAAATTTAATAAACTCTTTGCAAACCAGAAGGTATATGAGCGATGGTAGTAAAGTGTGTTAAACTATCAATTAGGTGAAGTTATTTTTCTGTTTAGCTGACCTAAAATATTTAACATTCATTTATATCACGAACATTTATTAAGCACTTGTGGCCGGGGCAGAAGATACAGAAATGGACGACAGTCTCTAGATTTTAGGGATAGATATCTAAAAAGCATCTTTTGTGCAACCATTACTGACTCTTAGAAGTTCTTTCTACAACATCTACGGAGGGAAACATTCATTCAAGCTGAAAGATGAAGTGGCTCTCTACAAAATGGAATAAAAACAGTATGAACATGGTCACCAAATTCCAGGAACACACTGGCTGACAAAATCAAGTTTCACATCTAAAAATTGTATCAATAACCCCCAAACTCTCAATATGCAACCACTGAAACATATGGCATGTCACAAGAAAGTGAAAGAAGCCAGAAGTATACTGATATTAGCACATAACAATATGTCCCAAGTAATCACCACAATGGTTTCTCAACCTTCACATTTTTCACCTAACAGATATCATAAGAAAAATACAAATGATGCATTACAATCCATAAAATACTTAATTGAGCATATAAAGATAATATAAATGCATTCCCTGTTACGTTAAAAAAAATTTCCAGTAATAATACTGAGCACATCCCTCAACCTTTATACAAACAGGGCAAACATTTCATTTTCTTAAAAAATTACCATAAAATTATTATTAACCACCTGTAACAGTTCTTTCAACTTTTTATAATCTTGGAAGATGCCTGAACACAATTACTTCCCACAAAGTCCAGAAATCCTCCTTTCGTTCAAAACCACCAAATTTCAAAAACAAGTACAACCCAGTCTTGTATATTTCTGTAATTAAACAAACAAACACGAAACAATAAGCCTGTATGTGCAGACTTGTAGGACACTTTTCAACTGCAAACGCTCTGAAATACATTAACAATAGAAACTAGATTACAAAGTCCAAGGCAATACATGTTACTAACACTGCATTTTACAAAAATCACACCATTTTAAACCATTCAATCAAGAAGCTGTAAGAGAAATACTCCAGTCATAAGTCTCTCCTTCAACAGTCCTTCAGTTGCAATTACTTTTTCTCTCGGGTTATATTGAGCGGAATTACACTATTCTTGAATAATACAGAATGGTTCCGAACAACTACCACAATTTACATTAGGTCACCTCTGGAAATCCAGGGTTTTAGGACGGTTCTAGGGTCCAGAAACCTCTCCTACGGAGCCTGCAACACAGTATACAAAACTCCCAGCATGTTTTGGGCTGAATAACCCAAAGTAACCTTCACCGTAGCCGCTTAGATTTTTCACTATAAAGCACACATTACAGGCACACATAAAGTCCATGCATTTGCAATCTGGCAGCTAAGCCTCCTGCACTGGAATCCAACCCCAACACTAACCTGTAGATCCTCAAAGCCCCTCCCACCTATTTCACGTGGCTGCCAACTAGCACCTCCAGCTTCCGCTAGACAAACTCAACTCACTCATCAAAAGCACCCAACCTCCATTCTATTGCACCTCCTCCTCTTTCAGGGCGGGAGGCTCTCTCCCAGGGGATATGTAAAGGTGGTCCTCACTGCAGCCCCTTCCCTACTTGGGGACCAAAGATCTGGTACCTCACTACAATTCTCAGAGGCCTGGGAGGCGTACTCACCCCCACTTTTCTCGCTACAGAGGCCGGCTTCTCAAATTGCCGACACCCTCGAGGGTAAGCCCCGCCCAGCGCTGAGCCTGGGAAGCATTTCCCTGCAACCCCCTCCACCTTCAGGCCACGAAGGCGACCAGTTTTGACTTCCTTCCTAGACTCAGAGGAGTGTAACGACTACAGCTTCCTCTCCATACATGTGTCCTGACTGTAGTCCCCTTTTCCTGTTAGGCCACCGGGGCCTCCTTTCCACTTCGGAAGAAGGGAGTGTCTTCACTACGTTTATCTCCTCAGTTCGGGACACAGAGATGGAGTTACAATCTCTGTCTCTTTTGGGAGGCGCAGAAAATCTGGCTAATTCGGGATGTAGGTGTGTTTTCACTGCAATCCCCGTTAGTTCGCAGGCCGCTGGGCCACCCAGCTGTGGCCTCCTCCCTCAGACCACGGGGGCGTCCTCACTATGGCCTCGTCCCCACTTCGGTATGCAGGCTTATCCTCTCTTGCGTCCTTCCTGCATCCTCTCAGGCTTCAAAGGCGCACACGGCGCCCCAAGCCCCCCGCAGCCATGCCGCGACCCTTTTGTGTGGGGCGCTCGCTGCGGCGGGCTCGGAGGCCTCCGAAGGCCCCGCCCCGGGCCACCAAGGGGCGGCTCGAGCCCCGCACAGCCCCGCCCGTTCCGGGCTGCGGGAGTCTTACCGGGGAGAGCTGCGCGGCACCCGAACCCAGACCCGAGTTACCCCCCGCGCGAGTGCCTCCGCCCCGCGGCCGACAGCCCCAGCCCGAACGGCTTCCCGGAGCCCACAGCAGCCACCACCTCTCTCGCCGCTTCACAAAATGGCCGACAGCCCGCTCGGCAGCTCCGCGTTCCAGCAGGGGCGGGACGGAGTGGTGACATCACGGGGCGGCGCGGCGCAAGCGCCGGGAGGTTCTTGAGCAATCTCCCGGAAGTTACAGGTATTTGTGGCGAGAGGAGCTTTGAGTCCGTACATCCGACGTTTGCGCACTAGCCCCGCCTTAGGAGAAAGGCGCTGGTTGGTGAGATAGGGAAGAGTACCTGGGTGGCCCGTTCACTGCGGAACGTTGTGCAAACTGCTTCACTTCTTCGAGCTCTACGAAAGGGAAGAAATAATGCCTTCTTCGCGCAGTGTGTCGAGGATGAAATGGACCACAAAGTAGTGCCCGGTTCTGTTGGCGATGCCCTAACAAAAGAACCAAAACCTAATTTTTTTTTTCCCAGTTAAAAATGTAAATCCAGGGAGCCTTACCCACTAGTGTTCATTAACGGACTGCATCTTAGTATTCAGTATTGTATTTAGTATTTAGTATTACTATATTATAGAAAAAATTATTCTCATGCTGTGCACTCCCCCTGCCTATACTCAATTATCGTGATTGAAACCATTATAGAAATGTAACGATGGATAGAAATTAAGATGGATACATTCATGCTTCAGCAAGGCTTGACTTTGAACAATATTTTCCCTCTCTTCCTCATTCTTAAAGCTTCTGCCTACCCTCTTTTTGTTTTGTTTTTGTTTTTGTTTTTTTGTTTTGGTAGAATCATTTGTTCCAGGAACTCCGCATCAATGTTGACCTCTCGCTTACCTCAATGTACGTCTAGTAATGAGACTCAGATGGCCATTGCCAGCGCTAGTCATGAGACCACGATGAAGACCTAACCAATACGGCTCGAGTGCTACCAGGTTCCTATCCAAACCACCCAGATCCTGTATTTTCCTATAAAACTCCTTAGCCTTTTATCCAGAGCGGGTCTGCAGTTTTGAAGGCATTAAGTCTGCTGCAGCCTCCTTTGCCTGGAAGTAATAAAACTACCTTTCCTCTTTATCCCCAAACTCTGTCTTCCTGTTATATTACAGCTCTGGAGTACAGAGGCTAGTTTTCAACATGATGACTATTACCAAAATTGAACTAATCTTCCAAATCAGCAAGTGAGAAGTCAACTGAGTAAAAAAATCAGGGACTAAATTTCCACAGCTCCAACAAGCTTTTGGGAAGATTTTCGTGGCAAACTTGCCTGGTGCTAGCTCAGTATGCCAAAAACACAAATTAGAAAACCCTGTCTCACTTTTAAACCAAACCTATTCTTCATTATATATCCTCTTTGTAGCTATAATATAGTGCATTAAAAACGAAACCTACTAAATGCAATTTGGTATCCAGGATTGGTTTCTGGAATAGAAATAGGGCATTAGTGGGAAAGTTGGTGAAATCTGAATAAAATCTGAAGTTTAGTTAATACTAATGTACAGATGTTAATAATCCCTTAGTTTTGACAAATATGCCAAGTTTTATACTAGATGTTAAAATTAGAGGATATTGGGTAATGGACATCTAACTGTACTATCTTTGCAAACTTTCTCTAAATCTAAAACTATTCAAAATGGTGTCTCCTGGGTAGCTCAATCACTTAAGCACCAGACTCTTCATTTTGGCCTGGGTCAAGATCTCACAGTTTGTGAGATTGAGCCACGTGTCAGGCTTTGTGCTGACAGTGTGAAGCCTGCTTGGGATTCTCTCTCTCTCTGCCTCTCCTTCGTTTGAGTGCTCTCTCTCAAAATAAATAAACTTTAAAGAAATTATTCATAGTGAAAAATTTATTTAAAATTTTCCTCCTCCTGTCTACCTGTATTTACCATACTTCTAGCTAGTAGCTTTCAAACTTTTTTGACCATCACTCACATAATACATTTGCAACCAGGTATACACATTCAAATATATAATACAAATAAAATACTTAAGGGTTACCAGGCTGGCTCAGTCATGAGCATGAGACTATTGATCTCCAGGTTGTATTTCTAGCCCCACATGGGTGTAGAGATTACTTAAAAATAAATAAACTTTTTTTAAAAAGTAAAAAACAAAAAAATACTTAAAATATGCCAATGTAATCTATTTTTTCTCTTGATTTTTTAGTGCTGGTAACTATCCACCTACAGTGTCAGACCCACAAATGGAAACTGCATTTGCCCTCTACAGGTTTCTCAAACACATCATGCTTTTTCATACCTCAGGCCCTTTGCTCTTCCAGTTGCTTCTAATTTCTCATTCATCTCTAGTTCATGGCTGGAAATCAGGTTTTTGCTTAAGTAACATTCCTTAGAAAAGGTTTCCTAGCATACCTAGCATAGTAGTTTCTCCCTGTTATTTCCTCTTACCATTATATTTCTTCTATAGCACCCATCACAATCAATAATAGCTTTATTTGTTTATTTATTTTTTGTTTCTCTACTAGAATGAAAGCTCAATGAGGGCAGGGTCTTTTGGTCCAATACTCAGAAGAATGTTAGGCTCCTGACAGCCACTCAAATAACTGATGAATGAAGAGCTATACAAGCAGACAGTCATCTATGGAAATCAAGTGGAGTGGTAGTCTGCTCCATGATTCCCAAGCACGGCATGGAATTTTCCCTGAGACTTTCATAAAGTCACAAATTAAATGGAGGAAGGTTATTTTATTTCTCTAATCTGCAAATTAACAATTTTTAAAGAAGAAACATAAATTATTAGAAGAGTAGATGGAGGCATATAGATATTTTTAGCTTCATTAGGTCAAAAGAAATGAAGGACAAGAACAGGAGACAAGCCTTCTAAGAAACTTGCTGTTCAGTCTACAACATGAAGAGGTGGCCTTTGGGACCAAAAAAGAAATTAAATAGTTGATTATGCTTGCTCCTGAAGGAATCAGTCTTGCTGAGCAGTAGTAAGCAACATTCAAAAGTCCACATAGATCACTGAGGCCCCTGAACAAAGAAACTTCTTCTAGTTCCTCGGGCTCTCCCCACCAAGAATATCCATTCACTGTAAGACCAGAGAAGGACTCCTGAAGAGAAATGTTGAGTGTTCTCCAACAAAGGAGCTGAGGCTCAGGAAAGATAGTTTTCTTGTTGTTTCTATCTTGGAGGTGGACAAATGCTGAAGTCAACTGGGCTACACCAATTGTGGTTTGAACATGAAGCGCCCACTGGTTGTAACAAGATACCCAGGTGAGCATGGGTTGGTGAGGCAGAAGCCAGGTCAGCACAAAGTCAGAGGCCTACTCTTCTAGTGTTGTGTCCACTTGATGCTCTTGAGGTCAATGCCATCCTGTACCATCTCCCAGAGAGGGCTGCCAAAGAAAAGAGAAACTGAGTGAGTTAGGGCTTAGATAGGAATAGCCAACATTGGTCTCTGACCCCTGAGCCCTGACTTGTCTCCATCTCTTCTTGTCTCTCCACTTCCTTGCCCTGACAGACCCAAGGTTAGCAAGTGTTTCCCAGCTCTCTCTAAATCCTTGTCAGCTCTAACATCTCCACAGCTGCCAGCAAACAATAACTGGGTACCCTAGGCTCAGCTCCAGTGGGGCCAAGCCAATGGCATCAGGTTGTGGTCACATTCAAGAAGCTCTCATCCCATTCATGAGAGACTATGGACACAGTCTCCCTGTGGAACCAAGACCCTTAGGACCTGTGTAAGCAAGTTTCAGCCTCTCTATTCATCCCCACCACACATGGATCACTTTTCAATACTTCTTTCTGGGTTTTACTCTATTTCTCAGGTGGGGCTAGAGCTTAGCCTTAATTTATCTGGGTATATAGCACTCTTATCCAATTCCTACCAGCCTCATCGTCCCAGAGTTTGACTGTGATTCCAATTCAAAAGTAACTCTTGGATCTTAGACCTGAGCATTCCATCTCATACAAGAACTACTGCTGAGAAATAACTACTAAGCTCTGATTCCCTTCAGCTTGAATGCCTTAGACAATATTCCCAGACCAGATATTACTTCAATGTATTTTGACCATGGAATGTGTGGTTTGTATTTCCCCAGTTACTTTTTTTCTATGCAATTTCATTCTATTCTTGACTTATCCCTCTCCTTTACACCATGCATTCCCAGCATACCTTTCTATGTATGACATTTTTCATGGCTCCTTAAAGTTAGCAACCTCCTTCCTGTCTTTTTTTTTTTTTTTTTAATGTTTATTTATTTTTGAGAGAGAGAGAGAGAGAGAGAGAGAGAGAGAGAGAGAGAGAGAGAAAGAGCACAAGTGGGGGAAGGGCAGAGAGAGAAGGAGACACAGAATCTGAAGCAGGCTCCAGGCTCTGAGCTGTCAGCACAGAGTCTGATGCGGGGCTTGAACTCATGAACCATGAGATCATGACCTGAGCCAAAGTCCGACGCTTAACCGACTGAGCCACCCAAATGCCCCTGTCTTTTCTTTTTAGAGGTCTCTTATTGTCATAGACTCACAAAATAAAGCTTTAGGGGTGCTTGGGTGTCTCAGCTGGTTAAGTGTCCGACTTGATTTTGGTTCAGGTCATGATCTCACAGTTGTGAGATTGAGCCCTACATAGGCTCTGCACTGAGCACGGAGCTGCTTGAGATTCTCTCCCTCTCTCCCTTTGCCCCTCTCCCCTCCTCGTGCTATCTCTAAAATAAAATAAATTAAAACAAAATAAAGCTTTAGCTGAGGGCTAATGAAACTAGGTTCAATTCAGTTTGTAAAGGTCACAAGGAATAGGGGGAAGATGCTGAAGCCACACAGATAAGAAGAATAAGGCTTTGCAGCATGGTCTAGTAGAAATGCCCTTTGAGTGTGCCAGAGTACCAAAAAATCAAGCCAAGGAGGAATCTTGAGCCTAAGAAAATTAAGGAAGCAGTAGATATTTAAGCAATACAACTAGACCCTGGGAAGGAAAATTGAGAGCCCAGAAAGGCCTCAGAAAGTTTGTCAAAGGAAGAAGAGTATATATATATGAACTTTTTCACTCTCAATAACTAGACCAAGAGAATCTTGAAAGTTGAATTTAACCAGGACAGAGCTCTGAAAAAATCCAGAGGCCTCAATGTCTCCAGGAAGAAGTGGAGCTCTATGGCTACTAAGGGAAGCCCTAGTGGCAGTTGGCTGACAAAGCATCTCTTGACCTTACTTATAAAGACTTTTACAAAGAACACTCTGAGTAGTAGTTCTTAATCTTTGAGAATTTGATGAAAACTATGGACTTTCTTTCAAAGAAAATGCACAACAAAACAACACTTAGCATACAATTTCAGGGCTATCATATACCTCCTGAAGTCTAGTCGCAGAACCCAAAGTAAGAATCTCTATCTTAAAGGGAGATTTTTCTCTAGTTAGTCTACAAATCCCTAATTTTGTATTGATATTGCTGCAATGACAACTATTAATACTATAATAATGAAAAACATCTGAATTTATGTAGTTGTTTAGTTTTTTTTTAAATGTTTATTCATTTTGATAGAGAAAGTGCACACACAGGAGTAGGGGCAGAAAGAGAGGGAGAGAGAGAATCCCAAGGAGGCTCCACACTAATAGTGCAAAGCCTGATGCAGGGCTCGATTCTCATGAACCACAAGATCATGACCTGAGCCTCAATCAAGATTCGGATGCTTAACCAACTGAGCCATGCAGGCACCCCAGTTCTTTAGTTTTTAAAAGTACTTTGTCATATTCTGAAAACAAGTAGCCAAGGAGATTCACCTTCTTGCTTTGTGGAACTTTTTTTTTTTGTTTTGTTTTGTTTTTAAGTAAGCTCTACACCCAACATGGGGCTTGAACTCATAACCCCAAGATCAAGAGTCACATGTTCTACCAACTGAGCCAGCCAGCAGCCCCAATTTTGTGGAACTTCTAAATCCTAAGATCCATGTGTTCTCAAAGGCTGGTTTCTGTCAGTGTGAACACATAGCCTGAGAGCAAGAGAAGGGTCAGCACTTCAATTTCTTCCACAGGGTCTCTGGGGCATACTGCATACCTCATTTCTCGAAGACGCTTCACATGGTGAATGCACTTTTCCACTGTATAGTCTACTTCCTCCTCTGTAGTGAAACGGCCAATGCCAAACCTGAAAAAAGGCGTAAGAGAAGAGCTCCACATCTGAACTCTGGCACCAGGGTAAATTCATTCAGCAAATACTCAATGAAAATCTATTCCACAAAAAACATGGGAAAAGAACATGGTCAGAGTTTCTCAGAACATGGGTTTGTGGATCACCTATATTAGAGTCACCGAGAGGTTTCCTATTTCTCTTCCAGTCCTAGTGAGTCAGAATCTCTGAGTGTGAGACTCAGAAATCTTCAACTTTCCTATATGCTAACTAACTTGGATGTAAATTAAAAAAATAAATAAAAGTCAAAAAATAAATAAATAAAAATAAATTATTACAAACTGAAATAAATAAATAAATAAATAAATAAAAGAAATCTTCAACTTGCACAAACTTCCAGAGGATACTCAATAAGGTCTGAGAATTGCTGCTCTAGGAACTTTCAAGAAGAATCAAGAAGGGATAAGAAAAACAAGTATGAGGAGACTATAACAGGAAGTGAAGAATACAAAAGAGGATGCTTTCATAAATGTTGCAGCTCAACCGACTGACCTGATAGAAGAGTGAGCTAAATCCTCATCAGTGCCAATTGCTCGAAGGACATAAGAGGGCTCCAGGGATGCAGACGTGCAGGCACTGAGAAGAAAGACAAGGAGTCTTGCTCAATTCGTCATCAGCATCTGCTTTTAGCCACAAATCTCTCATCTTGCTCCCACCCCAGGTCCCTGAAGTCATTATATGGAGATATAAGAGACATTCTAATCTGGTAGAACTAAAGGGCCCAATGCTGCCTGCATTTTCTGGGATGCGACCCTAGCTCCTCTGACCCTTCAGCAAGGACACTGCCAAAGCATGACAGAGCACGATACCACATAAACTGGGACTGACAACCACAGGCAGCAGAGAACCAGGTGCTCACTCTCCTATTGTTGAACACACCATCAGTACCAGCCTAGATGGCAGCTAAACCCTTGGTGGCCTTTGGAGCATCCTTCAATTCTGGGGTTCTGCAACAGAACTGCTAGTATAACATTAGAGCAGATGCATGCATCTCCTGGGACCACAAAAGGCACAAAGTCCTACCCCAGGAAGCCCTCCTAAGATCACCAACTTCAGCGAGTGCCAAGCCAGCTAAAAAACAGGCACTTACAAGATGACCAGGAGCTCTTGTGCCTGACATCTCCACACTAGGAAGCCTAATAATGTCTTATACCACTTAGAGGCCAGGCTGATGAGCCCTTCCTGTCTATCCAGTCCAACTCACCTCCCCGAGGATAAGGCAACATCCTTGAGTGCCATCAGCAGACTCTCCCCTTCCACGTATGCAAAGGAGAGGTTGATACAGCCTGGAGAGAGAATCACTGTGAGAGGAGTTGCAAAGTCTCAGGCTCTTCCAGAATGGAGATAGAAAGGGCATGTCCATACCTGGGTAATGGTGCTCAGGGTCCCCATTCATCACCACATCGGGAAGGCTATTCATTATTTTCTTTGTCAGTCGCTCTGCTAACTTTGAGATCCACTTATGGTCATACTGAGGAGCAGGCAAGGGAGGACTAAGCATAGTGACCATTAGCAGCTCAGAAATACACAAGACAAGGAGTCCTATTCCAGTGCCCAGAAGTGACTATGCATCAGACCCACCTATCATCCTGTGTTACTCATGGAGACCACTGTATCCCCAGCACTGAGCACAGCACCTGGCATGCAAAGGTGCTCAATAACTGGACACATGGTTCCAATAAGCTACCAATAAGTGAGCCAATAATTTCTGAAAAGGCCTGGATTTTGGAGCCCATAACACCTCCCTCCGAACAAGATGTCAGCAGCACTGGGACAAGGAAGGATTTCTTAAACCTCCTCTTCCGGCAGAAGTCTGACTCAGTTGTGCTGAGAACCCTCTAAGTGGAGACCCAGCACAGGGGAAGAAGTTGAGGAAGGGAACTGCTCTCCCCATACCTCCATCTCTTGCTGTGCCACCTCACATGCGGCCCCCAGCCCCACCACCAAGGGTGTGGGCACTGTCCCAGACCGCATACCCCGCTCCTGCCCCCCTCCACTCTGCAGGGCCTCCACACGTACACGGGGTCGGCGGCGAATGTAGATGGCACCAACCCCTGGGAAACAAAGTTTGTTACAAAAGAGAAAAAAAGAAAAAGGCAGATGAAACAAAATCTCACTTTCAAAAGCGGTCAAAATATTCTTTCAACTTTTCCGTAAGCTTGAAATTTTTCAAAATAAAAAAAGAGGAAAAGGAGAAATAGAAGTAAAAGCATGATATTTATCAAAATTATTTAACATCATGAGGTAACTACCAGGAGTCATGACCGAATGGTTTAAAGTAGCTTCCTATGCATGTCTGAAATAACATCATGAAATACAGCATTAGTCATAATAGCAAAATACCAGAAACAACTCACATATTCATCATCAAGGCAATGGGCAAATAAATTATGATACCGTCAACACAATGGATTACAAAGTTGGTATATAAAACAAAAAGGAAGCTCCTTTTGTATTGCCACTTTAAAATCTCCAAGATACACTGTTGGAAAACTGGTGAAATCTGAATAAAATTTGTACTTTACTTAAAAAAAGGCGGGGGTTGGTGCCTGGGTGGCTCAGTTGATTAAGCGTCTGACTCATGATTTTGGCTCAGGTCATGATCTCAGGGTTCATGAGTTCGAGCCCCATGTTGGGCTCCACACTGACAGCACAGAGCCTGCTTGGAATTCTCTCTCTCACTCTCTCTGCCCCTCCCTAGCATGCTTGCTCGTTCGCTCTCTCACTCTCTTTCAAAACAAATAAGTAAATAAACATTTAAAAAATAATTAGGTGGAAAAAAAGGAAGAAATAGAACAATGAGTATAATAAGCTATTTTCTGAGTAAAAACAGAGGAGGAGGAGGGGGAAAAATACATATATATATATATATATATATATATATATATATATCCTTGTAAATGCATAGAATAATCCTAGAAAAATATTCAAAAAATAGCTTCCCCAGAGGAGAACTACATGAGTGGTAGACAGAAGTGAGAGACTTTCTGGCCTTGTACTTTTTTGTAGCTTTTGAATTTAGAACTTTGTAAATATACTACCTTGTCTAAATAGAATAAAATTGTTAAAAAGCGGGTGGGGGCATGGCTGGCTCAGTCAGTGGAGCATGCGAGTCTCGATCTAGGGGATGTTCAAATTTGAGCCCACGCTGGGTATACAGAGTACTTAAAAATAAAATCTTAAAAAAAAGAAAAAAAACTTTGAGGCAAATACAGGGATAGATCAGAATAGAATTAAAAATTAGTACAATCTCCCAGTGTATCAAAATTTAAAAATGTATGTAACTTAAGGGGCACCTGGGTAGCTCAGTTGGTTAAACATCCAACTTTGGCTCAAGTCATGATCTCCTGGTTCGTGGGTTTGAGCCCTGCATCAGGCTCTCTGCTGTCAGCATAGAGCCCACTTTGGATCTCCTGTTACCCTCTCTCTCTGCCCCTCCCCTGCGCGTGCATGCTCTCTCTCTCAAAAATAAATAGACATTAAAAAAATGTATATAACTTAATAGCCATCAAACCCACTTACAGGAATTTCATGCCAAATATGAGCATGAATGTGCAAAGATACTCACAAAGTAGTCAAAGGTTTTAAACAGTGTGGCCACTCGGTAAAGTTCATCTTCTTCCACAAAGAACAATTCCTTAGGCAGAGATTGTAGGTACTATCAAAACTAAGGCAGTACTTCCCAAATTTATTACCAAGGACCCCAGTTTTGAAATAATTTATGTAACAAATGATACTTAATCAAGAAATATTTCATTTCCTCATCAAATTCAAATATCCTTACTATGTGAATCTCTGTGGTTCCCAAGTTCAGAGAGCATATGCACAGACCCCTGTCTGCATAGTGAAGGACATAATGTTATCTAAATCAACTGAGTCCCCTTCTTTCTGAAAGCATAAGTTTGGGTAGTGAGAGACCTCTACACATTTAATTGCTGATCAGAGCTTCTGCTCAATTGGTTTTGTCAAAATAGATACATCTACAATAAAAGCCAATAAAGGCAACATTTTAATAAAAGATAGAATGCCTGTTATACTTTTTATTACTTTTTATAATGTTTATTTCTTTTTGAGAGAGAGAGAGAGAGAGAGAGAGAGAGTGAGTGTGCACATATGCACAAGCAGGGGAGGGGGAGAGAAAGGGTAAGTGGACACAGGGTCTGAAGCAGGCTCTGCGCTGACAGCAGTGAGCCCCATGCAGGGCTAGAACTCACAAACCGTGAAATCACGGCCTGAGCCAAAGCTGGACGCTCAACGTGCCCCAACCTGTTGTGCTTTTAAAATAATAGCTCATAAGGCGACTGGGTGGCTCAGTCGGTCGAGCGCCCAACTCTTGATTTCCTCACAAGTCATGACCTCATGAGATCATGATCTCAGGAGCCCACTAAGGCTGGGTGCTGACAGAAGGGAGCCTGCTTGGGATTCTCTATCTGCCCCTCTCCCACTCCTGTGCAAGCTCATTCACAAGCTCTCTCTCTCTCTCTCAAAATAAATAAACTTAAAAAATAAATAAATAATAGCTCACAAGGGACGCCCGGGTGGCTCAGTTGGTTAAGTGTCCGACTTCGGCTTAGGTCATGATCTCAGTTTGTGAGTTTGAGCCCCACGTCGGGCTCTGTGCTGACAACTCAGAGCCTGGAGCCTGCTTCGGATTCTGTGTCTCCCTCTCGCTCTGCCCCTCCCCCGCTCATGCTCTCTCAAAAAATAAATAAACGTTAAAAAAAATTTTTTTTTCAATAATAGCTCACAAAAACATTCTTTATAACCTCTGGGAACCTTGAAAAGAAGGTATCTTACATACTTCCAGGAGCTATCACAGCTTTTTCCTCAGGGTGTGCAGCTCAGGGTGTACACAGAATGTGTACCAGCATTATCAACCCCATAGGCCCTCACCCCAGAGACAGAGGAGTTGTTGTTTGTTTTTATGGCTACCTCCATAAAATAGAAAACAAAAGTCTCTTCCCAAAGACTGGAGTGACAAGACAGAATTCTAGCTAGGAAATATTCCTAGGCCAATAGGACCAAAGGAAACACACTCTTGAGAGGCTAACAGGAATACAGACTATTAAATCTAGGAATAAACACCAAGAGGGGCGCCTGGGTGGCTCAGTCAGCTGAGTGTCCGACTTTGGCTCAGGTCATGATCTTGTGGTTTGTGAGTTTGAGCCCAGTGTCAGGCTCTGTGCTGACAGCTCAGAGCCTGGAGCCTACTTCAGATTTTGTGTCTTCCTCTCTCTCTGCCCCTCCCCGGCTCGCTCTCTCCCGCTCTCTCTTAAAAATAAACAAACATTAAAAAAAATAAAAAATAAAAGAAGTAATAAATACTAAGAGATATAAAAGTGCAATCTTCCTCAGGCTACAGAAACACATAGGGAATAAAGGACTCAAAGAACATTGCTATCACAGTGGGGAAGACAAGACAGCTGGACTTATTTAGCTTAATTTGATATGACAAAACCCTTTGTTCCTCAACCAAATTAAACTACTTGCCTTCTAAGGATTTTCTAAAGAGACCATGCAACAATAGACTGCTATACACAGTTAGCTGCAAGAGTCTACAAATAGGCAAGCATTCTTGGTTATTGTTAAAGGACACTTGCATTAGCAATTCTGCATTCTGCAAAGCACTATGAATGTACAGCTTCCTCTGACAGCAATGGTAATTCCAAATGAGTTCAAGGAACATCTATCTAGGGTTTTTTTTGTTTTTTTTTTTCAACGTTTTATTTTATTTTTGGGACAGAGAGAGACAGAGCATGAACGGGGGAGGGACAGAGAGAGAGGGAGACACAGAATCGGAAACAGGCTCCAGGCTCCGAGCCATCAGCCCAGAGCCCAACGCGGGGCTCGAACTCACGGACCGTGAGATCGTGACCTGGCTGAAGTCGGACGCTTAACCGACTGCGCCACCCAGGCGCCCCTTTTCTTGTTCTTTTTTTTTTTTTTTTCAACGTTTTATTTTATTTTTGGGATATCTAGGGTTTTAATAGGAGGTCTGAGAAAAGGAACTCAAGGAGGGGCTGGTACCTTTGGGACCATAGATTTTATGACCACTGATGCTCATGAGATCAATTTTCATGTCATTGACGTCAAGTGGGATTTTTCCAACAGCCTGGGCTGCATCGGTATGGAAATATACCCTTCTGGAACTGCAAATCTGTCCTGAGGAAACAACAAAGGGGAAATCATAGCACAATGCTGGAAAGTCACCTGGCAGTGATCCTACAATGTACCATGAGTTCTAAAGCAAAACTGCATCTGGCATTAGCCTCTAGCCATATAATAAATAACTTCTCTCTTTCTCTTCCTCTCTCTTTCCCTCTCTCCCTCTCACTCTGTCATTCTCAGCTAGCTTCCTTGATTAAATAAGGGCAAATACAAATCACCAAATCAAAACATGCCTGATATCCTGATGCATAAAACTCTTCCTACCTTGTTAACACTGGTCTTTCAATACATCAAATTGACTTTTACATCCTTTTTAATTTCCAGGAAGCAAAGATTAGCAGATCTTTTCCTAATGTGTCCTAGGAGTTACAGTGAGTCTCTGACTCTAAGTGAGCACAATAACAAGATGTTCTAAAGTAACAAAGGTGAAAGAGGAAGAGAAAAAAACGGTAGTGTTTTGTTTCGGCACCAACTGCAGTTAAATGAAAAGAACATAAAGGATACTAGACCTGGATTCAAATACTGGCTATGCCATATACAATAGGTCTTTAAACAAGGAACTGAAACTCCCTTTCCCTTGATCTCCCTCCCACTCCCAGGAGACCACTCCTGCTCCTCAGATGGATCCCAGAGGTGGGCAAGCATCAAGGTCCACCCAAGATACTCACCTATTTCTGCAATGGGCTGCTTCACTCCAATCTCATTGTTCACAGTCATGACTGAGACCAGGCTGGTATCTGGCTGGATGGCAGCCTCTAGTTCCTAAGAGTATCAGGAGCAAGAAGACTATATAGTACCAACAAAATCCTCCCTAACTCAGAACACGGGCAAGCTCAGTCTTAAAACGGGGCCTTTTACTAAACACCTATCAGAGTGGTTAAAAAAAAAATAGTGACAACACAATGCTGGCAAGGATTCAAAGAAAATACATCATTGAAACACTTGGTTATTACTACTAATACAAATGTAAAATGATACAGCCATACCGGAAAACAGTCTGGCAGTTTTTGCTTCTTATAAAACTAAACATGAGATTACCTATGATGTAGTAATTGCACTGTTGCGCATTTATCTCAGGGAAATGAAAACAGATTCACACAAAAAACCTATACATAAATGTTCATACCAGCTTTCGGCATAACAGCCAAAACCCAGAAACAACCTAGATGTCC
Source organism: Panthera leo (assembly GCF_018350215.1). NCBI lineage: Eukaryota > Metazoa > Chordata > Mammalia > Carnivora > Felidae > Panthera > Panthera leo. The sequence goes on along the minus strand of NC_056681.1, from coordinate 23,510,552 downwards.
TTCAATGGGTGACTGGCTAAACAAACTGGTGCCTCCATACCACGGAATACGACTAACTGATAGAAAGGAACAAACTACTGAGACACGTAACAAACTAAATGGCTTGCCAGACTTACCCTAAGTGAAAAAAGCCAGTCCCGAAAGGTTACATACTTTATGATTCCATTTATGTAACATTATTGAAATGACAAATTAAAGAAATGGAGATCAAATTAGTGGTTTTAACAGAACATGAAGCATCACTGCAGTGAGGAAACTATAATTTGACAGTGATGGTAGTTACACAAACCTACACATGACGAATAAGCACAAGTGAAACTGGGGAAATGAGAACAAGATTGGCAGACTCTATCCAAGTCATTACCCTGTGTGAGAAATAAGGGAGATGATTCATTTTCAGAAATACGAAATAAAAGTTCTGCTATCTAATTAACAATAGGATTACAACACACTGGAAATATATGAAACCCACCCCTCCACAATGGAGTCCCAAACCTTTAGACACTTCACTTTCTGGTTCTTCTTCCCCTCTCTGTTTCGTGGGCTTATTTTTGCGGGCTTTGCAATGAGTATGCACCAAAGAACAAAGGGAGGAGGGACTGAAAGTCTCTGCATCACCTCAGGGAATGTACATGTGTTGCAACCAGACTACTTTTTGCCTTACGTGTGCATTGGCAATGTCCAGATAAGGCAGTAACCTCTGTAGTATTCAGCCAATGAGGAACCAGGGGAGGGACTTGCATGCTACGAGATAAATTGTCTGCTGTAACTCCCCTAAGTATGACTGTCCATCAGATACCCACTCTTGGAAGAACACTGATAAAAGCCTCACATCACTGTGCTCTGAGTCTCTGCATCCCTCCTTTGATAGAGTCGATGGGCTTATTTTTAACACCTGGTTGGATACTGGATTATACTTTTGCAAGATATTATCATGGGGGAAACTGGGTAAAGGGTACATGAGATCTCATTGTATTATTTCTTAAAACCACATGTGAATCTACAATTATTTAAAAAGTTTAGGGGCAAAACCCGTGTCCTCCCCTACCCCGGGAGTGGAGCCTGCTTAAGATTCTCTCTCTCCCTTTCCTTCTGTCATTACCTTCCACCCCTCTCTCTCTCAAAAAAAATAAAATAAAACAAATAAATAAAAACAGCCTGGGTGGCTCAGCCAGCTGAGCATCTGGCTCTGTATTTCAGCTGAGGTCATGATCCCAGAATTGTGGGATCGAGCCCCACATCAGACTCTGTGCTGAGGGTGGAACCTACTTGAGATTCTCTCTCTCCCTTTGCCCCTCTCCCCCATTTGTGCTCTCTCTCTCTAAAATAAAAAAAAAATAATAATAAAAACTATCTTTATTAAAAATTACAAGTTTAATTAAAAAAGGGACAGCCTTTCCTATGTAAGGTGGTCAGAGTAAGCTGCAAACAACAAAGTAAGTAGCAAAAAACAAGGTTACTGGCAACAGCACTGAGGCAGGGACCTCATCTGACTAAAATGTTATCTTAAAGGAATTATTAATCAGCCTAGCAACATCCTGCTTTCCCTGACACTGGTCTAATAGAGGTTCTCAATGTCATGTTTCTCTCAGTTTCTTGTTTGCTTCCTTCATAGCAGTTATCCCAATTTGTAATTATTTCATTTGTTTCTATGTTAACTGTCCTCTTCACTAGAATGTAAGCTCCCTGAAGGCAGGGACTGAGCTTGTCTTGTTAATCCTTGTGTCCCTAGTGCCAGACGCTAAGGCATAATAAATACTATGAGGTGGAAAAAGACACATGTGAAGTATTATGAGAAATAAAAAGGCAGAAAAAAAGTGCTCCTAGCATTCAAGAGACTTAATCTAGTGGAGAGATAGGCATAAACATACAACAGAGCACAGAAGTAAAAAGCCATTAAGGAATTTAAGGAATTTGGAAAAAAAAAAAAAACCAAAAACCAACGTATTTAAAGGGATTGGAGCATCCAAAAAGACTTCAGCAAAGAAGTGAGCCTGAGCTAACTTTTTTAAAAGAGGGAGAAAATTAAGGTATGTGCAAAGAAAAGGACAACAGATCAAAGGTGAGGGGATATGTGAGACAGGCCCACAGCAGGACTGACCAGGGCATATCAAGGAGTTGTGCAGGCAGTGTGGCTGAAATGGAGGGTTGTATGAAGGGTGCAGGGGTCATCAATACTGAAACAGTAGGTTAGAACCAACATGTCTATTCTGAGAACAGTATTACCCTGATATCAAAACCAGACAAAGATATCACACAACTACAGATCAATATCCCTAATGAATATAGATATACAAAAATCTTTAACAAAATACTAGGAAACCAAATCCAGCAACCTATCAATGTATACACCATATTAATAGAGAAAAAAAACATATGACTACCTCAATAAGCACCAAAAAAAATTCATAAAACCAAAATGCTTTCATGATAACAACACCAACAATAACAAAATCAAAAAACTTGGAAGAGAACTTCTTCAGTCTAACAAAGGACATTTATGCAAGAGCAACTATGAAAAATCCAGTTAACATCATATTTATGGGGAAAGCTTTCATCCAAGATCAGGAGCAAAACAGGGTGTCTATTCTCACCACTTCTATTCAACTTTGTACTAGTAGGTTTTGCCAGGGCAACTGGGCAAGAAGAAAAAAAGGCATCCAGGTTGGCAACAAAGAAATGAAACTATCTCTACTTGCGTATGACAGGACTCTGTCCACAAACTGTATCTTAGGATTTGACTAGGGATGCTGGTATCCAAAATCTGGTGGACAAGATGCATGAACTCACTACCCAAAATGTACATATAAGGATATGGGCCACAAAGGGAAATATTCTTCACAAAAACTACAGCTCTTCTTTAGAGGGATGAGAAACTAAGTACAGGGAAGGAGGAGGCCAGAGCTTTGCCATGGTGAGTGTTGAGTACCTGGCATCCTGCACAGACACCCAGTGGTCCTCATATAAACCAGGAAGCACTGACCAAGCTGAGAAATCCTCCAGAGAAAAGGAAGACAATACACACTCAAGGGGAAACATATGCTCAGTTTCTCTCCCAGGCCTATTGTTCTAAGTTCCCCCTCACCATTAGGTCTAGTCCTTCAAGCTCTGACTGAGGCTAAAAACACAAATTTACAGGCTGAAACCAAGCCCCTCCTATATTGCCCCTTCTGCCAGTAGCCACTCCTACCTTCAGGTCGATGATCCCACTCTTCTTCACCGGGAGGTATGTGACCTGAAAGCCCTCAGCTTCCAGTGAACGGCAGGAGTCCAAGACACATTTGTGCTCTGTCTGAGTGGTAATCAAGTGTTTTTTCCGTGACCTATAGAACCTGGCCACCCCCTAGAGATTGGTGGTGGTGAAAGGAAGGAGAATATGCTCAGAGAGACAGCAAGCACTTCAATCCCACTTGAAAGAAAAAGTAGGCAAGGGTTCTGTGCTCCAACATTAACTCTGTGACACCAAGTATATATCCTACAATTCAACTTAATTCTGACACTAACTACCCTAAGTTAGTGCAAACCCCACAGATGAAGGGACTCACGTCCACAAGACTAACCCCACTTCAGATGTCAGCCACAAGGCCCAGGTGTCACAAGCCACTCCCCAGGACTTTTGCCTAGCTGGCTACAAATTCAGGACTTCCCACAGCCCCCTAAGGTTCAATAATTCAGCAGAATGACTCCCAGAACTCACTGAAAGCACTACACTATTAGAGTTTTATTATAAAGGATATAATTCAGGAACAGACAAATGGAAGAGATGCATAGGCGAGGTCTGAGGAGGGGAAGGGCACAAAGTTTCCATGCCCTGTCTTTGTAAATCCAGGCATGCCACCTACCCAGCACATCCATGAGTTCACCAACCTGGAAGATCCTCCGAGCCTTATTGTCCAGAGTTTTTATGGGGGTTTTGTTACAGAGACATGACTGATTAAATCACTGGCCACAGGACTGAACTCAATCTCGAGTCCCCCTCTCTTGCCCTGAGGGAAGTAGAGCTGAAAGTTCCAATCCTCTAATCACATGCTTTGTCCTTCTGGAGCGGCAGCCTGTCCTTTGCAACTAAGGGGCCACCATGAGTCACTTCGTTACTATAACGTTAGATTATGGTCCAAAGGGGTTTGTAATAAATAACAAAAGACATTTCTATTATTCAGGAAACTCCAAGGATTTTTGAGGCTCTGTGCCAGGAACAGAAGAAAGACCAAATATATTTTATTATACCACAGGTAGGAAATATCCCACAGGTTGGGGCACCTGGGTGGCTCAGTCAGTTAAGCGTCCAACTTCGGCTCACGTCATGATCTCATGGTCCGTGAGTTCGAGCCCCGTGTTGGGCTCTGTGCTGTCAGTTCAGAGCCTGGAGCTTGCTTGGGATTATGTGTCTCCCTCTCTCTCCGCCCCTCCCCCACTCATGCTCTATCAAAAAATGAATAAACGTCAAAAAAAATTAAAAAAAGAAAATATACCCCTGGTAGATTTCCTCGCATCCCAGGAAAAAGCCCCTCTCTTTATTTCTACTTAAATAGCAAAACATGCAAATATGTTGACACTGATACCCAAAGCTGTCAGTGTAAAAGTGAAACTCATGAACTCAATCCTTGCTAATGGCAGTATTTATGCTACAATCTTTTCAGAAAATCATTTAGAAAGATGTCTTAAAAGCTGTATTCACACTGTTTAACTGTGATTCCTCTTTTGGAAATTTACCTTAGGGGAATATTTCAAAAGACAGATCAAGCCATAAAGATGAAATATGTTCTCGTATTTACAATCTTTAAAAAAATGGAAAAATTAAACACATCCAACAATAAAGTAGTGAATAGTAAACTATGATAACACAACTCCATGAAAAAGAATGTAGTTATATCAAAAATTATGGAGTTTGAAATGGAAGAACATAGGGTATGTTATCAATAGTTACAAAAGAATAGGGGTGCTTGGGAGGCTCAGTTGGTTGAGTGTCAGACTCCTGACTTTGGTTCAGGTCATGATCTCATGGTTCATTAGATGGAGCCCCACATCGGGCTCTGCACTGAGATTCTCTCTCCCTCTTTCTCTCTCTCTGCCCCTCACCCACTTGCACATGCTCACTCTCTCTCACAAAATAAATATTTTTTAAAAATGGTTACAGAAGAGGGCACCTGGGTGGCTTAGTCGGTTAAGCATCTGATTTTGGCTCAGGTCATGATCTCACAGTCCATGAGTTCACACCCCACATCAGGCTCTATGCTGACAGCTTGGGGCCTGGAGCGTGCTTCAAATTCTGCGTCTCCTTCTCTCTCTGCCCCTCCCCCGCTTGCACTCTGTCTTTCAAAAATAAATAAACATTAAAAAATAAATTTTTGGGGCGCCTGGGTGGCGCAGTCGGTTAAGCGTCCGACTTCAGCCAGGTCACGATCTCACGGTCCGTGAGTTCGAGCCCCGCGTCGGGCTCTGGGCTGATGGCTCGGAGCCTGGAGCCTGTTTCCGATTCTGTGTCTCCCTCTCTCTCTGTCCCTCCCCCGTTCATGCTCTGTCTCTCTCTGTCCCAAAAATAAAATAAACGTTGAAAATAAATAAATAAATAAATAAATAAATAATAAATAAATTTTTAAAAGAGCATAAAAGCTCAATTTGTAAAAAAAAAAAAAAAAAAAAAAAAAGCTCAATTTGTTTTAAAAAAATGGTTACAGGGGCGCCTGGGTGGCTCAGTTGGTTAAGCGGCCGACTTCGGCTCAGGTCATGATCTCGCGGTCCGTGAGTTCGAGCCCCGAGTCGGGCTCTGTGCTGACAGCTCAGAGCCTGGAGCCTGTTTCAGATTCTGTGTCTCCCTCTCTCTGACCCTCCCCCGTTCATGCTCTGTCTCTCTCTATCGCAAAAATAAATAAACGTTAAAAAAAAATTTAAAAAAAAAAATGGTTACAGAAGAATAAATATGGCATGCTACAGTTTGTGAAAATATTAAAGTTACATATGTATGGATAATGATTAAATTATTAAATATTAAAATACAATATATGTGTGTATAATTCTTTTTCTTGGAACAATACTAAACAGAATTAGTTTAGAATTAACTTTGCAGAACAGGATTCAGGGCCAGAATAAGAGGGAAAGAAGAGGAAGACTTACACTTTTTTTTAATTATTATTTCTTTTTAAATTATTTTCTAATGTTTATTTATTTTTCAGACACAGAGAGAGAGAATCCTAAGCAGGCTCCGTGCTCAGCACAGAACCCAACAGGCGCTCAATCCCAATCTAAGCTGAAATCAAGAGTTGCAGATGCTTAAGTGACTGAGCCGCCCAGGCTCTAGATACTTTATGTTAAACTTTTCTATAGGGTTAAAAAAATCTCATCACATATACACTGATTACCTTTATTTTTTTATTTTTATTTTTTTAAGATGTATTTATTTACTTATTTTACCTCCACATCCAATGTGGGGCTTGAACTCATGACCCCACAATCAAGAGTTGCATGCTCTAAGGACTGAGCCAGCCAGGAGCATCCCTGCACAGATTACCTTTAAAAGTTAAGGAGAGGCCCCTGGGTGGTTCAGTCAGTTGAGTGTCCATCTGACTTTGGCTCAGGTCATGATTTCACAGGTCATGGATTCGAGCTCTGTGTCAGGCTCTATGCTGACAGTTTGGAGCCTGGAGCCTGGAGCCTGCTTCAGATTCCGGGTCTCCCTCTCCCTCTCTCTGTCCCTCCCCAGCTTGTGCTCTCTCTCAAAAATAAATAAACAAACACTGAAAAAAAAGTGAAAGGAGGGGTGCCTAGTGGCTCAGTCGGTTAAGCGTCCGACTTTGGCTCAGGTCATGATCTCACATTTCATGAGTTCAAATCCCGCATTGGGCTCTGTGCGGACAGCCCAGAGCCGGGAGCCTGCTTTGGATTCTGTGTGTGTGTCTCTCTCTCTCTGCCCCTCCCCTGCTCGCTCTCTCTCTCTCTCTCTCAAAAATAAATTAAAAAAACACTTAAAAATTTTAAAAAAGGAGTTAAAGGAAATAAAATGTGCCACCCCATTACCCCCACAAGCTTATAGAATACTACCTTAAAAGCAGAATATAAAACTAATTAGGCCAAAATTATAACTACATGAAAACTATGTTCTTGAGGATAAGGAACATAAAAAGGAAACATTTAAAAGTTCCCCACCTCCTTCCACTCTCTCCTATCTGTTACCCACAGTGTCAAATCCTCTGTCTAAACAGACAGACAGAATAGTCTCCTATTCAGGAGACTAAGGGGAAAACTCACAACTATTCTTAGCAATCCCTCACCTCTAGGTTTGGGAACAGCAGAGACTTTCAAAGCAAACATTTTCAAAGTTTTAAAAAATATTCCCCATTCCAGAAATCATCCCCATTTTTGGAAGGATCTCCACTTTGGGTCTGGTTTCTGCATTCCAAAGGAAGGACACCTTCCTGCTAACAGAATCAGGCAGAGTACTGATGACTCTGGAGCCTGTCCCAGGCCTCCTACATCCAATCTAAGCTCAGAAAAACCAATACTGGCAGCACAGTTGAGAGATAAAGGTGAGAAGTGAGGGAGACAGTTGAACCTACAGTAGCCCACACTTTCTCAGAGCCTTGGTATTTACACAAGTGGTCCTGGCAACCAAGCCCAGTCCAATATGATTAAGTTATATGAAACACCAGCATGACTATTGAGAGTTGAATTTTACTTTTGTTAGCACCACAAACCCAAGGATAGAGTGACTGATCTCAGAATGGGTGATGAATGAAGAGACCTCTTTTAGACAACAGGCTTGAGCAATAGAAACCTGATCCAGGCAAAAGGACCCACCATGACCACCTGGCTGAATACAGACAGGCCCATTAGGCGACCCACCTCGAAATATCCATAGGCCCTAACTAACAAAAGGGCTACTTCCAACAACGCATAGTTACCAAAAAAGGGAAAACTGCATAAGCGCCCCTAGCTCCTCACCTTCCCCCTTTAAAAACAGCCCCCACCCACTGCCTCCTTCTATCTCCTTTGTTCTGACTTGGGTGAATCCTTTCACTGCCTATGCCACCAGCTTCCATGGATTGGTTCCCCATCACCACATGTTGGGGGACCCATCTGATTGGGAGAGACACCACAATGAAGTGAATGCCTGCAGAGGCATAGCAACCAGTACTTCAAGATGGGAGCATCTAAATAAACAGGAGGGACACCTGGCTGGCTCAGTCAGTGGAGCATGCAATTTTTGATCTCAGGGTTGTAAGTTCGAGCCCCACATTGGGTGTAGAGATTATTTAAAAATAAAATCTAAGAAAGGTAGGAAGGGAGGGAGGGAAGAGAACTGTTGCAAACAGATCTCATTAGAAAAAAAAGGGAAGGCTGAGAGGAAGGCAGCCCTCAAATCACATATGTAAGGGTGTAGCTGGTAACCAGAAGCAGAGAAGCACTCCCAACTGCAAGTGGATGCTGGACTTCTCTGTGACTAAATCAGAAGGATGGGGAAAAAGTCTGAGTCACCATTATCTACTCCCCGAAATAGCTGCCATCCAAAACACCAGTGGTCAATGGCTAAAGAGCCACCTCCTTTCATGCCCAACTATCTCAATGAACTCAGTTCAACAGAAGCAAAGACTTAGATGGAGTAGATCACAAAGGGTTGAAGGAAGCAACAAATCAGAAAGAGCACATGTTTGTCTGTGTCTTTTATTCACAATAAGGTAGGCATGGGTGGCTGGGAAATACATATACGAGTCCAGATGATGGAGGGACACCATCTCCCAAGTCAGGAAAGCCCAGATATGCCCTCTGGTTCTCTTACCTTAACTGCTATGTTGTTAGATTCAGTAGCGCCACTGGTGAAAATGATCTCACGAGGATCAGCCCCAATCAGAGATGCTACTTGCTGCAAACCAAGAAACAGAGATAAATAACACCAGTTTCCCAGGCAAGAATGCAACTGCAGACACAGCTGGGACAGAGCTCTGGATCAAAAAGTATGCCACTACATTCTATCAACTGTCCAAGAAGCTCTGCACCCTCTAGGGTCAGAAAAGGGGTAGATTCGGGGCGCCTGGGTGGCTCAGTCAGTTAAGCGTCCGACTTCAGCTCAGGTCATGATCTCGCGGTCCATGAGTTCGAGCCCCGCGTCGAGCTCTGGGCTGATGGCTCAGAGCCTGGAGCCTGCTTCCGATTCTGTCTCCTCTCTCTCTGCCCTTCCCCCATTCATGCTCTGTCTCCCTCTGTCTCAAAAATAAATAAACGTTAAAAAAAAAAAAATTTAAAAAAAAGAAAAGGGGTAGATTCAGTTACATCCCAGATCTGAGGCTCTTTTCACATCTGATAAAAAATGATAATAGGGGTGCCTGGGTGGCTTAGTGGGTTAAGCTTCCAACTCTTGACTTCAGCTCAGATCCTGATCTTGTGGTTGTGGGATCAAGGCCCAAGTCGGGCTCCACACTGAGCAGGGAGCCTGCTTTGGATTCTCTCTCTCTTTCTCTGCCCCTCCTCCACTCATGCACAGGCTCTCTTTCTCTCTCTCAAAGATAAATAAATAAACTTAAAAAAAACACAAAATAATAATAATATTGATTTCTTAAAAATCACTTGTTGAGCTCCTAGTATGTATAAGCATTGTGGCATTGTGTTAATAAACACATCACCAGCAAGATCTCATTTAACCACACAATAATCCTAACAAGCAGGAACTATTACAATCTCCACTTCGACGTGAGGAAATTGAGGTTTAGAGAAATTAGATAAAATTCCAAAGATCATTTAGTTAGGAAAAATAAAAACTAATAAAATGCTTTCAGGGGGACTCCAAGGCCTGCTCACTAAATCTCCTCCAGAAAGAGCCCCAAACCACTTCCACCTCCACCCAGAGTTACCAAGGAAATGCCTCCCACAGTCCACTGAACCTCTGACATCAGAATCTCTTAGAGTCTTCTATACCAACCTGGCGAGCACGTTCCATGGCTGCCTCACTCTCCCAGCCATAAGCATGTGTCCGGGAGTGTGGGTTTCCATAGTAGTTGACCAGGTAAGGGAGCATGGCATCCAACACCCGAGGGTCCTGAGCACGACAGAATATATCAGTGTCTTTGAGTCCATAGGTAACTCAAGCCCCACTCCATCCCCTCAGACTTGCCCAACCTACCTCAACACACTCCCAACCCTTCAGACACTGCTTAGACAAAGCCTCATTCTTCTATCCCCTTAGGTACTAAACAAACATCAGCCTAACATACTCCCACTCTCAACCCATCTTAAATCATTCTACCAGATGATTCTTCTACCATCTCCTCAGGTAATCTACAAACATTGCCTTGTCCTGATAGATATTTCTGCATGTTTCCATTCCTGCCAGGCTATGTGATCTACAAGGGCCAGGACATGACAAGAGTCCACATGTTGATGAAACCTTCCATTAATATCGAAGTGCTTATCATGTGCCAGGCTCTGTTTAAAGGGCTGCTTTATGTCTTTTAACCCACGTAATACTTGCCCAAATTCACACAGTTATTAGTAAGTGGCAATCCAGCTAATTCCAGAGCCTATGCATTTAACTACTACCAAAGTGCCTACACTGAAGTGATCTCACCAAGGTCAACAGCTGGTAAGTAGCAGAGCCATTTTTAGTGGATTACAAATTAAGCCTCCTGACTCCTGGCTCATTGCTTTTCCCAACACACACTTCTCAATGTCTCTCTCTTCTGCAGGATCCAGTCATTTATGTGCATTGTCACTTCTGCAACATGTTATAAATAGCCTTGGGGAAAGCTGCCCCTCTATCCTTACCAGAGGAGTTGTAGCTTGGACGTCCATATACAGAGGTCGCAGCACTGACTCCACGTCCGGAGCAGTGGCTGTATCTGAGGGAACAGCGGACTGGGGGGCATTATCTACAACTGACAAAAAAAAAAAAAAAAAAAAAAAAAAAAGGTATGAAGTGGCCAAGCGTGGAAGAACGCAACTATGGCCACAGGGTATCCAAAACAGCAGGTGAACGTTGGATGTAGGTGAGATAAGCTAAAAGGATGCTGGGGTTGAATCTCAATGGAAAAGGAAACAAAACATCAGCGAACTTAAACAAACTGAAAAAGGAGGGAAGGGAGAGAGACCATGTTTTTGGAAGGGGATGCTGGGTCAATATTCGAATTGCCTGGTTGGGAGGGGGGAGGGTTCGAAAAGGGCAAAGCCATTTAGAAGGGGTGTGGAGACGGCGTAGCTAGGATCCCCTTCAAAGATGACTGGCTGGACGACTAGCATCTCCAAAAGTGCAGGAGAGATCTGAAGGCCGACGGAGCCTCCAAGCCTCCGAGGGCCTGTGGGGCAGAATCTGAAGGGTGACGCGGAGAAGTCAACCGTACTGAGGGCCGGCCTGAGAAAGTTTGAGGGGTGCAGCGAGGAAGCAGGGTCAGGGGGTCCGGGCAGCGGACGGAAGACGGAGACTCGGTAATATTCCGGTGCGTCGCCACGCCAAGGGGGAAGGTCCGCGCTAGTAGGGAGGGTGGCGGTGAGTGGGGCCCGGAGCGTACCGCGCAGGCGCAGCCCCCGAGCGGGCGCCTCGGACCTGGGTCCCGGAGCGGCCCGCACAGCCGCGGCCGCCCGCCTCCAAGCGGTTCGCAGCAGCATGGTCCCGCTAGCAGAGCCCCCCGCCCGAAGCAGCGGCACTACTCTGCTACACGCTCCCGGAAGTTCTGCCTCGCGCCCCGGAAGCAATTCCTCAGGCCGCGGGCGTGCTCCGCCTCGCGTTTGGTGTGAGACGTAGAACTGAGCGACCGAAGCCGCGAACGAGGTGAGGTGGGGGCACAGCGGCGCGGGGACCCGAACGCTAAGAGGGTGATGGAGTCGGGTTACGCGCTTATTTTCCTCCCTGGACTTCCCCGAACCCTTGGATCCGCTCCCCACCCCGCCTCCTCCAGCCCCCGCTCGACTCGGGCTGGCGGCTAGGCCCACACTCCCTTAACCCTCGAACCCCGCAGATGCCGGTGGCCGTGGGGCCCTACGGACAGTCCCAGCCGAGCTGCTTCGACCGCGTGAAGATGGGCTTTGTGATGGGCTGCGCAGTGGGCATGGCGGCTGGGGCGCTCTTCGGCACCTTTTCCTGTCTCAGGTGAGGGGCGAGGGCGGTGATCTCTGGGCGGAACTACCGGACCTTTTCGTCCCGCGCCACTTGGCCTGCAGCCTGGATAGAACCTACTTCATTTCAGTTACCTCGCTTTTAATGAGTGAGACTGATTTCCTATCCACCTTCAGTCTGGATGGAAAGGTTGGAAGCCTTGGCGCTAGAGAATATGAGCTCTCACTCAAACTGAAAGTCTCTTTACTCCTTCTGTAACCTTAAGCAAATTGGAGTCTGGGTACCTAAGTGTAGAATGAGGTCAGTAACATCTACTTCATGGAGTTGTAAGGATCAAATCAGAGCACACTTCGCACAGAATGTAGCACATATTAAGTGCCCAATAAATGGTTGTTACTACTGTTGCTGCCGTTATTTCTAGTTCTGCATAGTGAAACTTATTGAGAGCAATTTTACTGTACTGGAAACGGGATATAGATACGAAGTAGATAAACTCTACACCCTGAATGTCATTTTCACATGTAATAGAGACTATTATTTCCATTTTTCCATATTGTAAATTACCATTTACTGAGCACTGTTCTAAATGTTGAATGTGTTATCAACAATCCTATGAACCTTTTGATCCCCATCTTACAGTTGACATAGCCTGTAAATTGCAGAGCTGGGACATAAACACGTCTGACCCCACATTCATTGCTTTAATGCCAGGAAACCATCAGAGGGTCAAATGTCTTTATATATACCAGAAAAAAACTAGTTTCTCTAGGTACTTTGCCTCAGCTGCCTCCCCCAAACTGAAGTCTGGTCATAATACTATTCCTCAGAAAAGCCCCAGAGACCAAGATGCATGCTTTTTTTGCTAGTCATTACCCATCTCAGGTGGAAAGAGATAACGTCCTGCCAGACTTCAAGAGGGCTTGATTTACTACTCAAGTAATTTGGGAAAGGGCAGTTAATGCCATTTCTTGTATTTTTTGTTCCCGGTTTGCCGCATCTTGGTTTCTTCTTCTCTTAGGATTGGAATGCGGGGCCGGGAGCTGATGGGCGGCATCGGGAAAACCATGATGCAGAGTGGAGGCACCTTTGGCACGTTCATGGCCATTGGGATGGGCATCCGATGTTAATCAGGGCAATGGTTGTCCACTACAGCTACTCCTTCCCATCAGTGCCAGCTCATGTACTATAATAAAAGAAATCTTTGAGTAGTCTGAGTGTTTTTTCTGCCTATATTCAGCTTAGAGCTTCTAAGGTGGGCCAATGAGTAGGTTGCATGTTTTTCAAATCCTGTTAATCCAAAATTACAAAAATTTTCCATACATGAACTGTCCATAGATTCTAGTAAACTCTTGTTATTCAGCCTCATAAGGTTGATGTTACTGTCACCATTTTAAAGGTTAAAAACTAAGTCCAGATTTCCTCAAGGTCACACTGCAAAAGGTAGTGTTAACCCAAGTCTCATTTCCAAAGCTATGTTCATTCAAAAATTGTCCTTCAGGGCACCTGGGTGGCTCAGTCTGAGTGTCCCGACTTCAGCTCATGATCTCACAGCTTGTGAGTTCGAGCCCCACGTTGGGCTCTGTGCTGACAGCTCAGAGCCTGGAGCCTGCTTCGGATTCTGTGTCTCCCTCTCTCTCTGCCCCTAACCCAGTTGCATTCTGTCTCGGTCTCTCAAAAATAAACCTTAAAAAAAAAAAAAAATTGCCCTTCAAGGTTTGACTTAATCAAGAAAAGGATAAATCATCCATGGGGAAACAAACTCAAACTATCAGACATTTCTGTAGCTTAACAGCACAAAATTCACATAATTTCCTAACCAGCCATCTGTGAGGATATCAATTGTGTAACACTGACCCCCGCCCCCAACACTGGTAATTGGTTTCATAAAATAGGTTCCTTGTAATAAGGCCAAGTGTCCCTCACCTACTCCTGCCACACAACCCTTGACAAACTGTGCTTTAAAACCGCACTGCCCCTTGGGGCACCTGAGCGGCTCAGTCGGTTAAATGTCTTGATCTCAAGTTCAAATCCTGCATTGGGCTCAACTCTGAACATGGAACCTACTTTAAAAAAGAATCATTACCCCTCAACGAAAACGGTAAGGTTATGACAGACATAAATTATTTTGGGGAGTATTTGGGTGTCATAAGGACACTCCTGCAGCTGCAACCAAGACACTACACTAACCAGAGTAACTACAGCAGCTAGATTTCCCAGAGTGGGATGCTGTCTCAGGAATGGATTACCTGAAGGATCTCACTTGAATTCATTGGACTATTTTCTGTCCCTCACACTATTCCAATTACTTGTACATTTCCCTTAACATCGTTTACAACATCTCATTCTGCAGCAGTGGGCAAATTTTTGCCACCTCTATCACCTATGAGGTTAATTAAATGCCTAAGTTGGCCCAGCTCCCAGAAAGGAATGATAGAACAAACCTGATAGGACATGAATCTAGAATAGAAATTATGAAGATACTAGATTTCAAATAAACATTGACAGAAGTCTGCACCAAGGAACACTGCTGCCTAGAGTTGAAAAATAATTGAATCTTGAAAATTTCCTTTGGGTTAAGTAACTGAAGCAATCAAGGGAAGAAATTCTAAGTATCCATCAAAAGGACTGGTAGAAAATCATACCTCCAAACTGATTACTTGGATATCCAACTAAACCTATTAAAACTTGGGCCTTAACACTAACGAATCAATATAGTAGAAAGAAATAAGCAGGTGAAGAAATTGGTACTGGAAAGTAATCATTCCATTTGGGGCAACAACTCAAAGGTTCAAGGTAGATAAACTTGAAACAGAGTTCAGAATATAATGGTGATGGCTCATTCCAAGCTCAAATTCCTTTATAAAGTAACAAATTCAGTTAAACTGGGAAATCACTTAAATCTGTTTGAACTTAACACCATTTTGTTCAGTGTTCAAATACAGAAACATTTCTCACAAAGACGCCCGGACACAAGAAAGAATTAAGACTACCCAGGTTTAAGGTGTGGGCAGATGTGGTTTTCTTGATGGAAAATCCCTAAAGTTTTGATGCATTACCCTAAGGAAGTACAGTGCTAAGATGGAGATATGGAGCAATGTAGAGACAACTTGAGGACAACAGTTTCCCCAGACTCTGCACACTAAGTATTTTCCCAAAGAAGCAAGTCTTCATTAACTACCAAAAGTCAAAGAAACTACTATGCTATTTTGAAGTTTCTATGACTTTAAAACATTTCAAAAATGAAGATTTCTTGTGGCCTTTTTAAGAGAATTTTATTTGAGTGGTTCTTACAAAGGTTGTTGCAATATGAAAGTCATTTGTTTGATAGAAATATCAAGCTGTCTTGTCAAACACACTGAAGTAACCCAAAAATATATTTCAGAGCTCACAGAGCTTAAAAAGAGCAAAGATTATATGCAACCAGACAAAACCTATTTCTGCATTTCCTATTTCTTGCTCAGACTGCTTTGCTTACCAGACTGCCACTAAACATTTTGAGGAAATGCAGGGATCATTTTGTTTGGAATCTTAAGACACACCAGAACACATAATATTTACAAAGAAACTTTTACAGATACATTAAATTGAAAAGATACCATCTGGAAATGTAATCTTGAAATCTCCTTTTCTTGCCAATTGATCATGATGCAAGATGAGATGTTAATCATACAGCCCTTTAGCTGTCTTGAATTCCCATACACTAAAAGTGTACTCCAGAAACCTCTGCCAAACCATTAGCCAAATATCAACATTAGTGAAACGTGAAATGTAACTGCTGTGTAAAAAGTTAGGCTTCTGAAACATTAAAAACATAATTACATCCCTGTCTGCCTTTTTACATTAAGCACATTTGTTCCCCCCTAGAGCTATTCCTATAGATCCTTAATGTAATTTTCTACATGTACATTTAAAAGGCAGAACAAGAGAACAGCTTTGTATACAGTGGGATTTGCTAGTTAGGGATAATGAGCACACTGCATTCCTGTTAACATTTTTATTTTTTCAAGGTAACAGGAATTGTATACAAATGACAGTAGACCCTTGCCTCTTTATTTTTATCTAAATAAAAGATAACTCAAGATGAATTCTCAAGAAAGAAAAAAAGCTATGTACATAAGGGACTATATCTTCCTTCATCGTCTACTTGGAACCAGTAGTTGCGTTGCTGTCATAGAATCAGGGAAGAGGTTGTGATAAGTTGGAAGAGGTACATATGCTGCTGTTATCATTTTACCTGTTGAAAGAAACAGATAGGGTTTAAGCATGTTCACTTAAATTACATCCTTCATCATAATAATCAAGCAGAAAAAAACACATCAAACTCACCAGCAAACCACCGGCCATGCAATGCATTGACAGCAGCGATGGCTGCAGCAATTGATGGGCACTTCACATACACATTGCCCTGAAAGACAACAAAAAAGGTTAAGGGCACGTAGGAAATAACATGAATTTGAATAGGTTTACTCAAATTGCCTGTAAAAATAACTGCTCTTCAAATAATTGTTTCATTAGCTAGTATGTACACCTAGAGTTGCGTTGAAATCATTTTAGCCTCCAAAAGACTTGTTCTACACTTTTTCTCTATCATTTCAAAGCAATTAAAGAATGAATCAAGAGGCCAGGATTTCATGGCAAGCTTTCAACACTAACCAGCAACACAGCTATAAAATGGCCTAGTCTACTCTTCAATTATTACAAACACACCCATATTTTGAAGGGTGTATATTTAGTATGTTAAAGTTTCTTTCAGAATTAAACAAAAACTTAAGACTGGGAATATGCCCCGAGTATATGTGAAGGCTAAGTCACAAAATATTAACAACATCTTATATTTATTAAGATCAAAATACCGGAGGCACTTAAAGGGCAGATTAAACTTCTTTCGCTCTAGGGAATAAAGAAAAAAATACCTGAGCTGAATTTTTGTCAACGTAAATATGAATAACTCCTCCATGTTTATTACATTCTTCAATCACATCATCCTTAATCTCTGTATCCCATCCAACTTCTTCTTCTCTGTAAGAAATTATTAAGCTCTATCAGACACCAACCTTGTAAAATGTTACATATGTAGGCTCACCTGTATAAAAATATTTGAAATATGAATTCTTTTATTTAAAAATCATTCATATTTAGCAGTGTAGTACACTGGAGAAAATAAAAACCAAGATATAAAGAACTGTTTGCAACAAAGCTTATGAATTTAACTCTATCTTTTACATTATTTATTGATATATATCAATTTATACTTATACCAAATATATACCAAAAATAGAATATACTTATACCAAATGTCTATAATCATTTCACAGATAAAGCTAAAATAAAGAATTTGATGTTACCAAAAGAACACAAGAATGAAGGGCTCCTTCTATGGTAAACCATGATTATAAACAATGCAAACAGCATGATACAAATTACTACTGTATAAAACAATGCTTCACCAAAGCATAAGAGACTGTTAAAAACTGAGAACAAACTGAGGGTTGATGGGGGGTGGGAGGGAGGGCAGGGTGGGTGATGGGTATTGAGGAGGGCACCTTTTGGGATGAGCACTGGGTGTTGTATGGAAACCAATTTGACAGTAAATTTCATATATTAATAAAAAAAAAATAAAATAAAAAAAAAATAAACATTAAAAAAATTAAAAAAATAATAAAAAAAATAAAAAAATAAAACAATGCTTCATAAAATAGGGTTATTAAATCAATTGAACAGGATATCTACATTTACCTTGGAGTGTATTATAAATGATTTATAAAACAAACAAGAGTTTGGACTGATAAATGAAATTCTAATCATTACCTAGGCATTAGGAAAGAGAAATTCCCTTTTTCTATTTCCCCGCCCCAAGATCAAGTCACATGCTCTACCAACTGAGCCACCAAGGCACCTCAGGAAAGAGAAATTCCTAATTTCCAGCCTGCACTTATCTTTAGGAAGAAAATTTTTGAAGATCCTCTTCTCCTATGTAAGATTAAAATTTCAAAACCAGTAACTGATAAGAGTAAACTAGCAATAGAAATAAACACAAATACACATATGAACAACCAAAAAAAAGTACAAACAGACCCATAAATACAGAGAACAAACAAGGTGATTGACAGAGGTGAGCAGGGTCCGGGGATGGGTAAAACAGATGAAGGGGAGTGGGAAGTACAGGTTTTCAGTTATGGAATAAGTCAACAGGGACGAAAAGTACAGGATAGGAAATATAGTCAACGGTACTGTAATAGAAGTGTATGTTGACAGATCTACACCTTTGGTGAACATAAGGTACAGAGCTGAAGAACTATCTTATGAGCCTGTAACTAATGTAACACATTATGTATAAACTACAATTAAAAAATAAACACTGATACAAAATATCATATAAAATTACTTAGATGTAATTGGAAAATAAAACCTACATACCTTTCAATTCAATTCCAATCTTACAAACACACCCAAAGGAATTAGTAATATAAAAGTTAGCATTAAAATACCCCAAAAGGATCAAAATCATTTTATTATTTCAACTATGAAACATACTGAAACATCATAAAAGTTAACTTAGGAAAACGGAATATTGGGGTGCCTTGGAGGCTCAGTTGGTTAAACATCTGACTCTTGGTTTTGGCTTAAGTCATGATCTTGGCACTTTATGATTTCGAGCCCCATGTCGGGCTCTGCGCCTACAGCCAGAAGCCTGCTTGGGATTCTCTTTCTCCTCTCTCTGCCCCTCTCCTGTGTACGCACTATTTGGTCTCTCAAAATAAAAACTTTTTTTAAAAGCTGAATACTAAACATTTCACAGTACAGCTGACCACCGAACAACAGTTTGAACTGCATGGGTCCACTTATACATGAATTTTTCTGAGAAAATACAATACAGTACTATAAATGTAGTTTCTCTTCCTTAGGCTTTTCTTTTCTCTAGCTTATTGTAAGAATGCACTATATAAGACTTATACAAAACATGTGTTATCAACTTTGGGTTACTATAAGGCTTTTAGTCAACATTAGGCTGTTAGTAAACTTTTGGCAGATTCAGAAGTTACACCTGGATTTCGACTGTGCGGGCAGTTATCAGTGCCTTCTAATCCTTGCAACTGTTGAGTTGTCAATTGTATATACCATTTTCAATTTGACCAAAGTATATTACTTACGTTTGAGGGTTAAACATGTTAGAGAGTTGAAAACACTGTGTTGCAAGAGGCTGGACAGAGGCAGCTGCAGCTAAAGCTGAAGCTAAAAAAAAAAAAAACCAAAAAAACAAAAAAAAAAAAAAAAAAAAAAAAAGAGAGAGAGAGAAATAAATTAGTTTCTTGGAAAATGCATGAGAATATCCCTAATGAATAAAACAAAACCAGGAAACGCCAACTTTGAAACTAGGATAGTCAGTCACTTCACTAATTTACTTAATAATACTATCAAAGTGTGGAACAGTACCCAATTTGAGTTGCCAGAATCGGGGGCAACCTAACATTTGAAATACCCAATCTTGAGTTGGAAAATTTTTTATTTTTAGAACGGAAACTTTACGTGTAATCAAAATCCGTTCACTTAGACAAATATCAATAGAAACCAATCCAGAAAGGTAAAGGATAATAAAACATTGATTCTGTAGAACTGCTGCTGGAGTTTATTCCCCAAGAAGCAGGGGATGATGAAAATGCAGCCTTTAAAATGCCAAATAAATCTATACCCTTTTGTATTCCTTAGGTTTCTGCCCATGATAATAGTTATATATTTTCTTTCAAATAAAACATTATAAAAGGATTGTTTAAAAATAAGATGCACAAAACAATCCAACCATTTAAAATCTAATATCCCAGAAATATAAACCCTATTACGAAATTAAATGAGGGTTTTAGTAGGCTCCATGCCCAATGTGGGGCTTAAACTCACAACCCTTAGCTCAAGGCCAGAGATCAAGAGTCGTACAACTTCACCAACTGAGCCACCCAGTCACCCCTCAAATGAGAATTTTTTAATGATTAGGTGTGTTATAGCACAATAAACACTAAAAGTAGCATATTACCTATAATATTCACTATTAAAAATGAAAAACTACTGGACACTAATATCCAGGAAGAACATTTAAAACTCACACTGGTTTGAAGTTTCAAGTGAGCACTGTCAAGACAGGTGCCCCACTGCTTTTATGATATTCACAAACATTACCAGTAGCTGTTACAGAACTCACCGTAATCATTATATTTGACCAAATTTCATTCCAATATATAACAACAAACAAAGCTAAGGATAAAACAGCGCATTAGAAATTAGGGTAATTAAAACGAACAATCACCTGAGAAGTATGAGAAATTATTTCACTGAATAGAACTTAGGGCCATGCATGAAATGCATCATTAAAGATTATTATTTTTGATAATTACAAGTGCTCTTTGCTCCTTTATTACTTAT
Organism: Panthera leo; assembly: GCF_018350215.1. NCBI lineage: Eukaryota > Metazoa > Chordata > Mammalia > Carnivora > Felidae > Panthera > Panthera leo. The sequence continues at coordinate 23,490,103 of NC_056681.1, read as the reverse complement.
TTTTCTTTCAAGAAGCTTCATATTAAAATAAATAAGCTAAAACAGCTTACAAATGTCAAACTCTATTCAGAAAAGTTACAGATGTAACCATGCTTATATGACAATGAAGATAGAAATGAGGCCCACTGTGTACCTGTACCATAAACAAATGGAAGTACTCTTGGAAATAAACACTAGGTCATTTATAAAACTGAAGAGTACTTTGTTTTCCATTTTCTCAAATGAAGTATATTATGAATACTGAAAAATATTTAGAAAATATATGATAGAAACATTCCAGCTCAATCTAGATGAATGCAAACACAATGAATTCAGCATAGAAATCTAATAGAAAAATTCACTAGTTCTACTTTTTAAAATGTGTAAACTCCTGAAACCAATATTGCACTGTATATTAAATAATATTTAAATTTAAAAATAGTAATAGAATCTGTTAAAAAAAAAAGGGTGAGTGCAAATGTCTCACTTGCTGGAAAATAATTAAAATATACATTTAATTCCTATCAAGGAACATGGTAGACCTTTTTCCATAAAGAATCATTCTCCAAAATAACTCGTAAATACAACCTATTAAAGATGGATACCGATTTTGCTCAGAAGTGAAATGCTCTAACAAATAGCAGAGATTTACTTGGTAATCAAAACAAGAAAAAATACCCTACTTTAGAAATAATTTCAGCTCTTTGAAATATGCATGCAATTTAGTTCTGGGTAATTGTCTCATTGCTTGGCACTATTAATACAAATCATTAACATTAGAGTCCTTGACCTTATGTTAAGTTCAGACTCCTTAAAGATTTGTGTACTGAAACAATAAATTCTGTTTTCCAACTTTTAATTATACAAAACTAATAACAGGAACACAAAGATAAGCATATAAGGCTAAAAATAATTCTAAGCAGACTAAAGCAAAAAATACAGACATTTTCATTTTCTTTATCCATGGAATTGTAATGATTCGGATTAGCCCAACTGAAATACACATTAAACAGATGGGAATTTTATGTCATTCTCTAAAAACTGAATCCAAAATACAAAATGTAACAAATGATATATTAAATATAAACAAACAACTATGTCTGGCTACTACATTAACATCTATTTCAAAGACAAATAAAAAGCTCAACTCACCTTCAGTCTGTTGAGAAAGTCTTGTTTGCAAATCTATAACAAAAGAGAATTCTACAGCTCAGTGCAGGAACAATGAAGAGCCTCAACTAACAGGGTAAATGTCAGGAAAGTATTAATAAAAGAGGACTACAGTAGCAGGGTTTATCAAAATAAACTTATAGTAAAACCTGGCAGCCAAACCTCCTTCCCCATTCCTCATTGACAAGGCTTTGGGGCCTTTTTCTTTCCTCCTATGCTGGGAAACTTACTTATGCCTCTTTCTTCCTACTCCTACACTACTCTACCAAATCTCCAATGAATTCCACTATACTACTCTTCGTATGGGAATAATGGGAAATGGGGAAAGGGAAGCACACCAGTCAGAAAATACATGAAAACCCTGATCTTGAGAATTCAATTCCAAGTACTTGGGATATTTAGCCCAGAAGGTGACAGTTTAATTATGTCTGGTTTTCTGGCTTAGTCTGCAAACTTAATGAAGCAGGAATAAATTCTAACCAAGTTTACTATCATCTATGAAATACAAGACAAATTTAATCATCTAGTCACTATTAAAAATAAACAGAATGGGGATTTTTACCAGTGTATTTTCTCATATAATCATTAAATTCTCCATTGGAAGGCAAGTTATTAGAAAGCTGCTAGACAGTAAATCTAAATAATCTAAATAACAAAGAAAATGGCATTGTGTTGTAAAGCTATCTTGAAGCTTAAAAGTTTTAATACACAACATAAGAACTGTTCAGATACAGCAACCTAATTTTCATTAACATGTGATTCAATTGCAACACTTCATCTGGGTTTCTTGCTGAGTACAGAAAAACTTAAAAATGGACAAAAATGGGTGGGGGGGTTGGGTGGCTCGTTAAGCCCCCAATTAGGCTCTGAACTGGCAGCAGGGAGCCTGCTTGAAGGATTCTCTCTCTATGCCCCTCCCCACTCGCACTCTCTCTCAAAATAGGGGGAAAAATGGGCAAAAATGGGGGGGCCTAGCTGGCTCAATCAGTGGAGTGGGTGACTCTTGAACTCAGGGTTGAGTTTGTGGCCCACACTAGGTATAATGATTACTTGGAAGTAAAAATTTAAAAAGCTGGGGCGGGGGGGGGGGGGTGGGATGAGAAAGAATCTACAGCCCAAGTTATACTGGGATCTTAAAAATACCTGGGTCCTAGGTGCTCAAAATTGGGACCTCAAGGAGTTTAAGTATCTGGTTTATACTGAAGGAACTTGAGGACAGGACCATAGGAACAGTGTCCAACAAAACACACAATGTCTTTTTCCCCCCTAAAATGGGAAAAAATATGTAATCACAAATCCATGCTATGGGGTGCCTGGCTGCTCTGTCAGAAGACCATGTAACTCTTGATCTCTGGGACGTAAGTTCAAGGCCCACATTGGGTATAGATTACTTAAGTATTTGAAAAAGAGGGGAGCCTGGGTGGCTCAGTTGGTTGAGCATCCGACTTCAGCTCAGGTAATGATCTCCCAGTTCATGAGTCTGACCCTGCACAGGCCTTTGTGCTGACAGCTCAGAGCCTGGAGGCTCCTTAGGATTCTGTCTCTGCCTCTCTCTCAAAAATAAGCAAAGGTTAAAAGATAAATACATACATACACACACATACACAAAGAAGCCCATGCTATTTTAAGTGTATGTAAATCCCTATCAAAATGTCAAAAATCACTTTTAAGATCATTTGTGTTAGTCAGTTAGTAAACAAGGCATGGGTTTCATAAAGTTAAGGATTCCCATCTTAGAAACAACTAATTGTTAAACTTTCAAATAAGATCCTGGATAGAGTGCTGACTCACCCTTGGTTTCAAAGAGCAGTTCTAAAGAGCTTAGGGGAAAGGGCTTTAGACACATTAACACTCAGCAATTTATTTCATTTCAACAAGAAATGTGTAAGGTTTTAATGATGACTATCTGGAGAAAAATATACCAAGTTATGTAAACATTTACCTAAAACTTGAGTGTTAATTACTAATTTGGTAGCAATAGCATTTTATATGTAGTTAAAGACAGAATCAAACTTGATAATCATCTCAATCAACAAAAAGGGGGAGGGTAACAAATACAGCTAAGTGGCTTTTTTAACCAATCCATATGGACATTTATAGTTTTAATTAATCACAATCAGCCCACCTTAAAATAAATCGCACAGTAAGTGTGCTCATACTTCCATGTATCGAGAAATAATGGCAAAGAATAGCAATGATGTCTAACTTTTGAAAATCTTCAATTAGGTTGCAATATTATTTATGAAAAACATAGAATCAACATATTTGATACTGCATCCAGATTATTACATAAGAATGTTTAGAAATGAATCCTATGCATCAAATCCCGGAAGACAACGTATAAACCTTCACTAGCCTCTAATGAAACACTTAGAATATGGTGAACAATCAAGCATTTTCTAAATTAATAAAGAATGACCTGAACAATGAGAAGCAATATAAAAGTAGTTTTCAGATTAAATAGTAATTTTCAAACCATAGACTGGGTTACATTTCTAGAAGGGATGGGTTCTCCTTTAATGTCTCTGATTACACCAAGTGGCATGCTAGGCCTCTTTCATCACTCAAGAAATTTAAAGTCTAATACTTGTTTATAAAGTCTAAACAACTTAGTGATCCCTGAGGGAGTTAACCAGTGACTCAAAATACAGAAATGTGTTAATGGTTGTAATTTTTCTTCACGTAAGGACAACGTTGGTAGGGTTTGGTCAGAAATTTTATAGAGCACCTATCAGATTTCAAAATAAGTAACAATCTGGCAGGAGATACACAAAAGGCAGACTTTCTAAAGGTAGTTCAACTTGTGAACATCTACTAAACAGGAAAACACTGAAAAATCCCTTCTCTCTTAATACCAAGTATAATAGAAAAGCAAAAATAATCCTCTCCTTTAATTAATGATCTTTTGATTTAAACGGAAATCATGAATCAACTACATGGACTTTTAAGTGTATTTAGATGCAGTACTGTGGTCTTACTCTTACCTCTTACTTCACAGGGGAGATCAAAGGACCAATTCATAATACAAAGTGCTATACCTTCTTAGGATATAAATTTGTTCTTTTTAGATGCCCTAAGATAGCAAGGTCTTCCAACACTTCAAAATTAAATGCTATCCTAGCTCATGGATTTGGGTTAGCATCAAGGTTTATAAAAGCAAATCTGAGGTACTTAAGCCATAAAGAAAGAAAAAGAAGGTTTCATAACCTGAACTCTTTGTCACATAACTGTAATAAAACCACTCTTCTTTTCCTGCCCTCTTCGGAAGCTATTACCCTAACTCATTATCTCAAAATTGTATGTACTTTTTAAAGGAAAGCAGTTTTCTTTGCACTCTTGATACTGAAATTATTTTACATACAGCTTGATTTAAAGGCCTCTGACAGTTTTCTAAACTCAAACATTACAAAGAAACTTTTTTGAAACAATATAAACTTGCTGGTGTTCAAGAAAAGTCACATTTTAAAAAGTCTAATTTCTAGGCAATTTCAAACTAAAAATTGGTAGGTAGGGTACAAAAAAATGCCCTAACAGCCTGTTATGATTACTGAATAATTCTCTCCATTTCCTTGAAATTTATAGGCTAAAAGTACTTGATGAATTGAATTCTCAGTAAGTCCTTTTAAATGCAAAAATTTGGCAAATTTTCGAATTAGGTGAAAAAAACAATGATTTCAAATTAGAAAAGATTCAATTCCTACCTGCCACAGCACCAAATGCCAAAGAGCCACTCATTTGTAGAGCCTGCTGTGCTGCTGGTGGGATCTGCAAACCTGTACCTGTGTAAAAGAACAGATCTTGAAGTCCTTATGTTAAGGGAAGAAAAACACAGTTTTCCAGGTGCTCACTACTACCAAAGTCACTTCACTAAAAGTATTTACAAGCAGGGGTAACTGGGTGGCTCAGTGGGTAAGTGACTGGATTCAATTCATGATCTCAAGGTTCTTGAGTTCAAGCCCTACATCTGGCTCCACACTGGCAGTGTGCAACCCTGCTTAGGATTCTTGCTCTCTCCTCTCTCTGTCCCTTCCCTGCTCATGCTTTTTTTGCTCCTTCAAAAGCAAAATTTGGAAGGGGTGGGGGGAAGCCTGGGTGGCTCAGTCGGTTAAGCGTCTAAGTTTGACTCAGGTCATGATCTCACAGCTTGGGAGTTCAAGCACTGCACTGGGCTCTGTGCTGACAGCTCAGGGCCTGGAGCCTGCCTGATTGTGTCTCCCTCTCTCTGTCTCAAAAATAAACCAACATTAAAAAATATTTTTAATTAAAAAAAAAAAAGCATTTACAAGAAAAACATAGTATGATAGCTGGCACTACATTTATTAAGTATGAGGATATGATAATCATACGAAAGCAAAAGGATGGGGCGCCTGGGTGGCTCAGATGGTTGAACATCTGACTTCGGTTAGGTCATATCTCACAGCTTATGGGTTTGGGCCCTGTGTTGAGCTCTGTGCTGATAGCTCAGAGCCTGGAGCCTGCTTCTGATTCTGTGTCTCCCTCTCTCTCTCTGCCCTTCCCCTATGTGTACTCTCTCTCTCTCAAAAAAAAAAAAAAAAAAAAAAAAAAAAAAAAGCAGCAGCAAGCAAAAAAAATCATACAATGTATGCTATGGTTCTCAAAAGGCACCACCATAAAGTAGATTCCATTAGAACTTTTAAGGCAATAACTTCACCTATAAAACTATATACACCACTCAAGAATAGATAATAAGCTTGACTCCAAAATAAGAAAAATATTTTTTCACTTATCAGTCTGTGTGGGTTACCTTTTTCATTACTATCCCAACAATAAATCATTCACAACACTAGGAAAAACTTACCCTCTGCGAGTCTTGCCATTAATTGGAGACGACCAGTTGTTCCCAAGTCAATTCCAGTCCTTTCCAGTTCATCACTGTCCAAAAATGAGCTAGCACTGGAAGCATCAGTACGTTCAGTAACATGACCAACTTTCATTGGTCTCCCTGCTAGTTCAAATCCATTAAGTTGTTCCAGAGCCTTCTTGGCACATTCTGAATCGGAAAACTGTATAATTGAGAGGGGGATTAAAAAGTCCTGTATGTAAGTTCGCATATACACCAAAGGTAAAGAAATGCTTATTAAATCTAGTATATTTGATAATCACAGAACTGAATAGACAATAAAGCATAAATTTCTAACTTTAAGTAACATAATCTATATGATCAAACCACAAGCTCATGTGAATCAGTTTTGTTGATGTGATGGTTTCGACTCCAAGAAATTACCATGTAATGGCACCTATCCTTGGAAATACGGAATCTTAGTAACAAAACGTGTGAAGTTATTTTTCAAACTTCAAATTTTAATGTGCCGAGATAAACACGGTGCTATCTTCTCTTTATAAAAAGAACTATTTAGAAAAATTAAAACATCACTCAAATGTTATTTTTAAAAAAAAATCCTGGGTCATTTTATTGCCAATAACATCATAAAAACTGTTAATTCCCAGGATGCAAACACAAACTGATTTGCACTCTGTATTTCACTTAATGGAAGAAAAATATACTCTCATGAATTCCATACCTTAATATTTTACCAGTATGTTGCAAAATAATTTTTTTTCTCTTTTATCAAGACAGGAAGAAATAATGGAGAGTCACAAAACAGAAAACATTTACCAATACACAGCACCATATAGAGTTACATAATCTAGCTTTGTACCAGATCTTAGTAAATAGCGTATGTATAGTTGATAATTAAAAATTTTTTGAGGAGCACTTGGGTGGCTCAGTTGGTTAAGCATCAGACTTCAGCTCAGGTCAAGATGTCATGGCTTGAAGTTTGAGCCCTGCATTGGGCTGTGTGTGGACAGCTCAGAGCCTGGAGCTGCCTCAGACTCTGTGTCTCCCTCTCTCTCTCTCTGCCCACCACCCCACAACTGGCATTTGGTCTCTGTCTCAAATATAAACATTAAAAAAAATTTTTTTAATAATAATAGGCCTGCATGTTTTATCTGACATTTAGTAAGATTTCTATGAAAAACGTGCCTGGCCACTAACCAAATATTCAAGCACCAAACCTGTCACATAAAAAAAATATTTTAGGGAACACATGATGAAATACTCAATTTAATAGAAGTGACACGTAAAATGTCTTGACCACACACAGAGGAAAATAACCACACTAATGTTATTAGAAGCAAAATAAAAAATTAGTTTAAAAAAAGTGACTTGGGGCGCCTGGGTGGCTCGGTCAGTTAAGCGTCCAACTTCGGCTCAGGTCATGATCTCACGGTCCGTGAGTTTGAGCCCCGAGTTGGGCTCTGTGCTGACAGCTCAGAGCCTGGAGCCTGTTTCAGATTCTGTGTTTCCCTCTCTCTCTGCCCCTCCCCTGTTCATGCTCTGTCTCAAAAATAAATAAACGTTAAAAAAAAAAATTTTTTTTAAAGTGACTTAACAGCTATAATTTATAAATAACTTTTCTCCTTTCACTAATACATATTGAGAAAGATAAAATCCCAATTACCAATAAAACTTTATCACTAAAAAACATTTAAATTTTACTGAAATTTGAACACAATACAATTATAATTTCTTGATTAGAATTCAGACCTATTTGTATTTTAAAAATTTTTTTCAGGGTGCCTGGGTGGCTCAGTCAGTTAAGCATCCAACCTCAGCTCCGGTCTTGATCTCACTCACAGTCCATGTGTTTGAGCCCTGCATCAGGCTTTGTGCCTCCCTCTCTCTGCCCCTCCCCTGTGCTCAAGCTCTGTCTCTCTTTCAAAAACAAATAAGCCTTAAAAAAACTTTTTCTTTCTTTCTTTCTTTTTTTGCAATAGCAGCTATGGTGCCAATTCACATTTGCTCTAGAAATAGTTTCCAGAACCTCCTGAAGATATATGATGATGTAATTGAATTACATTGGGAAATACAGAGAGAATTTACTTTTAAAGGGGCCCCTCCATTCAATTATCCCAAGTGCCACATCAAAACTCTATTCTCATCAGGGAATGGGCTATGCTGGTTAACCACAAACCCTTATAATAAAACAATTCTGACCATGGTTTTGAGGTGATGACACACAAAAAGAATTTTAAGTAAAACAGAATTTCAAGAGACTTTTCATTCAACTCACAAAAACACGTAATAAAACGTACTAAGAAACTGAAGAACTCATAATGGATCATAGACTTCAATGACACAGAGATTTAGCTATGGAAATTGGAAATTAATGACCACATACAGAATAGGAAACTGGCTAAACATCAACATTTGGTAAACATGATGTTAATCATGGTAATTGCTTACCGTAATAAAACCATATCCCTTAGATCGACCTGTTTCACTATCCATCATGAGTTGGATACTTTCAATCTAAAAATGAAAATCATGATTATTATTGAAGCAAAAAGGAGGAAACAAAAGCATTTTATTCCTTGAAACATGATTTTTTAAAAAAATCTCATCCGGGGCGCCTGGGTGGCTCAGTCGGTTAAGTGTCTGACTTCCGCTCATATCATGATCTCGCAGTTTGTGGGTTAAGAGTCCCGCGTCAGGCTTTATGCTGACAGCGCAGAGCCGGGAGCCCATTTAGGATTCTGTGTCTCCCTCTCTGCCCCTCCCACACTCACGCTCTGTCTCTACTTCAAAACTAAACAAACGTTAAAAAAAATTCCTCTTTAATAAAAAAAAAACTCATCCAGGGGCGCCTGGATGGCTCATTCAGTTAATCATCCGACTCTTGGTTTCAGCTCAGATTATGACCTTACAATTTCATGAGTTTGAGCCCATCAGGCTCTGCACTACTAGTGGAGAGCCTGCTCTGAGACTCACTCTCTCCTTCTCCTTTTCTGTCCCTCCCTCCCTCACTCTCTCAAATTAAATAAACTTAAAAAAAAAAAAAAAAGTCATCCCCACCCCCGAACTGAGGGGCTCCTGGGTGGCTCAGTCTGTTGAACAACTATTGATTTTGCCTTAGGCCGTCATCCCAGGTCAAGGGATTGAGCCCTGTGTCAGGCTCAAAGCTGGGTGCGAAGCCTGCTTAAGATTTTCTCTCTCTCCCTGTTCTGTTTGTGCGCTCTCAGATTTAGGAAAGAAAAAAAAACACTTTTTTTTGAAAATACATCACAACCCTCATTTCCAAAATATCTTCTAAAAGCCTAGAAACGTCCCAAACAAGAAGTTATGCACTGTGGAACAAGGGGGGGGAAAAAAAAAGTATGATCTTATTCTTTTGCCTCAAAAACAAACCACTAAAAACCAAAGTTCCTTTGTAAACCTACAATCAGGTATTAGAAATAATTAACAATTTGCTTCCTTTCCACCATTATGCTAAAAACACCAAACATTAATTCTCAGTAACACCACACATGATAAATTGCCCAAGATGCTGGAATAACTGAACTCAACGCTGAATGTAGTTGATCACTGCACAACTGTGAATACATGAAAAGGCAATGAATTGTATGAAGATACTGGGACTTACCCTTCCAAAAGGCTCAAAGATCCCCCGAAGCATATCTTCAGTTATGTTAAAGTGTAACGAGCCCACATAAAGCCTCATAGGTCCAGCACTTCCCTTTTGTAGATTGTTTGCCATTGCTGCAGCTCTGTTTTTTTCTGCCTACAAGTTGGACAGGACAAAATGCACATCACGCAGCACTAATTCAAATCATTTCAATCAAAGTAAAATCCCATTCACTTTAGATTTGCTTAATGACAAGTGATGTCAAAGGATAGTGATGACATCATGATAAGGTGAGTCACACACAGAAGTATAAATATTGTATGATTCCACTTACCTGCCACTGTGATTAACAGCGCAGAGTTCAAATTAATTTTAAGAATATGGTTCAAATGCCCAATTTCTGAACAAAAACTGTAATATTTCATTCAAGAAGTTTTAAAACAAGTTTTAAGCCCCTATACAAGACATATACAACTATATGCTGTATTTCCTATGTAAGTTGAAATCAGTTCTAAAAGTACACTCTATCATCTAAATTAGATGCATGCTGACACCAAACATGCTAAATGTGGGAAATAAGACTTTCCTAGAATTTAGGTAAATACATTCATTATTCATTAAAATTGATGCACTCTCAAAATCACTGTTACTCAAAGTACAGTACACCAACTGGCTGGCTGTCATAAAGAGCATTTGTCAATATAAAATCCAATCAAGCAAACCATTCAGTTTAGCTGTCATTTTTTCTAAAGGTAGTCTTTCTCAAAGGTAACGATTATCAATTTATACTCTAACACATGTTCCTTTTCTTATTAATAAACTGGGGCACCATGAGCAGTAAATATCCCAAAGGAAGCTTAAAAGTTAAATGAATTCAAAACCTCATTTAATTTGAGGATTCTCAGCCCTCTGTCTACATGCTATTAAGTTTGTCCTTCATTACGGGAAATCAAGGAATTACTTTTACCCATTTCCCAATAATTGCCTATTTTTTTAAACAGACATTCAAGTGATAAATACCCACTATCAAGTTACTTCTAAAACATTAAATAGGATCTATTATTGCCTTTTAGATATGACGTAAGTGAGTAACTTAGTTACAAACAACTTATTAGCAGTGAAACTGGATGGAATTTCATGTCAGATCTGGTTCCAAGGCTGGTGCCTTTTTTACTTATTTTATAAATAAAATCACTGAAGTTGATGAAGTAACTATATTATTTAGGAATTCCAGAGTATTAACTTCAGTGGTTCGAAAAGCAACCAACAGGACTTATTTTTTTTTAACACAACTTTTATATTGCTCAAAGTATTTAATTTTTTTTCAGTGTTTATTTTTGAGAGACAGGGACAGAGGGTGAGCAGGGGAGGGGCAGAGAAAGAGGGAGACAGAATCTGAAGCAGGCTCTATGTTCTGAGCTGTCAGCACAGAGCCCAACACAGGGCTCGAACTCACGAACCGTGAGATCATGACTTGAACAATCCAGATGCCCCTCAAAAATATTCTTTGAATTCTATATTCTCCATTAAAAAGAAAAAACTGAGCTACCAGTGACAGATATGTTTCTTAATAAAAGTAAGTATGGATACAGAATCCTAAAAATACTTTCATAATAGAATGATACATACCAATTTTTTCACATTTACTGTATTGCTAATGCTAATTTCATTTCCCAAAGGCATTACTCACTATAAAGTACCAGCAAAAAGGAACAGAAGACATTTTAACCAGAAGACTTTCTGAAAATTAGTTTGAAACATCTTACCTTCAAGAAATGCTAGTAACTGATAGTTATTCAAACTACTCTTAACATTTTATAAAATCTTATACATTATGCATCGTAAGATGCATTATAAAACAATAAAAATATTAAAATTTATTAGAAGTGTCAAAATCACTCCATTTAAAAAAGCAGCAGTAAACATGCTCTTCAATGCTTCTATACTCAATGAATCACCACAAATCAATAAAATTATAGACCACGGTCTCAAGTCTTTTTCATGAAATAGATATTCAAGACTTATATTAGAACAAGATGGGGGTGCCTGGATAGCTCAGTAAGTTAAGCATCTGACTCGGCTCAGGTCATGATTTCACGGTTTGTGAGTTCAAGCCCCACATTGGGCACTGTGCTGACAGAGCAGTCTGCTTGGGAATCTCTCTCTGCCCCTCTCTCAAAATTACATAAACAAAAAAAAAACACGAACAGAATATTGTTAAAATTATACTTTTTATCAAAGTAATGAAGACAAAAAAGAAACAAACCTGTTCTGAGAACATCTAACTCAATAATTCATGATTATATAAGGTACTACAGCATAACATTAAGAGCAGGTTTCTTGTACTATCGCTAATCAAATTCCTAACCAAGAAAAAAATTACCTGTGATGCTTGTACTATGATTGGCACTCCTAAAACACGTTGGCCAGTTAATCCTATTGCTAGAGGCACCGAGCTAACATCAACAAACTCCACATATGCAATTCCTTTGGAACGTCTTGAATTTCTATCAGAAATCATTCTCACATCTCGAACCTAAAAAGAAAACAAACACTTAATACAAGGTTCTCTTTATGCAACCATCCACTATAAACCATTATTTTTTATTTTACTGACAATGTGGTTTTATTTGCTTACTTTTAAATAATCTCTACGCCCAATGTGGGGCAAGAATTGATGACCCTGCAATTAAGAGTCATATATCTTCTAGACTAAGTCAGCCAGGCACCCTCCCCTCCCCAACAATGGTTTAAAATAAGTAAAATTGTCAGTCCACTTCTACTTCTCATGAATGTGTGATAATGGTTATTATTTCCAATACTATTAACTTCCAAGTGAAGTAAAACAGAAATGCTGCGCAAAAAAAATTCCCTAACTGAATTTCAAACAAATCAAAAGATTTGATGTTTAAATATTCTCTAGTTCAACCTAACATATTAACGTTATTATTAAAATGTTTTTTTGGGGCGCCTGGGTGGCTCAGTCGGTTAAGCGTCCGACTTCGGCTCAGGTCAGGATCTCGCAGTCGGTGGGTTCGAGCCCCGTGTCGGGCTCTGTGCTGACAGCTCGGAGCCTGGAGCCTGTTTAGGATTCTGTGTCTCCCTCTTTCTCTGACCCTCCCCTGTTCATGCTGTCTCAAAAATAAATAAACGTTAAAAAAAAAATTTGGGGGGCGCCTGGGTGGCTCAGTTGGTTAAGCGTCCAACTTCGGCTCAGGTCATGATCTCACAGTCCGTCAGTTCAAGCCCCGCGTTGGGTTCTGTGCTGACAGCTCGGAGCCTGGAGCCTGTTTCAGATTCTGTGTCTCCCTCTCTCTCTCTGACTCTCCCCTGTTCGTGCTCTGTCTCAATAAATAAACGTTTTAATTTTTTTTTTTAATAAATAAATAAAATTTTTTAAAAAATGTTTTTTTGTTGGGACACCTGGGTGGCTCAGTTGGTTGTGTCTGACTCTTGATTTTGGCTCAGGACATGATCCCAGGGTTGTGGGATCGAGCCCTGCATTGGAGATCAGAACTGAGTGTGCACCCTACGTAAGATTCTCTCTACCTCACCAGTGCTCTCTAAAAAGAAGTAATAAAAATATTGTTTGCACTTCTCACATACTTGATCTCCCCGAATAAACTAAAAACTTACCTTTCCTACTGTAGAGAAAAACTCTTCCAAATCCCTTGGGCGAATTCTTGCTGCCAGCTGCATGCAGAAAACTGTCCTTGCATCTCTTTCTTCAGGAGTTAGATTATCAATAGGTTCCCTAACAGGAATAAAAATTAATTTTATAACTTACGCTCTTATTTTTACTTTTTAAAATTCATTTTCAATAAATAGAATAAACTTTAACAAAAGTAGTTTGTCACTATTCAAAAAATGAATATTTCACTAAGATTTATACAAAACATCCATAAAATAATTCACTGTGACTCAATTCCTTCAACAAGACGACAGTTACTAGATGTTTCTTCTGATAATACCTCACATGGTACCAGGACAGAAGTCCATTGGCCTGGCAATTTTACAAACAGTAATTTATACAGAATAATAAAAAAAACTATCAGAAACCCGAGTTTAATAAGAGTCACTAAAAATAACTAACTACAAGTATCAGACTGTAGTGGAAGGAATGATTTCCCAAAACAAAATCATACAGTGAAATAGTCTGACAATCACAAATGCTGAACTCCAAGTTATGAGAACTATTTTATTCTGAAATTTTTTCCTGATTTTTTTATTTAACAAACTGAGATAAATATATGGAATAACGAGCTGGTTGTTTATTAGATCAGTCTCGTAAGACTCTACAAATTTAGTATCCAAAAGAATGTTTCTTGACGGTTATAAAATACAGAAACAGTACCCATAAGCAAATCAAAAATGAAAAGCAGGAAATTATATAGACAAATTATCAGCAGTGGAATTCAACTTAATTATTTTTACATATAGCCTTGATAACTGACAGCATTTCTGATTATATGGAGGGAACTAAAGTGCCTGAGTTAAGTAAAAAAGCACAAGAGATGAAACTTAATTTCATGAATTTTGAGGAAGAAACACAAGCATCTATTAACATTATTTATTAGAAAACATCACTAAGGTTAAGGTTCTAAGTGAATCCTTAGAGACATAAGCACAAATATGCTCTTATCCGCATTCTAAGCATTGTCAGGAAGTACTTTTGAAGTATTCTACCTACAAAATTCTGGCACATTTCCTTGAGGAATCAGCTAATTTTAAACATATAAAACAGAGGTACAAAGCTAGACTGCATCCATAAAATGAAAACTAAAGGGGATTTTCTTAGGAAAGTAAATATTAAAGAGTGAAAAGCTCCGTGTTACAAAAAAGAGCTTTTAAAAATATTAAGGTTTTCATCAAATCTTAGGATTACAATATATCAAACAAATATAACAAGTAATAACCTCTAAGTTAAAAGGTGCCCTTTAAGGGAAGCCAGAATATCAGTAAAGAATAATGCTGCCATATACCAAAGTGTTCCTTGAGCCAAAATAAATAGAAGGTGTGATAGGGAGGTCTTATATTTAAGAGGAAAATTAACTCAAAGATTCGAGAACATTAAGATTACTACTTAGAAACAAACAAACCTGGCTAAAACTTTGGAAATGGAAGTACTTTATCTCAGTAAAGACAGCCAAATGATAAAACTTGTGATAGTTACAACCACTTTCCCATGAAGCTACATTAGTAAAATTTATTAATTCCAAAGATAAGCAAAGTCTACTTAAAATTTTCTATAGCTACCATTAAAAAAATTTACTTACAAGTGATTTAAGAACACATGTAAGATCTACACATTAATTACTGCTCCATTCTTAGTAATACGAAATTAAAATGAAAACTTACAAATCCACACTGATTTAACAGTATCCCAGTACTACCCACAGAAGATATAGTACAAATACTGTCCAAATTACAAAATGTTAATTAATAGTAACATACACTGTAAAAGCTTTATAAAAGCTTAAAGTGCTAAAGGAAAAAAAAAAAAAAAAATAGGGACAACAGCTACCTCACAGGGCTCTTGTCTTTTCTGAATGGACTTTTGCTTCGGGAGCGTCGTCTGCTGCAAAGTTAAAAAGTTTCAGAAATTACCCAAACAAGTACACCACATCAGTTCCTTGAAAAACAATTTAAACAATTCAGAAGTATGTTTAAAAACCTTAATTTGATGCTATGAGGCAACCCAATCTTTCCTCGGATGGCACTGTTAAATTTTGGTCCGGAGCTAAAAAGGAAACACAAAATTACACTAGTTACAGGGTTAGGGTCTTGCTAAGATCGCGTTCATGCGCTCTCCAGCAAGTTTAACATTGTTCAGGCTGATTCTTTTCCACCTCAATTATGAAGAGAAAATAGAGACTTTTTCTCTTAATTATCCCAGGCAAACTGCTCTTATATTTATCCATCCTGGACCACTGAGAGGTGCCGAGACCAAAGGTTACAGCCTCAAGATTGTTAAGAATCTAAAAAATCTCACCCTCATTTTCAGTCTATAATTCTTTTTACACTATGAATACATTCCTGAGAAGAGAAAAAAAAAAGAAGTGAAAATAAGTCACCCTGAACTTCCCTCACACCAGAATAACTGCAGTTAACAATTTGGTGTGTATTTTTGCAGATCCTTTCTCAGGAATACATTTGTATGCACGTACATATACAATATTCATACGTGTTTTCTTGTTTGAGGAATGTTTAAAAACAAGGAACTAATTCTTTAACATCATGAAAACTTCTTTTCCATATAACAGTTAAGTCTCAGAGACTGCATGAAAGAAGTTTATGTGTCATACTTTTGTGGCAAAATATTCCATAGTAAAGATGTGAAGAAAATTATTATCTCAAAAAATGTTTTATGAACTTGACATAATAAAAGCATGTTTTCGAAAATATTATAAAGGTAACTGTTATAACACAATTTTATTCTGAATCTTAAAAAGGCCCAATAGTTTCTGGATCTTTTATTCTGAAAGACCAAACTAACTTAAAGGGACAGGTCAGATGTCCTTTAGTGCTCATCCTACTATCCTTTTCAGGAAGGGTAACAAAACAAAACAGTGGTATGTGATCCACATTTGGACTCGTTTTCATGGACTCTATGCACACCTGCAACATCCAAGCAGTTCCAAATAAAGTTATATGTTAAATGGGTCCTTTGCCATTCAGACTAATAACCAGAATTAAGAGTATACATTTAATGGATAAATTAAAGATCACATGAAAACAAATGTGAGAACTAAATCACTTTGAAGTCAGACTAGGATTACAGGCTGACTTCAAGCTTTCATTACTCTAGATAAACCATATTCAGAATTTATTAAAGTAATCCTCCCCCATTTAATTCATTCTGGTAAAAATGAATATGGTAATTTTTGATAAATTGGACAAAAAAACAAAGTACTTTTTAATACAGCATCTGGAATTAAAGCAACATTGTGTCCTCTTTCAGCTCTTAAATTGTTTATGAGATAAGCAGCTAGGAAGAAAGTAGAAAACAAGGAGTTCAATCCTTTTTATTTTAAAGGTTAAAGACCCAGAATCAGGATCCAAAGTGTTAATAACTTTAATGGCTTCAAATAATACTAAAACATTTCATGAATAGCAGTTAATGTGGGTGCTTTATTTTCATTCTCTTCTCAATTCAACTCATTAAATTTATCTGTCAGTTATTACCTTCTTCTTAAAAGATGAGAAAGCTCAAGCTTGGAGTGTTAACTTGCACAAGTGAAAGAGCCAAATGTCTTATTGAGGTCTGTTTGTCTTTGAATTCCATCTCCAACCATTCAAGAGTGTTAATTTTAAAATAACTCCCACAGTTTACAACAGTATGTTCATTAAGAGGAAAGAACATCTTAAAGCACTAAGAATTGCTAGCTAGAAGCAATCCTTAAGAGTTGTAGGTAGGTTCCTTCCAAACTTTATTAATACAGTTTTTAAAATGACCGTAATAAAATATATTTCCAACTTGTTACATAACCACATTCAAATTTCCAGAGTAATTTCAAAGCATTTTTATCAGCGTCTATTTTTAAAAACCTTAAACATAAATGTGATGAGCCCCAAGTTGATCATTATCAAGGAGCATACACCAAATTCACAAATGGTCTGTCATTTCAGCTGAAAACAGCCAGACAAGATTAGCTACATATTTGACTAATTACATTTATAACTTATCTATTTGAGCTTTAAAATTTTTAATTTATGTTCAGTAAAGAAAATTTAAATAGCTCACACACCTTTAAGCTTTCAAATATTTGGTACTACAATATCAAGTTTTTTAAGCACTGCAGTGCTTTGGTCTAGTTTACATGGCATACAGTTAAAATATTTTAGATGGAGTAACAGAAAATCTGTATGCTTAGTAATACAAATGTTATGTACTGGTCCACATGCTGTATTTCTACTTTGCTAGACTTTTCAATGCCAATACCTCATCTAATGCTTTTTAACTAGTCGTAATGAAAAACAAAATTTTACAATGCAAATTTTCCAGGTTAAATTGTTTTATGTACACCCAGAGAATGACTCTAAAACCAAAATCACTGTAACTATAGTTACATACTAAGGACTTCTGTAGCGGCCTCTGAATCTGCGATCTCGACTTCTTGAGCGGCTTCGTCTCCTTTCTTTGCTTCTACTTCGCTTCCTTTCACGGCTTTTACTCTTTTTCCTTTCTCTATCTCTACTTCGTTTCCGTTCCTTACTTTTGCTTCTTTTACGTTCATGACTACGACTTCTGCTCTTGCTTTTTTTCCTCCTGAGAAGAAAAAAATTACTATTATCTTGCTAGCTTAAGATTACTTCCTTTTATGGTCAGAAATCTTTTTAAAAATTTATCTTGCTATTTTTACTACTATGATACATAATCATACTTATGGAAAAATAATTCCTAGGTAAGGTAAATAGCACCCCACCTTTGCCTTCTTTCTACTACTTAAAATCAGCAGACAGTGACAATCATTTGAGAGAGCAGGGACTATTAATGATCTCTCTTGAGTCAGTTACAGCTTTAACAAGGAAATGATTTATTGGGAGGAAGAAGATCAAAACTTGAACTCTTAAAGTGTGACCAACATAACTGGCCAACAAAGAGATTTACTGTAATCTACAAGATACAGTAATAAAATCAAATTTATAATAGAATGTTAACATTGAAGAAACAGTGGGTCATACACAAAAATTTACATAAAAATAAACTTAATTTCCCTTACATGAGCCAAATTTGACCCAATTTACATGTATGAATACAAGTATTTTATACTCTCAAAGGGCCATACAAGCATCAATATTTTGGTTTTCCTGGGAAAATTACAAGTAATGACAAAGGACGATAGAACTAATGCAATAAAACGCATTCTGATACATCTAGACTTTAATGTGATCTTTCTCAGATTTTTTTAAAAAATATAATTTATTGTCAAATTGGTTTCCATACAACACCCAGTGCTCATCCCAACAAGTGCCCTCCTCCCTGTTTTTCAGATATTGTCTATTAAAAGTTATAACGAGTACACCAGAAAATGGGGAGGATGTCATTTTACACAAGCCTGTGGGGTGCAATCAAAAACAAGGATCAACACCTTTATCAGTCTTTATAAAATCTCAAACTCTGAAAGGTAAAAAAGCCAGTCAGTCATATCTGTCATTTCTGTGTTCTTCACAGTATACCAACCATTCGTTTCATAATTAAATCTTACCATCTGTACCTCTGTGTCATCACCCAAATTTTAGAGGTGCCTTCAGATATTTCAATATAAACCGAAAGACATTTCAAAATAAACTTATTCCGCTAAAATGTCAATTTGTAGTGGCTAAAAGATCATTAAAACATTTTGACAACTCTACATCATTTGGAAAATTTAATTAAACTGTTTAGTCCTTATCAAAGCAAAGTTAGCACAAGAGCAATTGAAGTCTGCCTCAGAGAACCTGTAAGCAGGTCATCTTAGAGTGCATTGAAAATAGAAAATGAAGACACCCACCTTCTGGAATCTTGAAACCCACACTCCAATCACAAGGAGATGTAGAGCTTTCCAAGGAGGCAGAAACTTTGTCTAAAATTTCAAGATAATCCACCTGACTGTCAGAAATGTATATGCTAGGTAGCACATGACAGAAAATTAGGCTACACTCATTATTTATATAGAAGTCATCAAAGCAATGCCCAGAAGGGCAACAGATAACATTCCAACTCTGTTGCCTGAAACACCTGACCCTATGTCTTAGCCTTAAGAATTCTGTGAGATAGCTATAATCAGAAGTCCTACATATAATCCATCAGGGGACAAAGTAAAAAGTAACTCCATCCCCCACAAAAAGGACAAATAAAGTTTTGCTCTGCTCCTAGATGGCCCATAACAGAGAGGCAGCCAACCTCCCAATCTACCTCTTTTTTTAAGGCCCCAAACTTCCTCTGCCAAAGGAAAGGACTGGTAAATTGGAGAGCTAACTTCAACTAAAAGTCTTCCTAGAACTTTTTACAGATGAGTTCCCACCCACATCTGAAGGCAACCCCAGACAGGTAAAAAGACAACAACATACTAAGACATTCAGAAGCACGATCCTCTTCATAAAAGCCCAGACAAAAATTTAAGAAAGCAGTATACTTCTCCATAACAAACTGCAGCTTGAAAGAACATTAAGTTAACTAAAGAAGGGTTATCATAATCCACACTAATAGTCAAATCCTGTTACAACTTAAAAGGGACTTTCCAAAGTCTTTAGTGGCAGTGGAATTTTGTACTGAACATCATTGAAGTAAATGGTCCACTGGGCTGGGCCTTTGGACTTTTTGGTTATATGGCCTCTGCTGTAAAGGTGTTTTGCTATAACTGGATTTGACCTCTTCCATGTAAGAAGATCTAAAATTTAAATGCAAAGTACTCTGGAAAATAAGAAAAAAAATAGAAAAGTCATTTATTCCAAAATTTATAGATAATCCACACACAGTAGCCAATATATTTCAACTGTGTCATTTTATTGTTATCCTTTGAGTAATTCCTAAAGAGCTTAACTGAATGGACACTGGTTCAGACTTTCCAAAAATGATTACACTAGTAATATTCCCACGAAGGCAAGCTCAGGCATACTTTGAGATCTTGCCAAACTCAGGGGTATAGTTCTTCAGAAGGTAGGCTAATTGATAACCAGTTTGTGTTAAACTTAGTTCTTTTTACTACTACCAGAATACAACTGAGTGTTTTTAAAAGAAAACATTTACTAGTTATTAGTCAAGTCTCACTTTCTCAAAAAGTGCATTTTCTTACTACCTTAAAATTGCATCCCAATACTCAATTGCTTTTAAGACAACGAAGTTTTAGGATGAAAAATGCAACATGGCACTTTCCTTTGATTAACAGAACTTACACATAACACTAAAGCACAGAACACTGTACTTGTTCTATATCTCATCTAACCTTACATAGAAAATTTTTTTTCTAAATAACTTCCAAATTAATTTGAAAGATTAATTCCCTTTAGAAAAATGGGTGCAAAGTTTCTGATTGAACAAAAAAGCCATTTATTTAAGCAGCTTAAACGGAGACTGAGAAGTCTGACAGAAATAACTTCTACATTTAAAAAAATACTAGATGGTAGTTGGGCTATTTTAAGAAGACATTCCCTTAAATTGGCTATCCTATAGCCAATGAAAGAAAATTACCCATTCTTCTATTCAGTGTCAGAAAACTCTTTAGATAAAGGTCATAAACCATTAGTCATGGAGAGCTTAATACTAAATGTCCTGTGTAAGCTTGGTAGCCTTAATGAGCTTAGATGCAGGATAAAAATAAGTATAAACTGCAGACTGAGTTAGAAGCAAGGAGTGACAGCTGAGAATGGTTGAACAAAGAAAGTCTGTGCCCTAAAGTACATTGTTCTCATCCTGCTGGCACTCAGGATGAGATCCTTACCCACACCTAGATTAGATAATTTAAATTTACATGGATACTCCTTCCTAGTTTTCATTATGAATTGAAGAACTGTGAATTAGAGTCATTAATTAGGAAACTGACTTTAGTAAAAGGTCTAAAAGTAGGCAACATTAAACCACACAAAGGTTGGTTGATTGCCTCAAACTATAAAAATTCAAGACTAAACCCAGTATGATTAATTCCCAAAATCTGTTGTGATTAGTGAGGAACTATAACAGATCCTCCACCTAACTTTGTACCAAAATAAAATATAAGACATTTTCCACAAATTGCATTTTAATTCAATGCATTACTATATTACTTTAGAGGAAGTGTAAGAATAAAAAAAAAAAAAAAAAAGAACAAAGCCTGCATAATCCAAACTAAGAATTTTCTCATCTATTTTGCGAAACTCTATCAACCTACCAAATAAGAATTGTTGTGAGGATGTTAAGGTAGTGTACTATGAAGCACTCTGAGCTCTTACTAGGATGAGAGCCAAAAAAATCAAATAAACAGCTATGTTATCACTTTTTCTTTACGTATTATGAGGTCATGTACGTTCACAAAATAGGCTACTAAAACAATTTAATGCTTGTAACATGACCAAGTGATGTTAAGAATGATTAATTTTAAAGCTGAAAGAAAACTCCAAAAACAGGATCAAACCTTATAAACTGGTTCTGCTTACAATTTTATTGAAACTTATCCTATACTATATTCTGCACTATGGAGCACTGAGTTCCTGTTATGGGTTACTCATTTAACCTAGTAACTTGTATAAACAAATAAAACTTTAAAAAAACTCTATTCTATTTAAGGCTTGAAGTTTAAAAAGCTTAACAAAAACCATGTAAGAAGCACCTAAGAAGTACTTAACTATGCTATAACGTTACTATAAAAAGGGCCTTTAAGCAGCAAAGAGCATAAATAATTCACAGCTCTGATTCCTTCAGTGGTGATTTAGAGCAAATATTTTCCATGGCCTGGTTATTTATTACCTTTTCTTCTTCCTAACCCATCTTCAGTAGATTGTAACAGTTTTATTGATAACACACACCAAAACATTAAGCCAAAGTTAATAAATTTAAGACAGAAGACAAGCTGTAATACAGGAACTCTTATCCAGATTGTCATGGACAGACTTGGAAGGGAAGGTGTCCAAAAGGTCCCTGACACTATATCCTGAAATCTAGGGAAAGAGTCCATAGTTTCATATCCTCAAATAGTTTCTTGTCCCAGAAGGTAAAGAACAACTTTTCTAAAAGAGACAAAAGCTTTTGAAGAGAACTTTTAGTTTGATGCTATAGCCACAGGAACACAACTTAAGATCTCAATCACATAAAGGTCCCCCCCCCCACCCCAGGTCCCTTGTTATAACTTACTTTTTGCTACGTTCTTCATGGCCGTTAGCACTGCTCAACTTGTTCTCATCCTAAGCAGGGTTGATAGAAGAACATCATGAGGACGAAGTGGTAACATTTCAAGTTGTCAAAGGGTAAAGGGAATAGGAATAAGAAAATACAAAACAATTTTAAAACTAATTACTTGCTTATAATTTAACATGGAAGGCTATAAAAAAATTTAGATGGGTATGTGTTTAACCACTTTGTTGCTTACAATTAAGTCATCGTGATACAAAAATAAAAATGCATATTAACATGTTAAATTTTACTTTCTTATATAGTTAGATATTAAGTTATCCAGATTTACAGTGTTCAAGTGGTTAAATAGAATTTCTATAAAACATGAATGAAGTCCTGTTTTGAGTTTTATTCCATGTGCTATGGTCCCTTTGGTCAGTACCATGGCTCTATTTCTGCCTAAGCCCCAAGTGGCCATGCTAGCAGCCAGCCACTATCGATTTCCTGTGACCGATGCCATTCCTGAGATCTTCGCCCATTTCCGTTGGAGGGTTGGGACTGTAAGAGCTTGATGCCACCTCTGTCACACATCTCGCCCTGAAGCAAACAGGGATTCACACTGCTTTAGTAATGTTGACTCCCAAGAACCCAAGAAAGTCAATTAATAATCCACCAGTCCAGCCTAAACATTTCCTACTTCCATACCTGTTTACATGGAACTACATCCATGTTAAACTAAGACACAAGAATCTTAACATTAAAATAGAAAGTAGTTCTTCAAGAGTCTAAGCATTATAAAACTACATACACCATTTAAAGCTAGAAAGAATTCATCCATATTGGTACCACATGGTCGTGCTATACAATCCAAAACAGACGTATTATTTTTAAAAGGTTTAGTGCAATGTTTATTTTCAAAGTTTGATCACATCAGTTATAGAAGTATAAGTCCTAACTTACAAAGCTTACAGTTTGTGACACCAGTGATAATGCATGCATACTGCTATTTTCACCACCAACTGGTGAAAGAATGAAAAGACACTTTACTTTTACTGTGATACTGAAATGGGTCAAAGACTATACTATTATCCAAAATAATTCCTCTGTAGCTTTTAGTGTGAAATATTATGGCAGGGACTAATTAAAAATAAAATATGGAGAACAGTAAAAACAGTCATCAAGTGACTTTAAGTTTGTGATACTGCCTCCTTTGCTTTAAAAAAAAATTTCTATTCAGGGATCCAAGAATTTTAGTAATTTTTAACTGAGCAGATCATCACCTGCCTGTTTCAATATTTACTATCACCAGTCATATATATATGTATATATATAGAAGAAAATTTAAATCTCACCCATTTCTTCTTGTAAAACTTATTTAAAGATTTGCTTGCCACAGACTGGTTATGCTTTGTTATTCTTGGACCCCTGCTATTTTCCCAAACCACTACATTCACCTTTTTGCTATACCAAACTGGAGCTGGTAATTCTTAGTTGAGTCATTTTACCTAGGGGACCACGGTACAGCGATAAGTCACTCAATTACTACCTTATGATTGACAGTTCACACTGGAATCAAAGGTGAATTCATGGGAGTAGAGGTGAGATATCGTTAGGCAAGTCTACAAAGAGAGATAGATGGGCATTTATTCATCACGCTGAAGTGAAACTACTGCACAATATTATTACATCAATAGCATATATTTACTTTTGTAAGTTACACGTAATGCATCTCTGATAAGGTAAATCAAGAGGGCTCCGGGGAGGTTAGTTTACATTTCAGCAGTAGTTTCGTGATAATGCTAAATTAAGAAATAAATAAACCTCACCGACATGTTTTTTCTCACCTTCTTGTAAGGAGCCTCAAGCATTGCTTCAATATCAATATCGTCTGCCATTTTCTCTAAACGCCTAGAAAATAAAGGTAATTCAGTGAGTAAACATTTTTCAATTCTGCCCTATTTCCTTCTTACACGACAAACTCCGAAACTTCAGAAAATACTTCAAAAACCCTGGAATAACCAAAGGGGATGCACTTTACCAGTCTTGGTAACTAAATCTGAAATGCCTCCAAGACTGAACAGACAGAAATACATTAAACGTACATTCAAAAAGCAGCCTACATACAATTAACTCCAAAAACAACGCGCGCGACTCGAGCGAGAGCGCCTCTTTCCGCGCAAAACCCGCGCTGCCATTTTAGGGGCAAAGGGAAACTCCCTCGGTTGGGAGGGGTTGTGTGCCATGGTAGCGTTCGGCTGGCGCCATGTTGGGAGGTCGCGGCCGCCCCAGGCCTCTAAGGGACCAGTCTCTATCCGCCCTAGGCCTCTCTGGGGTCCCTGCCACCCAAAAACCCTGAAATCTACACGACCGGAAAATAAGGGCGCGGTCGCCGAAATGGAGCCGATTTCTCGAGAACCTGCCCCCCCACCAAGTCGTTAAACACCGACTAAGGAGTGCCCCTCAACCCAGACGAAAACTAAACCTCTGAAAAGCTCTGACAATACTCAGGCCCGCGACACCTCCTTACCTGTGCGGGCTTTCGGGCCCCTGGGGTGCTTGTATTCGGAAAGACGGGGGCTGCTGCTGTTGCTGCCGCCGCTGTTGCTACTGTTAAGCCGCTAGGCCCAGGCCGCGGTACCGCCCAGCCCGAATTTCGGGCTCCGAGGGCGGATAGGCCCGAGCGAATCTAAAAGAAACAATGGGATTAGAGGAGCCCGCGCGGAAGTGCAGGACGGCGGCTTCGGCAGCTCAGGATCCACCCCTGCGACAGCTTCGACAAGCTCTCTGAAATGGCGGCCGCTGCTTCCTCGTACTCACATCCACCAACACACATACACACACACAAACACACGGGGTCTCACAGAGCCCTCAGCACGGGCTCTCGCGAGAAGTTGCCCGTAGTTCCAGACCGTACCGGCCGAAATATCGCGAGATGTAAGCATGGCCCGAGCGACCATGGCCCAATCTCGCGCAATGATTGCGCCACAGATATTCCCATCCCCCACTCAGAGAGGAGCCTTTGACAAACCCCCTCTACACGGACGTACGTATCTCGCGAGACCGCGCAAGTAGCTAGAGCAAAGACAGTTGGTACACTTCCTGTCAATCTTTTTAAAAATTGAACGCTAAGTGGAGCTCTGTGGTTGCCTCCTCCCGGTGGCGTCTCCTCAACAGTTATCTGAAGGTTTTTCTCTCAGAGCTGACTGCCTCTCCCCTCCCCCGGGCTTCCCACCCTGGTGTCTGTCAAGGTCGCCATAAGGCAATCTAGTCCATATGGCGATAGAATAAAACAAAAAGCGTCATGTGTAGATCATCCGCCAAAGGTGAAGAAGTGAAAGGCACGTGAGAAGAAAGGCAAGAAGAGACCGTACAGGGGTAGGGGCTAGAGAGATATGGGTGTAGAATAAAAACTAGGTTTTTCCGGCATTTTGGAGTCAGTGGGCTAGACACTGCTAACAAAACACGCTTGGAAATAGTGGAGAAAGGCAATGAGGAGGTGAAAAAAATAAACTTCCTTTGGCAATGAATCAGCTTTCTGCTCGGGATTTTACAGTCTGGCCTTGTGTTGGGGTTGCTATTTCTTCAAAAAAAAAAAAAAAAAAGTCCCCCATTCCCCTGGGACTCGACTCCTCGCCCCTCAAGCTCCCCAGATACCTGGCAGTTACAGTGTAAAAGCACCACTTGCTCTTTGGTCAACGCTGTGAAAAAGAAGGCAGCAGAGAGGTCGTTGGCTCTAAGGCTTCCTCCTCTAAGATAAAAATGTTTGAAAAAAATCGAGGCATTAGAAGCAAAAAATCTTACAGATAAGTCTATTAATAGCTTAATAATCGAGGGTAAGATTTGACATGAGATAATTTGGTTCGTGTAGCTGCTCCAACACTGTATGACCTTGGACTTGGACAAGTAAGTTAATCTCTTAGAGCCTATCCTCCCATCTCCTCTTGTGAAGAAGGGGGTAGTAATAATTACTAGGCTAAGCTTCTTGAGACTGCCCTAGGCTGATAATGCTCACTAACTGAATTCCCCCAGGGGGACCCTCGATAAATGAGTGCAGACCTAGTGGGGCTATAGTGAGGATTACATGAGATAATGTCTATAATGTGCCTGGCAAATATTTCATCCTCAGAAAAGTGAACTTCTGTTACTGCTAAACAATTATTTGAAGGAAATGTAGGTGTAAAGGGGCTTTACATTTCTGGTTAACCTCCCACACAGGTGTTTCTCTTAGAGGATTAGTAGATTTTACATAGTAATATTCCCTTACTCCTTTTCCTGGTAATTCATATCCTCTTAATTTTTTGTGTTGAAAATCCCAAAACACTGAATCATAATATGTTCAAGCTAACAAACAAAGTTAACTTTTGCTTTCTCTTTTCCCGTTTGGTTTTCATTATTGTGACTTGTTAATTGTGCAAATATCAAAGTATAAAGGTGGCTGGCCCCTTATTAATTTGTTCGTTTAGGAACATGACAGCACAAAATTTGACTTGAACCTCTAGACTTATTTGGGAATAGGAAGGCTGTAAGCCTTCAGTCACTTGATTATTGAATGTTTCTTAAATTGTTTTCTGTTCAAGGATGACCAGAGAGAACCTGGAAATTTAGAGCACAAACACCAGCTGGAAAACTCAGTCTCTAAAACAAATATATTTTTTATGTTTTGAAAGAAGATATTCGAAACAAAATATGCTTTTCATGCATTTTGCAAAACCTTTCTCTGTCTGGCTCACTGACTTTCTGTGTAAATTAATTCCCCTTTCATCATTTTTCCCCCTTTCATCATTTTATTCTCGAGTCATTTGAAGCAGAAGGTCATTGGTTTAAATCATCACCACCATCGAGAATATTATTATGTTCTATAATGTACAAAGAGGAGTACACAATAGCCAAAAGCTTGGGATACAGGATGTAATAGATACTAATCTTAGAGAATTTTAAAATTCAAAAAATTATTTTGCTGATGTCAGATGTCAGGGTGCCTGGCTGGCTCAGTCTGTGGAGCATGTGACTCTTTTTTTTTTTTTTTTTTTTAATGTTTATTTATATTTGAGAAAGAGAGAAAGAGAGACAGAGCATGAGTGGGGAAGGGGCAGAGAGCAGGAAAGAGACACAGAATTTGAAACAGACTCCAGGCTCTTAGCTGTCAGCACACAGCCCAACTTGGGGCCCGAACTTGGGACTAGCAAAATCATGACCTGAGCCTTAGTCGGATGCTCAACCAACAGCCACCTAGGCTCCCTCGACTGACCATGCGACTCTTGATCTCAGGATTGTGAGATCAAGCCCCATACTGGATATAGAGATTACTTGAAAGTAAAATCTTTTGGGTGCGTGGGAGATAGGCTAGATGGGTGAGGGGGAACTAAAGAGAGCACTTTTTATGATGAGCACTGAGCATTGAATATAAGGGATGAATCATTGAATTCTACTCCTGAAACCAATATTGCACTATATGTTAACCAAAATTTAAATAAATAAATGAATACTAAAATATTTTTGTATTACATAAAATCTTTTAAAAAATATATTTTGCCTGGACACCTGGCAGTTAAGCATTTGACTCTTGGTTTCAGCTCAGGTAATGATCTCATGGTTTGTGAGTTCTAGCTCCAAGTCAGGCTCCATGATGACAGTGCAGGTGCCGCTTGGGATTCTCTCTCTCTCTCTTTCTCTGCCCCTCCCACACGCATGTGCCTGAGCAGCGCAGTCTCTCTCCCTCTCTCAAAAGTAAATAAACATTAAAAGTATATATATTTTGCAATGTGAGTTTTTTGATGTCAGTGTATGACTTTTATGGACAGAAAATGCTATTTTTAGGGCGCCTGGGTGGCTCAGTCAGTTAAGTGTCCAACTTCAGCTCAGGGCATAATCTCACAGTTTGTGGGTGCAAGCCCCCCGCGTCCGGCTCTGTGCTGACAGCTCAGAGCCTGGAACCATGCTTCAGACTCTGTGTCTCCTTCTCTCTCTGCCCCTCCCCAACTCACACTCTGTCTTTCTCTTTCTTTTTTTTTTTTTTTTTTTTAATTTTTTTTTTTCAACGTTTATTTATTTTTGGGACAGAGAGAGACAGAGCATGAACCGGGGAGGGACAGAGAGAGAGGGAGACACAGAATCGGAAACAGGCTCCAGGCTCCGAGCCATCAGCCCAGAGCCTGACGCGGGGCTCGAACTCACGGACCGCGAGATCGTGACCTGGCGGAAGTCGGACGCTTAACCGACTGCGCCACCCAGGCGCCCCCTGTCTTTCTCTTTCTAAAAAATAAATAAATAAATTTTTAATGCTATTTTTGATATTTGCATTTTTTAAGTAAATAAAATCTTTTTTTTTTTTGTAAATAAAATCTTTTTAAAAAAATAACAAGTATAAGAGCGCCTGGGTGGCTCAGTCAGTTAAGCATCTGACTTTAGCTCAGATCATGATCTCAAGGTTCGTGAGTTCAAGCCCCGCATTGGGCTCTGTGATGACAGCTCAGAGCCTAGAGCCTGCTTTGGATTCGATGTCTCCCTCTCTCTCTCTCTCTCTGTTCCTCCCCCGCTTGCACTCTGTCTCTCTCTCAAAAATAAATAAAAATTAAAAAAAATTTTTTTTTGATAACAAGTGTAGTCAGTCTTAGTTTCTTAAAATTTTCTGGCATTAGGGAATCTACACCTGAAATCATTGTTGCACTATGTGCTAACTAATTTGGATGTAAGTTTAAAAAATAAGATTAAAAATAGTATCCAAGAAAATTTTCTTTTTCTTAAAATTTTCTAATGTAGTCTCCTATACCTTTCCAATTAAAATCATAAGTCTCAACTCAATTACTCAATTACACATATTTAATTAGAATCTTAAATATGCAAAATTCTCTTAAACATTACAACTTAATTATACATACAAAGTATCCCTGGGGTGCCTGGGTGGCTCAGTCTGTTCAGCATTTGATTTTGGCTCAGGTCATGATCTCACTGTTCGTGGGATCAAGCCCCATGTTGAGCCCCAAATCCGGGTCCAAGCTGAAAACACAGCCTGCTTGGGATTCTCTCTCTCCCCTCTCTGCCCCACCCCCATCCACACATACACTCTTTCTAAATAAATAAATAAACTTAAAATTTTTAAGAATGGTTCAAAGTATCTCAAAACAACATAAATGTTTTAAGACATTATATATATATTTAAATTTAAACCTCTCTTTGTAAAAACACACCCATAAGAGAAGATTTTATTATCTCAAAAAACTTGAGATTGACATCCCAAAAGAATTCATACACTATCTCAGAAGACCAAGGTTCCTTTTTGGCCAGAGTTTTTGACCTGGACCAAAGACTGTGGTTGCATAACCTGCCTGATAGATTCCGGCAATATTCTTGAGCCACTGACAGGCATAATGAACCTTTTTGTTTTCTTTCCCAAGTCATTATGACATCAAGAATCTCAAGGCTCTTCATATAGATAGAAATAATTTTTCCACCCCTATGATTTTGCCTGATTTGGGTATATGAAACTATCAATCCTTCCCCTTAGTACTTTGTTATCTAATCAATTTACTGATTGAATTTGGCATTTGTTTCAAAGATTTGTCTGTCTACTGGCCATAATGTCAGGGACGTTTTAGTGACATATCCTAAAGGAATGTTCATCAGCTTGAGAATGATTAGTCCTTCAAAGAAGAGATTTTTCAGGGGTACATTACTAACCATGTATTTCAGGTTGATGCCATGTACTCTCATAATAATTTTGCTTGGTATCACCAACAAAGAATCCTGTTCCTCAAACTTAAGATACAGTTTCTTAAGATCCTGTGTAAACTAGATAAGGAAGCAACAATCAATGTTTTTGCCAGAGTTTAATATTTGGTCACAAAAATACAGTGTTTTAAACTCCCATAGTTAAGGAAATCAAGAACATTAAGAGGCACTCATGAATAAGATGACAATACAGCCCATCTGTCCATCCCACGGGCAACAGGATTTCCCAAAACACTATTTTACCTTGAAAATAAAAATGAAAATATTCAATACACTATAACAAAATAGAATTTAGAACATTCTTTTGGAGTTTTATCAGTGAAATATGCCATTTACTGATTGATTCAATAAATATTTAGAACTCCAGTGCCTGGGTGGCTCACTCAGTTAAGTGTCCAACTTCAGCTCAAGTCATGGTCTTACTATTGATGATTTCGAGCCCTGCATCAGGCTCTGTGCTGACACTTCAGAGCCTGGAGCCTGTTTCAGATTCTGTGTCTCCTTCCTGCTCTCTGCCCCTCCCCCACTCACACTCTGTCTCTGTCTCTGTCTCTCTCTCAAAAATAAATAAACCTTAAAAAAATTTTTTTAGGGGCGCCTGGGTGGCGCAGTCGGTTAAGCGTCTGACTTCAGCCAGGTCATGATCTCGCGGTCCGTGAGTTCGAGCCCCGCGTCGGGCTCTGGGCTGATGGCTCGGAGCCTGGAGCCTGTTTCCGATTCTGTGTCTCCCTCTCTCTCTGCCCCTCCCCCGTTCATGCTCTGTCTCTCTCTGTCCCAAAAATAAATTAAAAACGTTGAAAAACAAAAATTTAAAAAAAAAATTTTTTAATATATATAAAAAATAAAAATTTAGAGGCTTCAGTATTTTCAGCACTCTGCAGGCTGATTTGTGGGTACAAAATAAAGGCACAGTCTCAAGGCATCGCTGGGTAGTTTAGTTGGTGAAACACCCAACTCTTGATTTCAGCTCAGGTCACAATCTCAGCATCCTGAGATTGAGTCTCGAATAGACCTCCACCCTGAGCATGGAGCCTGCTTAAGATTCTGTCTCCCTGGGGCACATGGATAGCTCAGTCAGTGAAGCTTCTGACTGTGGCTCAGGTCATGATCTCATAGTTTGTGGGTTCAAGCCCTGAGTTAGGCTCTCTGCTGTCAGCTTGGAGTCTGCTCTGGATCCTCTGTCCCTCCTCTCTGCCCCTCCCCATGCTCTCCCTCTCTCTCCCTCTCTCTCTATCTCTCAAAAAAAAAAAAAAAAAAAAAGATTCTCTCCCTCTCTCTCTAAAATCAGTTTCCAGTTTAGTTAGGAAACACCTGAAGGAACAAAAATCATGTTCAACATAGTGTTTTGCATTAAAATTTTGCATGAACTCAATACCTTGAACATCATACTATTAATAATAGCATATTTAAATGACAATAGTTTGTAAACTATTTTCTATACATTATCCCATTTATTCCTCTAAATCTGTTTATTTATTTATATCAAATGAAATTAATTGATGGGATCAGACTATGATGCAAGTGGTCACAGAATCTTCTGGAAGGAGCTGATTGATGTAGATCATTATAGAGTTGAGTATTTTTTCAACATTTTATTATGAAAATTATCAGTTGAGATCATTGTATATGTGCCTACCACCTATTTTCATTTTTTAAAGTTTATTTCTTTATTTTGAGAGAGAGAGAGAGAGAGAACTCACACAGGGAAGGGGCAGAGAGACAGAGAGAGAGAGAGAGAGAGAACTCACACAGGGAAGGGGCAGAGAGAGAGAGAGAGAGAGAGAGAGAGAGAATTCCAAGCAGGCTCTGTGCTGTTTGCATGAAACCCGACATAGAGCTCCTTCTTATGAACCATGAGATAATGACCTGAGCCGAAATCAAATGTTGAATGCTTAACCAACTGAGCCCTCCTGGTGCCCCCACCTATTTTACATTTAATATTTTGTAATGTTTGCTTTATCACATAACTATGTACCAACCCTCTGTCTATCCCTTCATCCAGCTTAATTTTCAATTTTTTTAATTTTTTATTTTTAAGATTTTATCTTTGGGGCACCTGGGCAGCTCAGTTGGTTAAGGATCCAACTTCAGCTGAGGTCATGATCTCAAGGTTCATGAATTTGAGCCCTGCATTGGGCTCTTCAGAACCCACTTGAGATCTTCTGTCCACCTCTCTCTCTGCCCCTCCCTGCCTTTCAAAAATAAACACTGAAAAAAATCTTAATGGGGCGCCTGGGTGGCTCAGTCGGTTAAGCAACTGACTTCAGCTCAGATCATGATCACTGGGTTCGTGGGTTCCTTGGGCTCTGTGCTGACAGTTCGGAGCCTGGATCCTGCTTCAGATTCTGTGTCTCCCTCTCACTCACTCTGCCCCTCCCCCTCCTCCTCCCTCTCTCTCTCTCTCTCAAAAATAAATATTAAAAAATATATATTTTAAGAAAAAAAGTCTTAAAAACATTTTATCTTTAAGTGATCTCTACACCCATTGTGGAGGTCAAACTCACAACCCCGAGATCAAGAGTTGAGTACTCCACTGACTGAGCCAGCCAAGCACCCCTTTAACACTTTTTGAATAAATTATAGACATCAGTACATTTATCACTAAACACTTCAGCATTGCATATTCTTTTATTTTTTATTTTTTTAATGTTTATTATTTACTTTTGCAGGGGGGAGGGGCAGAGAGAGAGGGAGAAACATCTGAAGCAGGCTCCAGGCTCTGAGCTGTCAACACAGAGCCCGATCCTGGGCTCGAACTCACAGACTGTAAGATCATGACCCAAGCCGAAGTTGGAAACTTAACAGACTGAGCCACCCTGGCGCTCCAGCATTGCCTATTCTTAGCTAGAATTTAGTAGTTATGATTTTTTTAAGGAGGTAAATTTTACAGTGATATGCACAAATCTTAACTGTACTAATAGATGAGTTTGACAAATGCATACAAATCAAGTAATATTTAAAGTGAAGGAATGGTAGAAGCAGGAATAGAGAACCAGACAAAGCAATATATATTTATCCTAAAATATCCTGATTTGACTACCAGAGAACTGAATAAAACATTGCAATTTAGGAGGCAGTGTATTGTTTAAAAATGTCTGCTAATGAGGCTAAAAATGGCTCAGTTGGCTGAGCATCAGACTCTTGATTTTGGCTCAGGTCATGATCTCACAATTTGTAGGTTCAAGCCCCATATCGGGCTCTGTGCTGACAGCATGGTACCTGCTTCAGATTCTCTCTCTCCCCCTCTCTCTCCCTGTTCCTCCCCGTACTCTCTAAATAAATAAATAAATAAATAAGTTTAAATAAATAAACATTTTTTAAAAATGTATTTGTTAATAGGGGGGCACCTGGTAGAGCATGAAATTCTTGATCCCAGGGTTATAGGGTCGAGCCCCACATTGGGTATAGAGATTACTTAAAAGTAATAAACAATCTTGGGACTCTGTCAGTTGAGTGACTGACTTTGGCTCAGGTTATGATCTCACAGTTCATGGGTTCAGGCCCTGCCCCATGTCAGGCTCTGTGCTGACAGCTCAGAGCCTGGAGCCTGCTTCAGATTCTGCATCTCCTTCTCTCTTTGCCCCTCTCCTGCTCACACTCTGTCTCTCTTTCTCTCTCTCAAAAATGAAGAAACAATGATAATAATAAATCTTAAAAAAAGTATCTGCTAACAGGTCACCCTGAAGGGAGGAAAGGAAAGTACAGCAGGTCAGAACCTCCCCCACAGCAGTCCTTGGGTCCAGATAACTTCTCTCCTGAACCTCACTATTTTCTGGGAAATGGGTTTGATGCTCGGATGACCCATTCATTTGGCTGGCAGACATATACGGACACTTGATGTCGGTCCTGCGGCAGAACAGGGCCTCAAGCTGCAGTCACTGTCTAGCCCCCTTCTGTCCCTCCTCTGTAGGGCCCAGTGTAAGGATGCTGTGGGGTTGAAACAGGCTCATGATGGATCCTCAATAAACAGTAGTCAAGTGGAAAAAAAAATCTGTTAATGGAAGCAAAAAGAAATGCAATCAAGCATAACACTGCAAAAGATTTGGGATTTAAGCGAATCTAGCAATAGGAGGATCCTGCTGACGAGGCATCACAAGATGGAGATATACCTTGAAAATCATGGATGAAAAACAAAAGAAGCATCAACACACAATGATTTTGAATGAAAGCATGTGATTACATGATATGAGTGAATGGTCCTGTACAATGAACAGCCCAGAAAAAAAAGGATGTATTTAGTAGGCTCATTCATTCTTTTTTGGAGCCGGAAAAAAATAAGTCCTTAGCAATTATTTTCTGGAGGAAGCCCAAAGAGACATTATACGTCTAAATATCTCTAAATAACCAAGTCCTACATCCTTATATAAGTGAAACATCTGAGTTGGAATCTATGCAGCATGAACATGACTTGTATGCAGTGGTTGCAAAAGAAAATAGAGATGTTAGCAAGAATGTGGAAAAAGTAGAACACTCAGACATCACTGGTGGAAATGTAAAATGGTGCAACTCCTGTGGAAAACAGTTTGGCAAGTTTCTCTAAAGGTGAAATATAGAATTACCACGTGACCCAGTAATTTCACTCTTAGGTATAGACCTGAGCACTGAAGATGTATTTTCAGGGGACCTGTCTGACTCGGTAGACCATGTGACTCTTGATCTTGTTTCAAAAATACTTAATATGTTTTCAAACAAATACTATACACAAATTTTCATAGCACTACTATTTGTTATAACCAAAAAAATGGACACAATCCAAATGTTTATCAACTGATGAATGCATAAACTGTGTTTATATCCAAATAATGGAATATTATTCAGCCATAAAAAGGAAGTACTGATACATGCTACAAAGTAAATGAACCTCAAAAACATTATGCTAAATGAAAGAAGCCAGACACAATGTATTATCATAGGAAATGTATTATCATAGGAAACATTCAGGGACACCTGGGTCGCTCAGTCATTTAAGCATCCAACTCTTGATTTGGGCTCAGGTCATGAACTCACAGTTTGTGAGATTGAGCCCTGCATCATTTTTCGTGCTGACAACCTGCTTAGGATTCTCTCTCCCCCAACATCAACATAAATAAAAAGAAAGAAAGGGAAAAAAGAAAGGAAAAAAGAAAAGGAAAGAAACATTCAGAATACGTAATTCCATAAAGATGGAAAGCTGACCAGTGGTTGCCAGGGAGTGTGGGGAGGGAAGTATGGGGAGTGACTATTTAATGGGTATGAGATTTCCTTTTGGTATGATGAAAATGTTCTGGAACTAGCTAGTGGTTATGGTTGCATAACATTGTGAATGTACTAAATGCCAAAAATTAGACATATTAGCATGGTTAATGATTAATTTTATGTTATATGAATTTTACCTCAGTAAAAAAGAAGGGAAAAAAAGAAAAAGAAAAGGATCCTCTAGAACAATATGCTGGAGGGAGAAAATGGAAATGAAAAGGCCCCAAATCTCTGCTTTCTAATATATATATCTTATCGTGTAATGGCTTCATTCTCCATTTCCAGGATATTGAAATATTTCCTTTAACAAATATATACTGAATTTTTACTATGTGGCAGTCCCAGGCACTGGGAAAACAAAGGAGGACAAAAACAGTCATGGCCCCTGCCCTCCTGGAACTTACAATCTAGTTGGAGGAGGCAGGAGTTAATCAAAAGACTGTAACGAGTAAAAAGATGTACAACTGTGACAAATGCTACAAGAGAAGTTTAAGGTGTTATGAAAACATTTTAAAGGAAGATTTAGTGCAAGGAATAGCATTTAATAGGTAAAGAACAGTTCAGTCAAAGAATAGAATATGCAAAAGGCCTGGTAGCAGGAGGAAGTATGCTGTCTTTAAGGATCTGCCAGAAGGTTATGTGACTGTAGCAAAGAAGCTTATGAAAAGCCAGACCATGCAAAGCCTGCCTATCAGGTGAGTCAGTTATTAGATATTTTTTCAGCTCCAAATCTACCCTCTGCTTTATGATTTTGGGGTTGGGACTCTGCAAATACTTTGCCTTTGCCTACTGGCTCTCTGTTAAGCTCGCCTAATAGAGACCACTAGAAGAACACTGCAAGGCTCACAAGGAACGATGGAAGCCTTCCTGCTTGCTTTCTGTTGCCCTCTGTGGCATCCAGCAAAGCTTCAATTCTAGCAGTGGCAGCTCCTTCCCATTACAGCAGCTCAATCAGTTTGCAGTTTTTACAACACTCATAGAACCAGTCTCATTATTCCCTCTTCAGAGACACTGGCACTGACTGCCCAGTGTCTTCTACTGGCCGGTCTGGGTCCGAACCCCATGGGGCCCTTCCTCTGAATTCACAGACACAAGCACCTGCCAAGCAGCACCTTCTCTTCAGACATCTGAATTTCAGCTCTGTTTGGCCCTTCCTTTATTTGTTTGTTTATGTATTTATTTGTTTATTTTTAAGTTTTGTGTTTTAATAATTCCAACCTCTTCCCTTTGTTTCCTAAGCCCTAGGAGTGGTAGCTGTTCCTGCAATTACTACCAATGTGATACCTTCGATTTCTCATTTTACTTCCTCAGTTATATAGTTAACAATCCATTATATTAAATTCTCTTTGGTAAAATGTGGTTTCTGCCTCCTTAACATGAATGACGACCGGTATGTAGGGATCTGATATTTAGTCTTCAAGGTCCAGTTCAAATGCTACCTTCTATGTGTGTCTTTCCCCATCACCCTCAATTAAAATTATTCTTTTAGTTAATTCATTTTTCTTCCCTTCAGTTATTTTTTTTTTACTTTTTTTTAAAGTTTATTTATTTTTGAAAGAGAGAGAGAGCACGCGCGGGGTGGGGGGAGGTGTAGAGAGAGAGGGACAGGGGATCTGAAGTGGCTCTCTGACAGCAGAGAGCCCAATGTGGGGCTCAAACTCACAAACTGTGAGATCATGACCTGAGCTGAAAGTAGGACGCTTAACCGACTGAGCCACACCCAGGTGCCCTCCCTTCAGTTAATTCTTAATGCCTTTCTTAAGGGCTATAGGTTTTTGTTTTTCTAATCATAAGCCAAATCACACCCACATACCTAATAACATCCTTCAGTTGCCCTACAATTACATTGAAACCTCTTCACTCAAATTAACTCTGTGGATCTAAGAAATTCACCTACCAATTCAATCTAGTAGAGAAGGGTAGAGAAGGGTAGGTGTAGAGCAGACAGGAACAGGCATGGCTTCTCATCCATTCTCCTACATATTGTAATTCTGTATAATTTATTTAATCTTTTAGTTAGGTTTCACTTTTCCCAGCCTCACAGACGGCTATGAGGATTAAGTAAAATGATATGAAGAAGACTAAGTAAGATAATGTATGTGAATAACTTAGCACAGTGTTCAACTCACAGTAAACATTCAAAAACATGAGCTATATTATTCAAAAAAAACCAAAAACATTAGCTATTATTTTTGCTATTGTTTCTGATTTATCCAGCTATGAATACCAAGATAAAAT
The DNA here is from genome assembly GCF_018350215.1 of Panthera leo. NCBI lineage: Eukaryota > Metazoa > Chordata > Mammalia > Carnivora > Felidae > Panthera > Panthera leo. The sequence continues at coordinate 23,452,537 of NC_056681.1, read as the reverse complement.
GTTTGTTTAGATAAAAAAAACAATGCCTATGTATATTTATCACACTCTTCCTTACAGATTCCCCTTTACTCTCTCTGTTCCAGGCAACTGGCTTCCTTGTTGTTCCTTAAATACCCAACCTACATTTGTACCTATAAGAACCTTGCATTTATGAAGTTTTGCTTAGGACATTCTTCAAGACAGATGCAAGTCTGCCTCCTTACTATTTCCTTAAAGTCACTAATCAGATGTTAACTTATTAAAAAAAAAAAATTTTTTTTTTTAATTTTAGAGAGAAAGTGTGAACAGGGGAAAGGGGCAGAGGGGATTGGAGAAAGAGAGAGAGAGACAGAGACAAAAAGAGAGACAGAATCCCAAGCAGGCTCCACACTCAGCTAGGAGCCTGCCTCTGGGCTTGATCCTATAACCCCAGGATCATGACCCAAGGAGCTGAAATCAAGAGTCAGGTGCTCAACCGACTGAGCCACCCAAGGGCCCCTCTGTTTTAAATTCTTTTTCTCTTAGAGAGAAAGAGCATGAGTGCGGGAGAAGGGCAGAGGGAGAGAGAGAATATTCTTTTTAATATTTATTTGGAGAGAGATAGTGCAAATGGGGAGGAGCAGAGAGAGATTTTTTAACGTTTATTTATTTGGAGAGAGAGTGCAAATGGGGAGGGGCAGAGAGACAGGGAGGCAAAGAATCTCAAGCAGGCTTGCACAGGGGTTGCTGCAGGGCTCGATCTCACAAACTGCAAGATCATGACCTGAGTTGAAACCAAGTCAGATGCTTAACCAAGTGAGCCACCTAGGCACCTGAGAGAGAAAGACTCTTAAGCAGGCTCCATGCTCAGCACGGAGCTTAAATGTGGGGCTCGATTCCATGACCCTGGATCATGATCAAGAGTTGAAATCTCAACTGACTAAGCCATCCAAGCACGCCTAGATGTTACCTTCTCTGTGAGGCTTTCCCTGACCATCCTCTAACTCTCTCTAACTACTTATTCCCCTTTCCTGTTTTATTTTTCTTCATAACATTTGTCATCATCTAACATACCTTATATTTTACTTATTTGTTCATTGCCCATCTCTTACCATTAGTCTACAAACTCCATGAAGGCAGGTACTTTTGTTCATTTTGTTCATTATTTTGTCTCTAGGGCCTTGAATAATACCCAAGACTACCAATGGTATGCTGATAAATTGTCTCTCTAAAAAAAACAAAAACAAAAACAAAAACAAGAAAGCCTGATGTGTAATATTTGCCATAATGTAAATATTCCCACTATTGCCTATTTTAAGCTCCAACTGAATATTTATCAGCTCTTGCAAGCCAGAAGAGGCTGGCTCCAGCAGGCCACTATATGTCAGTAACACTGAGGGACTCATTTAACTTGTCTTAAGTCTCAGTTTTCCCATCTGTGAAATATCTGTGGGATAATAATAATACCTACTTTATCAAGTTGAGACAAAAGTTAAATAATTTAATACAAGTAAGGCACATAAATCAGTAGCTGTAACATAGTGTTAGTTTCATTATTTTTTATTATTTATATATTTATCACGTTTACTCTTCTCTATATGCCACCAACATTTATTTGTCATTTCCGATATTTTTTTTTTTGCTACATTTTCCAATGCTTGTATTGATTGAAACAGGGCTATCAAGTTCTATGGTGTTCTTTGATCCATCAACAGAATACCTAGTTTGCTGGTCATGGATTTGATGATAAGCAACAGGTACAAAATTTTGGCAAACATTTCTCAAGATGATGACTTATTTCTTAAAGTTTATTTTTTATCTATTTTGAGAAAGAGAAAGAGAGGGTGCAAATGGGGTAGAAAGAGAATCCCAAGCAGGCTCTGCACTGACAGCAGGAAGCCTCATGTGGGGCTCACACTCAAACCGTGAGATCATGATCTGAGCTGAAATCAAGACTTGGATGCTTAACCAACTGAGCCACCCAGGTGCCCCTCAAGATGGTGACTTATTATCATATTTCTCCTTGTGTTCATGATTTTTTAAAATATTTTATTATTAAAAATTTTTTTTTAAGTTTTTATTTACTTACTGAGAGAGAGAAAGAGAGAGTAGGGAAGGGGCAGAGAGAGAGGGAGAGAGAAAATCCTTAGTAGGCTCCACACAGCATAGGGCCTGACGCAGGACTCAAACCCATAAACCATGAGATCATAACCTGTGCTGAAGTCAGACACTTAACCAACTGAGCCACCCAGGTACCCCCTTTAAGATTTTGTTTTTAAGTATTTTCTACACCCAACATGAGACTTGAATCACAGCCCAGAGATCGAGAGTTGCATGCTCTACTGAATGAGCCAGCCAGGCACCCCATTTTTTTTTTTTTTTCAACGTTTTTTATTTATTTTTGGGACAGAGAGAGACAGAGCATGAACGGGGGAGGGGCAGAGAGAGAGGGAGACACAGAATCGGAAACAGGCTCCAGGCTCCGAGCCATCGGCCCAGAGCCTGACGCGGGGCTCGAACTCACGGACCGGACCGCGAGATCGTGACCTGGCTGAAGTCGGACGCTTAACCGACTGCGCCACCCAGGCGCCCCAGGCACCCCATTTTTTAAAAGGATTTTGGGGCACCTGGGTCGCTCAGTCAGTTAAGCGTCTGAATCTTAATTTTGGCTCTTGGTTTCAGCTTAGGTCATGATCTCACAGGTCATGGGTTTGAGCCCTGCATGGGTCTCTGCATTGATAGTTCAGGAACTGCTTGGGATTCTTTCTCTCTCCCTCTCTCTCTGCCTTTCCCCTGCTTGTGCTCTCTCTCTCTTTCTCAAAATAAACTTAAAAAAAGATTTTATTTTGAAGTCCTGTGTTCATTATTCATTGATTTTGATCATTTTCCTATTGGAGATTCTCCTATAATGGAGTGCAGTGGTTTCCCACTGACAGTTTGGGGAGCACAGAGGAATCCAGAATGCCCTATCATCTGTTTTACCCCACTTTTTAATCTGTTTGTAAAGTCTCAGATGGCCTGTATCTCCATGCCTAGAAAATATCTGTCCTTAAATACGTTCGTGTTTTATCCTCTAGGAAGTTGGCCATTATCCTGCCTACACTTGTTAGACTCCATCAATCTCTCATTATTGCTCTTATTGGATTGTAATCCAGCTTACACATTTGCCTTTACTACCAGATTGTGAGCTACTCTGAGAACATGGACTGCTTCTCCTTTATCTCTATCCTTCCCCTCTCCCCTAGCTCCTAGCATCCTGCCTGGAATGTACTGGTTGTTTAACAACTATTTGTTGAATTGGTTGGGGTTGCTTTGGAGATGCATCAATGTAAAGCCGGGGTATAAAAAGGAAAGATGAAAGATCTTCTCAGATATAGAGCACATTGCCCAATGACAATTAAGTATAGACAAGCAGGGCATGTTCTCACACAGACAGGAATTCTGTACAATTCGATTGCGTGGGTGAGTTGAAAAGTCAGAGACGATTTCTTTGGAAAGATACATAAGTACTAATTTGTGAAAGGTCTTCCATGCTCTGCTAGCCAGTGATGTGCTGGAGGGTTTGTACCAGCTCATGAACCAATTATTAAATGTCCAGGAATTTGTGGAGCCAGTTGATCTCACACTGGTAGTTTGAAATCAGCCCCAGTGTGAATATTTACACTACAGATAGATCTACACATGCTTAAAATCGACCTGTTATTTTTTTCTCAGTTGTTCACAGGCCACTGAAAAGTTTGGGACATCACATTTAAAGAGTTGTTAAATCTTATAAGGTTGTTATAAAGATTAGGTGAGAAAATAAATGTGTAAAGAAACTTAGAATAGAGGGCATAATGGAAGTACTCCAAAAACATTGTTTGATATTGCCATCCATGAGAAATTTTAAGTACCTCTTTCATGCTAGACATTATTCCATGCACTGGGGATATAGCAGTAAACAAAACAAAGTCCCCACCCTTATCAATTTTAAATTCTGAGGATATGAAAGATTATTATTTATTCATTTATTTTTATTCGTTTATTTTAATGTTTATTTATTTTACAGAGAGAGAGAGTGCATGATCAGGGGAGGGACAGGGAGAAAGGGCGACAGAAGATCCGAAGCCAGCTCTGCTGACAGCAGAGAGCCCAATATGGGCCTTGAAGTCACAAACTGTGAGATCATGACCTGAGCTGGAGTTGGGTGCTAAACCGACTGAACCATCCAGGCACACCTGAAACAGATCTTAAATTTTTTTTTTTAATTTTTAAAAATTTTTATTTATTTTAAAGAGAGAGAGAGAGAGAGTGCGTGAGCAGGGGAGGAACACAGAGAGGGAGACACAGAATCCTAAGCAGACTCCAGTCTCTGAGCTGTCATCGCAGAGCCTGACACTGGGCTCGAACTCAGGAACTGTGAGATCATGACCTGAGCCGAAGTCAGACACTTAACCGACTGAGCAACCCAGCGCCCCTTAAAAAAAAAAAAAAAAGTTTTATTTGTTTAAGTAATCTCTTCCCCCAACATGGGGCTGGAACTCAAGACCCTGAGATGAAGAGTTGCATGCTCTTCTGACTGAACCAGCCAGGCACCCTAAATAAATACATATTAAAAAAGGGGGGGGGGGTAAGATAAAGATTTGAAATACAATAGGAAGGGGACATAGGCAAAGGTGAGTGTGTAGGAGTGAAAGAAAAAATTGAAAATCTATAGGGAATATAAATATAAACTTTATTTCCCCATCTGGCCTTTGAAAAGTCAGAGGTCCTACCCCAAGGCATCTGATGGGAGGACAGAAGACTTCTGGGGCAGGGAGAGTTAAATGTGGGCAGGATCCAACTCTCTTGTAATTGTCAGGTTTTGTCACTTGGGTTTTTATGGCAATTTTCGTCTCTACTTTAGCCAAGTATGCAGAGGTTTTTGCCTCTATTTTACCTCTTGCAATGAAAAGCCTCCCCTGAAAATAAAAGGAGGAGGAGGGATGATGATTTAGCAACTAGGATAAATAAACCTTTGACAAGTATAGAGACCCAGAGGTGCCTGGCTGGCTCAGTCAGAGGAGCATGTGACTCTTGATCTTGGGATCATGAGTTTGAGCCCCACTTTGGGTGTAGAGATTGCTTAAACAAATAAGTAAACTTTAAAAAAAAAAAGCATAAAGACCTAAAAAGGGTTTATGAAGAAGCAAGGAAAAAAAAAAAGACAATGATATAGTCAAAGAGAGCAGAAAAAGTGGAATAAGGTGTGAGAGTACCTGGGACTACCTGTTTCTCCATAATTATCACCCAGTGACTTTTAGAGTGCTATTTAGAGCCTGGAATTTGGAATTAAGATTGGATGTGAGATATGGTTTTAGTCCCAAGGAAACCGTGGGCTGTGCTGGGTTGGGTGAAGTCACGGAGGTGAGATTTCAAATGCACAAGTGTGGGGCAGCAAGAAGGTGAAGAGAGCTTTTGGGTCTTAGTGAGTCAATAAGCAGGCAAGAAGAAATCCAGTGGGATTTGGGCAGCAGAATGTCAGTTATTAACGTTCTTCACCATCACCACCATCATCATCACTTTTTTTTTAAACTTCAAATACATGTAATTACACGGATATACTCAGGATATACTCATATTCTTGGTTCACTATTTTCATTAAGCCAGCCCAACTCCACTTTTTCTCTTTTTCTCCTGTATTGAATATACAAGGCTGTTTAATGGAACATTGTTTATAACAATTGGAAACGTTATGAATGATCATCACTAAGAATTAAAAAAAATTTTTAATGTTTTATTATTTGTTTTTGGGAGAGAGAGACAGAGACAGAGTGCGAGCAGGGGAGGGGCAGAGAGAGGGAGACACAGAGTCTGAAGTAGTCTCCAGGCTTTGAGTTGTTAGCACAGAGCCCAACTCGGGCTCAAACTCACAAGCTGTGAGATTATGACCTGAGCCAAAGTCGGAAACTTAATGATTGAGCCACCCAGGCACCCCACTAAGAGAATTATTTGTTGCAACATTGTTTCTCTTCCCCCCTTTTTTAAAATAAAATATCTCCCCAAACCATCATTTAAATAATTAAAAAAAAATTTTTTTAACATTTATTTATTTTTGAGACAGAAAGAGACAGAGCATGAATGGGGGAGGGTCAGAGAGAGGGAGACACAGAATCTGAAACAGGCTCCAGGCTCTGGGTGGTCAGCACAGAGCCCTACGCGGGGCTCGAACCCATGGACCCCGAGATCATGACCTGAGCTGAAGTCGGACGCTTAGCCGACTGAGCCATCCAGGCGCCCCTTTTTTTTTTAAAATAATTTTTTTTAAACGTTTATTTATTTTTGAGACAGAAAGAGACAGAGCATGAATTAATTTTTAAAAATATTTATTTATTTTTGACAGAGAGACAGAGCATGATGGGGGGAAGGGCAGAGAGAGAGGGAGACACAGAATCTGAAGCAGGTTCCAGGCTCTGAGCTGTCAGGACAGAGCCCAATGTGGGGCTCAAACCCATGAACCTCAAGATCATGATCTGAGCCAAAGTTGGACGCTCAACCGACTGACCCACCCAGGCACCCTCATCATCAATTTTTTAATCCTCCTGAGACTGGGCTTCATTTTAGCCAAAACCATGTTCTATCTTAAGTAGGTTTTCTTTTTTACCCCCTTTTCACTTTTTCTTAATGCAGCATCGTTTATGAACATTGGAAACAAAGTGAATGGCCCCTCTTTGTTTGAGTTACACTTCCTTAGCCTCCATTCCCAGTCTCATTTCCCTACATACCTGAAACTATCTGTTTATGTATGTTATATTTGTGGATAGAATAGAATTTTTAAATGTTGTTCAATATATAATATTTTCCTTAATGGCTTGTCCTTTCATGCTTAAGGATATTTTATTCTACATCAAAATCATCAAGATAATTTCTGATATATCTCTTTTAACGACACATGGGGGGGTGACATTGACATATATGATACACACAATTGTGCAGTGTGTTATACACATTTGTAAGTAGAAACTAGAACATTACTCATTTCTTTCCTTACCGGGAATGAAAGTAAATGAGACTAAGATAATGGGAATAATTTTGAAACTGCTTCTGTCGCTTAAACTATAAATAAATTGCTGGATTTTAATTATTGCAAGTAACAGATTACTTGCGACACATTTTGCAACTGTGGAGTTATATATCTTTGCGGAATCTATAGAGAGCAAATTGCAATCTCTAACAAAGTTATAAATGCATATATTGCTGTGGCTCATAGCTTCCATTTCTGAGAATTTAGAGTACAGTTTGTCTGTGCACATGTGCTTTACAATTTGTAAATGGAACATTGTTTTTAAACTGCAAAAGATTGGAAGTACCTGGGTGGCTCAGTCAGTTAAGCATCTGATTCTTGATTTCTGCTCAGGTCATGATCTCATGGTTCATGATATAGAGCCCTGCATCAGGCTCTGCACTGACAGCTCAGAACCTGCTTGGGATTCTCTCTCTCCCTCTTTGCCCCTCTCCCACTCACACGTGCATGCTTTCTCTCTCAAAATAAATAAATAAACATTTAAAAAGAAATAAATTGCAAAAGATTGAAAGCAACCCAAATTTCCTTCAATAAGGGACTGATGAAGCAAATTATAGTACATCCACACAAGGAATACTATGCAGCAATAAAGTAAAACAAGATAATGAGGAAATTATTTTTATGCCATTGTACAAAATGTATTCTAGGGTGTCTAACCTTGTTTAGCAAAAAAAAGTAAGATGGAGGACAACATATATAAATGCTTCCTTTTGGGGGCCCCTGACTAGCTCAGTGAGTAGATCACGTGACTCTTGATCTTGGGATTGTGAGTTGAAGCCCCACATTGGTGTAGAGATTGCTTAGGAAAAAAAATCTTAAAAAAATGCTTCCTTTTGAATAAAAGAGTCAGAATATATTTGAATTTATATACATATATATATAGAGAGAGAAATCCTGAAAGGGGACGCCTGGGTGGCTCAGTCAGTTAAGTGTCTGACAGCCTGTTTGGGATTCTCTCTTCTTCTCTCTCTGCCCTCCCCTGCTTATGCTTTCTCTCTCTCTCTCAGAATAATTAAATAAACTTAAAAAAAAAACAAACCTGTGTGGCATTAAAAAAAAAAAAGAAATCCTTAAAGTCTTCCTAAGAAAGTAAGAATAGTGATTAACCAGTGGAAATAGGACCAATGACAGACAGGAATTTGAGGGAACTTTGTATTGTATACCTTTTATATAGTTTCTGGCATTTGAACCATATGACAAACCATTAACTATTTAAAATTAAATTATAAGACTTTTGGGGAGTGGAGCACCAGGAGATTTAGAGACTGTTCATTTCATCAACTTTTTAAACCTCCATTCCATTCTTTTAGTCCCTAGGGCTAAACTCCTCCCCCCTTTCTCTTTATCTCTGATTGGCATGAGTTTCAACTCACAAGAAATATGCATTAAGTATGCTTAAAGTACAGGGAACAGTGCTAGGTATTGGGGTCCCCAAGGTACAGAGCTGAACAGGACATAGTCCCTTGAAGTGGTCCAGGGGAATTTTATCACTCTTTTTAGTAGCTAGGACAAGAATAAAAAAATGTTCTCTCCTTTTCCTCTTCTCCCTCCCTTCTTATAATCTTGCAAAATGCTGGAAATTCCTACTTAATTCTCCTCCCCCTCACCTGGAGAGCACTAAGGCTCAAGAACTTTCCATCAGGTCCAGACTGGAAGACCTCAGGCCAGGGCCAAGACTCAACTTGCTTCCCTTGGGCCCCTGGCGCCTTGTGAAGGTTCTTGGACCTCTCAGATGCTGCTGTGACTGTGGTTTCCGGCTTCCTGAGTTCTCACACTCAGCTGGGTGCTGCAGATATCATGCCCCAGTTCCTGCTCTGGAGACTGACAGGCTCAAGCTTGGTGATGCTCTGAGTATATGGGGTCTGTTCAGTATGAGTCACAGCTAAGGGGCTTGATTTCTATTTTAGTTTTCCCCTTTACTCTGGACAGACTCATTGTAAATACCTTGGGGTTGCATAAGGACAGAGTGTAAAGGTTTGCTAGCTAGAGGCTGAGAAAGATTAGTTTTCTCTAATTGAATATCCTATCTCACTTAAGGCCTTTAGTTCTGCTTCTCTTTAGTCAAGGACATTTTGAATACTCCAGGTGATGACGAATCTAGGAAGGAAGCAATCAGAAAATCATTTATATAGAGCTTTGCAGTTTATAATACATTTTCTCATATGCTATTTAACCTAAATGTGACAATTTAAGAAGAAAAGTAATGAAGAGTAATGAAGAGTAATGAAGAGATGCTTAGGGAGTGAGAGGACTTTCCGTGTAGCTACTGAATGCCTCTTGTGCTGCTGTATACCTTGGGTGTATGCACAATTTTGTTGTGGAGCTGTCATTTTACAGGCTGAAGCCGGGGTTCTAAATTGGTTAGATACTTAGCAGGAGAGATTCTACTCTGTGGAATTGAGGCTGCTTTACATTCATTCACTTATTCACTAATTACAACTATTAGTTGAATGCCTATTTTGTATGAAGAAAGGATCTAAGAAATAATTGGGAGGTTGAGACCAACTACTAGTGAGATGCTGAAGAGGTTGGTTCTTAAGGCCCAAAGATGGATGCTGCCAGGGAGGCAGTGGTAAGACCAGGCTTTTGATCAGAATTTGGCAAATGGAGTTCTGTGACTAGCAGCCAGTGAACATCCAGTTTAGAAGAAGCTGGCAAACCAGGTTTTGCAGGAATCAGAAAGAGTTTAACTCTCAAGATACTTTATTCATATCTGCATCAAGTTATTTTTGCCTGGCCAGCATCAGTTCTCCCCTCCCTCCCTAATTTGCGGGAATATCCTTAGGGGCAGATTGCGCCTCTCCTCTTTCCCTGGCAGCTTGAACTAATTCATGTGACCTGAGATTGACCAATCAACAGCGGCTCCTGGCCAAGATTTTTTTTTTTTTTTTTTTTTTTTTTTGCCTTTTAAGTGAGTGACTCAAAGACAAAAGGATGTTAGGATTGAATCCCAGCTGTGGTGTGTAGTGCTGCTGGCAGAAGCAGCTGCTTCCTGGTGAAGCTCCTTTTCTGTCTGCTGATTTTCCAAGCCTGCCCTCCTCCATGCTCTAGGCCCTTGATATCCTTTTTTTTTTTTTTTAAGTTTATTTATTTATTTAGAGAGAGCGAGAGCGCATGTGTGAGCAGGGGAGGGGTAGAGAGAGAATCCCAACCAGGCTCCATGCTGTCAGTGTAGAATCCCAGGTGGGGCTCGATCTCACGATTGTGAGGTCATGACCTGAGCCAAAATCAAGAGTCCAGCTGCTTAATGTACTGAGCCACCCAGGTGCCCAGTCCTCAATATTTCTGTAATATAGTTCTCTTCTGCTTGTGTTGGCAACAGTGTCAGTGATTGTACTTGCAACAGCCAAAGAGAATTTTAACTTACAGGGGTGCCTGGGTGGCTCAGCCGGGCAAACATCCGACTTTGGCTCATATTATGATCTCACAGTTTGTGAGTTTGAGCCCTGTGTCGGACTCTGTGCTGACAGCTGGGAGCCTGGAGCCTGCTTCAGATTCTGTGTCTCCCTCTCTGCCCCTTCCCCGCTCACGCTCTGTCAATCTGTCTCTCAAAAATAAACATTAAAAAAATTTTTTTTAAGAATTTTAACTTACAAATTGTGATGATGTTTTTAAACTTTTTTTAAAGTTTATGTATTTATTTCAAGACAGAGAGAGTGAGCAGGGGAGGGCTAAGAGAGAGACAGAGAGAGAGAATCCCAAGCAGGCTCCTCACTCTCAGTGCAGAGCCTGATGTGGGGCTCAAACCCATGAACCGCGAGATCATGACCTGAGCTGAAACCGAGAGTCGGACACTCAACCGACTGAGCCACCCAGGTGCCCCCAAACTGTGATGATTTCTTTTCCAGGCTTTGAGATCCTTGACAGTAGGGCCCAAATGCCATTCTGCCCTGTGTCTTTGGTGCCCAGTTCAAGCGTGGATCTCAATGCATACATGTTGAATAAGTGAAGAAACATGTTGTATTTATGCAGGAGTATTGAGTCTGGGATTCTTTTTTTTTTTTTTTTTTTTTTTTTAAATTTTTTATTTATTTTTGGGACAGAGAGAGACAGAGCATGAACGGGGGAGGGACAGAGAAAGAGGGAGACACAGAATCAGAAACAGGCTCCAGGCTCCGAGTCATCAGCCCAGAGCCCGACGCGGGGCTCGAACTCACGGACCGTGAGATCGTGACCTGGCTGAAGTCGGCCGCTCAACCGACTGCGCCACCCAGGCGCCCCAATGAGTCTGGGATTCTTGACATTACTATGGTTGTGGGACAATAAATTCTCCATATGCCACAACAGCCACTAACATTTGAATGATTTCGTGTTAAACCAAGAAGATCCTGGGAAGGTCCTTTCTTAGCGGTATTGGAGCACTTAGCTGAGTTTATGCAGGTGGTTCTGGTCCTCAGATTCCTGAAAAAAATTTGTTTACAATGGAATATTTCACTAATTTGCATGCTATCCTTGGGCAGGGGCCACACTAATCTCAGTATTGTTATAATTTTTGTATATGTGCTGCCAAAGTGAACACAACTGAAGCTTTTGTCCCTGGTTTCCCAGAACCTCTTCCTAAGAGCACTGCCCTCTGCCCCAAAGTAATGCCCTCTTCAAGCCTGATAGGCTTCTCTTTCCCTTTCATTCTTTCCACAGATACACATTGAATATCTATTATTTGTCAGGTTTGACAATTCAGTTAATATAAGACAGCCCCTAATTCTAATTTAGGAAATAGACAAATACAATCAAGAGAACAAATGAAATAATTAAAACTGTGTTAAGTGCTTTGTTGAAAATGAACAGTGATAAGGCAGACAGTAATTGTCATGGGGCAGGCATGTGATGGAGGGAAGCTCTTCTAGATAATGTAGCTGAAGAGAGTTTCACTGAGGAGATGATAAACTGAGACCTGCATGATGAAGAGTCAGCTTTGCAAAAAGCAACAGCTTATTCAATGACCCAGGAGCTGGAAAAGAACTTAGAAAGAGCCATAGAAACTGACAGAAAGTGTGGCCAGGGGATGAGCAAGGGTGAAGGATGCAGATGAATACACAGATTTGTTGTTTTAAGCAGTACAGTGACATAATCGGACTTACATTTTACAAAGTGCAATCTGGCTGCTTGGTCTTTCCAATGTAAAACAAAGTCCTCATTGGCTCATAAATAACAATTGTTTAGCACCTCTCCTTGGGACTTCCAAATTCCTTTGGGAAGACATATCATACCCTTTTGGTGTGGTTGCAACTCTGATCTCGCTCCCCAGAGGCAAACTACAGGTCCTCTCCCCACCAGCAGTTGGAATTCTTTCCTAGGAGTTAATGAGGCGAAGTAGAGAAGGTATTAGTGCAAAGACCCCGAGGCGGCAAGCAACCTGGCTTGAGCAGAGAACGTTTGGAAAGCGGGATGTGAGAAAATGTGAGACAGGTAGGTTAGGTTCAGCCTTTGAAAAGCCTGGTTGATAGGCTACCATGAAGATTAAGATTTCAATCCGAAGAACAGTGAGCAACGGGCTTTGAGCCGGGGATGGCTGTGATTATACTTGAGTTTTGAAAAGCTTCCACCTCTGTATGTGAAGAACAGATTGTAAACGAAAAGGGTAATGAGATGGAGGGGACCACCATCATCCAAGAGAGAGGTGGTTTAGACTGCAGTGTTGGCAATGGGATGGAGAAAAGTGGGAGGCTTCGAGACGCATTTAGGAGACATTATTCACAGGTGATGCATAGTGTCCAGTCCCAGGCTTCGTGTAACCTCAGTGGTTATGGGTGAGTGGGGACTTCGTGCTGTGGATCCGGGCGCCAGCGTGGTTCCCGCGCGTCAGGGCAGGGGGCGTGGCCCGCCGGAGCCGTCGCCACGGGGATCGGGCGGGGCGGGGCCGAGGGCGGGGCAGCTGGGGCGCTGCGTCACTCGGTGGTGGCGATGGTGCGTGTGTGTGGGGGGCGGGGGATACGCTGGGCGCGTCCCGGGGGTCACGTGGTGCGCAGCACGCAGAGTCCTTCTGTCGGTTGGTCCTGGAGCGGCGCAGCCGGAGCGGGGCTGTGAGGTGAGCTCGCGGCGAGGCGCGGCGAGGAGAAGCCGGCTGGCTGGGGCCGGGTTGGGCCGGGCCCACGCCGTGCGCGCCGTGCTAGCGGGAGCGGTGACGGCCTCCACCGCTGCTCGGGTTCCCTGCCCGGCCTCGCTCCCGTCCCGGCCCCGCTCGCCCAGCCTGGAGGGAGGCCCCGGGACCGCTGTTGAGAGCGTGGCGGGCGTGCGAGCGGCGCCCAATCCCCAGGGCTGCCCTAGGGAATGACGGCGGCCGCGGCCAATCAGCGCCGCCCGAGGGGGCTGGGCCGCGGGGTGCGGGCTTGGGGCGCGGAGCGGGCCGTGTTGGGGGTGGGGGGTAAGGGCTAGGGCTAGAACCTGTGCTGTTGTGGCCCCCGAGAGCTCCACCACCAGCCTCTGCTGTTGCCTTGTGCTTTGGGAACGCGTTTTCTTTTATTGGCTCTTTTATCCTATTCTGGGGAGCACACCCCTTTCTCAAGCCCCTGACTATGGGAGTGTCCCCTTTCTCTATAGTTTAGAAAATGTGGTGCACCCCCTTTCTTAAACTCCAGCCCTGGGGTTTTATCTTAATTTCCAAAGCCCCTCAAACTGAGGATGTACCCCATTTCCCAAGCACCCACCCCCAAACTGGGAAGACACTCCCTTTTCCGAGCCTCAATTCTGAATACGCACTCCATTTCAAATTTTGGGGTTTGCCCCATTATTGAGTCTCAGATCTGGGGTCCAATAGCCAACGTTTTGGGGATATCTATATTCCCATAAATCCAAGGAAGAATCCCGTTCTCCAGGCCCCAGATCTTGCAATATGCTTTCCAAGATTTCTTAAATTTGGGGGCCACTTCATTTCCCCAGCCCTTCAAAGGTGGGGGGTGCACCTCATTTCCAGAGTCTGCGATCCAAATCCTGAAGTTTAAAGATAGATATTTGCAGTTGCACAAATAAAAGAATTCACTGCTTTTTCTAGTCACTGTATTCTTGGGGTTGCACCCATTTTCATGAGTTCCTCAAATTGAACTACCTTATTTCCTGGAGAGATTGGTTTTCATTCTGAAAGTGTATTTATTTCCTGTGCCTTCAAGATGTACAGAGTCCACCCTTTTTGGTTACACAGTTCTCAGGGTGCAGCCACCTTCCTGATGCTTATTAAATCTCAGAGGGCACACATTTTTTCTGTCCTCTCATTTCCCGGCCATGATCCTTGGTTCTTGAGCATGCCTCCTGTTCTTTTTAGCTTTTCTGTTATCCAAGACATTCTCATTCCTCAGTTTCCTTTCTTCTTTGGAACCCCATTTCCCTTTTAGGTGCTCTCCCTGTTGGTCAGGGCACCCATTTCCTCTTCCTTTGGTGAATGCGTATCTTTCTTCAGCACAGCACTTTCTCTGCTTCTGTGGCCTTTTTTCTGAGCACACTTCCTATAGTCACACCTCCTGAATTCCCCTCCCCTAAGGGGAAGATTCCCCCTCCTAAAGGGTGCCTGCATGTGTGTCTACTTTATCTTTTATCTTTCTGTTTTCTACTAACAGAAACTCTTCTGTCTTGGTTCGCCTTATCCCATTTTCTGCATTTTTCTGAATCCTAACTCTCTTTGGACGCCGCTCTGCTTACTGGTGTCTTTAGAGGTTTTCCCTTTTCTACTCATATGGGAGGTGTGGCCTCAGGTCCAGGACTGCCTTACCCCCCAGCATGGGTTTAAACTGGAAAGGAATCCCTTCGCATTTCTTTGGTTGTTCACAGGACTCTTTATTATCTGGGTAGTTTGCTTCCTATAAGATTCTGGTTAGATGGGTACTGTTTTCTTCTTTGCTTTTTTCCCCAGTATTGGGAAAAAAATCTGAAGAGATTCTTCTAGTCTTGCTTCCAGCTCATTAAGCTTCCTCCCTACTTTGGCTTTCTTCCTTCCTTTTATCAAGAAAAGAGGTCATTTGGAGGAATCTCTTCGTCACTCTTTTTGTTCTTGTCTCTGAGGTGCAGGTGGGGGATGGATACTTATCTCCCCCCATCATTTTCTCACATGTCTGCCAAGCCTTGTTCCCAGTCCCCACCTTAAAATCTCTAAGTATCTGGGACCTCTTGTCTCTTAAAAGCCTCTCAGTAGGTTCTTTCTTTTGTATTACCCTCTGCCTTTCCGGATCTTATTCAGGGCTTCTCTGCCTGCACCCCTAACCGGATTAATTTCTCCACAGCTGGAATCCCAAGTGCTTATGGGATAATGATACATCTGACCTTTCTCCCTTTTGGGAAGTACTTGAGTGTGCAGCTGTATGAGGCTTCAGTGGGGGAGAGAGTTTGGGCCTGAGAAGCTACACTGTCAGGCAATGAAGGTACTGCATTTTCAGGACCAGGTCCTTCTGAATCTCATTTGGAGATTGGATGTTTGCCAAGCACCTGCTTCTTAGGGATGCTGGGGGATTTAATGATACTCCCAGGAACCTGTGGAATTAATGGGGCTTGTGGAGAAGTGCTCTGAACTCAATGTTGGAACTTGAATAAAATTAACCATTATTGTATTTCAGAACAAGTAAGCTGTTTCATATTTCATGTTCATGAAGGCCCTAGAGCTAAGGTGTTTTATTTCAGGAAGTGAAATGTATGCCACATTTAGATCATATGGTCGTTAGTAAGTACCAAATTGATTAAAAAACATTGGAGGTCTGTCTCAGCAGTACCCAATAAAATATGATTACAGAAAGTGAGCAGGTATTTTGTCTCTTTATATGCCTGTTTGGTACTTTGTTTGGTACTGCTATATACGGTGCATTTTTAAAGTATTCTATGTCAGTGCTTCTCAAACTTGAACGTGCACATAAATTGTCTATGGGGGGAGGGTCTTACTAACATGCTTATTTTTATCTAGTAGGTTAGGGTGGGACCTTAGTAGCTGCATTTCTAATTCCCAGGTGATGCTAATGTTACTGAACTACACTTGGAGTAGTGGGGTTCTATACACAAAGCCACGGATATCTCTGGAAACAAAAAGGTGGTGGTTAGCCTTTTGCTGGGGTATTATTTTCCACTTTCTCTTTATCCAGACACATCCCTTCAAGTTTGTACAAGGCCATGGTCCCCTTCTGAAGACTAGGGGGTTATACTTAATTACAGTTATTCTAGCATTTAGCTTTTAAAACCATGGTTAAAATTTCTTTGGGAGTTTGAATTTCTATGTATTTTGTCAAATTTAAATGCTTAAATATTTGTTTCTTAATTGTGAATATAATTCTTTTTTTTTAAGTTTATTTATTTATTTTGAGAGAGAGAGAGAATGAGCAAGGGAGGGGCAGAGAGAGGGGTAGACACAGAATCCCAAGTAGGCTCTGCACTGTCTGTGGGGCTCGATCTTGAGAACCGTGAGATTGTGACTTGAGCCAAAATCAAGAGTCGGACGATTAGCCAACTGAGCTACCCAGCCACCTCTAATTTTTTTTTTTTTTTTTTAAAGTAAACTTTGTGCCCAACGTGAGGCTCAAATATACAACCCTGAGATCAAGAGGTGAGTGCTCTACTGACTGAGCCAGCCAGGTGCTCTAGTTGTCAACATCATTCTTGACATGAAGTCTTCTAGTAAATAAATACTTCAGAGCCGATATAGTAGTTAGCCATCTTGTGTCTCTAATTCCTCACTTGTCATCCTACTATGGGTTGGAAAGAAGTCTGAGATACCCCAGGTTATCAGGCTGATAGGTGTTGGAATTTCCAAGGAGTCCTTCTTGGTTTTCTAGGTTCTGGAAATTGGCCTGGGAAAGGCAGGTGCCTGGACCTTGGATAGAAGCTCCTGGCTTATCTCTGTATGAGAACTTCACAAAGGGGAATGCTGGTGGGAAGGTGACATTCTTTGATGGGGATTCTATGCTGGGGATGCTCTCTCTGTTTTTGTACCAACATCTCTATTTCTGAGTTTTAGTGGGTTTTTCCTCCCTAAATGTCTTGAGTCATCTGTACCTATTTCCCTGGCTGTCATCTATCATGGCCTTTTCCAGCATGATCCTGTTCTGGGCCCTAATCAGGACAAACCTGAATGACTAGACTATTTTGTGTCCTGTGCCTCCCCCTCCCTCTCATCCCTCACATGAATGTCAGATCCTCTTCAGTAACGGATTTGATCTGGATTTGGCTCTAGTCCCAGCTCTTCCACTCACTGTGAGACCCGAGGCAAGTCACTTAATGCTAGTGGGCCTCATTTTCCCCGTTTGCAAAATGAGGGGCTGATTATCTCCAAGGTTTACCCTGCTCTGAGTCTTTGTTAGTACCTTGCTTAGAAACCCAGTGTCTGTGGGAGCATGTTGTTAGATCTGATTTCCTTCACGTGCTCTGTTGGGCAGGCTGCCAATCATTCCCTCGTCCGAGTCACTCCTGCCACTGCCTCTTTTCTAGCCTAGGCAGCCAGCTTGTCCTCACACCCAACTTCAGCATACTTCTGCCCCCATGTCCTCTGCCAGTTCTATGCTTTACTTCATTCAAAATTGCCTAACCTTCTCAGTGTTCTTCAGTGTTCATTCAACGTTAGGTACGTCCCTGAATCACTAAGAGGGAGTCTTGTAGTTTACATACAACCATGTTTGTATCTCTTATCTGATATATATTTAAAAAGTGTTTTCTTCTCCTCCCCACCCCAACTTTCTTTTTTGCTTTCAATTAGCAGGCTAGGCAGAATGAAATTTAAAAGGGAAGCAGGCAGTTTGCTTTTGGCTGGAGTATGAGGAAAGTGAGATGTAATGCTTTTAGTCCTCTTCTCCCAAAGGTCTTGCATATCAGTGGGGAATCAGCTACCTGGTACTTCTTCCGGGACTTGAAAGGTGCTCAGACTCCCTGCCTGTAATTTGAAAGTGTATCCTGAGTCCAAACACTATTTAAAAATGACTTCTAAGTGCTTTTCTTCTTAATGACACACTCAGCCATAAAACCTCAGACAAGAGTTTGCTAAGGGGGATGACAAGTAATCTAGATTTCAAATAATTTCATCATTGAGTAAAACTAATAGTTCTTTGAGAACACCTGATTATCTTCAAAGGCAGTTGCTGACACTGCCTAGAAATCAGGGCTCAAGGTTGTCTCTAACTCCCCAGTCTCCCTTCCTTTTTAGGAGCTACTGGGGGGAAGTTTACAGTTTTCATGATAAACATTCTTTAACCAAAATGTGTGCTTAGTTAGAGCCTCCTTGGTTGGATTGTAAGCTCAGAGAAAGGGAGGATGTTCCTGTTTTATTCATCTCTCTCGGCAATTGCCCCTTATAGGTTGTTAACTGACTAACCTTAACTTAGGGTAACCTACTGAAAATTGAAACCCCAATTTATAATGCTGTGACAGCTTTGCTAGGTCTTAGGCTAGGTATCCAGCTGTTCTTTGCTTTCTTTGACCAAATAATGGAAGTAACAAGCTTGCAGAAATCCCATAAAATTTTAGGAGCCTGGTGTGAGTCACTGAGCATAAATAGGGCAGTTTGTATGAAAGGGAGGTGGTGGATCCATGGACTTTGGGGAAGGATTTAAAATGATGGTTTGTGGGTGCCTGGCTGGCTCAGTTTGTAGAGCATGTGACTCTTAACCTCGGGGTCGTGAGTTCTAGCCCCACACTAGGCATAGACCTTACATTAAAAAAGAAAAAAATGAGGGCGCCTGGGTGGCTTAGTTAAGCGTCTGACTCTCGGTTTTGGCTTTGGTCATGATCTTGAGGCTTATGGTTTTGAGCCCTAAGTTGGGCTGTGTGCTGGCAATGCGGAGCCTGCTTGGGATTTTCTCTCTTATTCTCTCTCTCTGCCCCTTCCTTGCTCACACTATGTGTCAAAATAAATAAACTTAAAAAAAAAAAAAAAAAGATTTGATTTGATGAGAACTTATCCCATGTCAGGAACATAATTCTAGGATTTTAAAGGCTGACTCCCAGGCATCTAAGGTGACAATTTCAAGCTCTTTTCATCTTAGTAGAGACCTGCTTTTTTAAAAAAATTTTTTTAACGTTTTACTTTATTTTTTAAGAGACAGAGAAGGACAGAGCATGAGCAGGGGAGGGGCAGAGGGAGAGGGAGACACAGAATCTGAAGCAGGCTCCAGGCTCTGAGCTGTCAGCACAGAGCCCGATGCAGGGCTCGAACTCGTGAACTGCGAGATCATGGCGTGAGCCGAAGTTGGACGCTCACCTGACTGAGCCACCCAGGTGCCCCAATAGAGACATGATTTTTTAAAGGTCTCTTTCCCACATGGAAAAAGTGCACAGCAAGGTGGATTGACATACCTTTGTTGCTTCTACAGGTGGACAGATGTTGGGATTTCTAGATTGTGGAAACCTGGCTTGGAAATAGGGACATTTTACAATAATAATAAACATAGTGTTTTTTTGAGCACTCTGTTGGAGCTTATTGAATCTTTACAATTTATCTATTATCCTCACCTAGTAGATGTGGAAACTGAGAGTAAATAACTTGTCCAAGGTCATTTGGCTAATGGAGTCCAAGTTTCTTTGCCTGCAATCCTGGTGCTCTTTTTTTTTTTTTTTTTTAAATATGGAACAGTTCACAAATTTGAGTGTCATCCTTGCACAGGGGCCATGCTAATCTCTGTATTGTTCCAATTTTCGTGTATAAGCATGATCCCAGTGCTCTTACATCCTTATTTAAATGCCTTACTTTTCTACCCAGAGGTTTGATTAAACTTTAATTATAGTATCAAACAGGTGTCAGTCTGGAACCCAGAACTGAAGTACTACTGAGAGAAGAGGTGGCCTTGCCATTTCATCCCAGATTTTGTTCCTGACCATGCAAACATGCCTCAGTTGTAGAAGCCAAACTCTTCTAGCTCAGGCTGCCTTTTTTCCCTTTCTTGAGGCTCCTGGGCATGACTGAGTTGTGCTGGTTGATTGTCCCTTGGTCCCATGGAGTGGTGAATGCTGTCCAATGTCTTTTTTTTTTTTTTTTTTTTATTTAAAGAAAAAAAAATTTTAACATTTATTTATTTTTGAGACAGAGACAGAGCATGAATGGGGGAGGGGCAGAGAGAGAGGGAGACACAGAATCGGAAGCAGGCTCCAGGCTCTGAGCCATCAGCCCAGAGCCCGATGTGGGGCTCGAACTCACGGACCGCGAGATTGTGACCTGAGCTGAAGTCGGACGGTTAACCAACTGAGCCACCCAGGCGCCCCTGTCTTTTTTTTTTTTTTTAAAGTAGGCTCCATGCCCATCATGGAGCCCAACATGGGGCTTGAGCTCACGACCCTGAGATCAAGACCTGAACTGAGATTAAGAGTTGCCTGCTCAACCGACTGAGTCACCCTGGTGCCCCCAATGTGCTTGGATGAGTAGGACATTGGTTGTGTTGTGATCTATATAAGAATTGTACCTCTGTAATTCAGAAAGGCAAGATAGTTAAAGAGGCACCTATCTGTATGGCTGTATGGGATGTGGTGGGAAGGACCAGGATTTGGAGGCAAAATGCCCGAGTTTGAGTTCTATCACCTGCCATTATCTTGGGACTACACATAACTTGGGCATGTGGCTTAAACCTCTTGGGCTTCTCACCATGGCATGGGCAGTGGAGGCAGACTTCCAGCATAAGTAGTTACTTAACCTCCCTGGACCTCTGTTTCCTTACTCAAGTATCATCATAACTGCCTCACATTGATCATTGGAGGTATCAGTAAATGTTACCCTTTCCTTCCATTCCCTAATCTTTAAAAATGGGAGTAAGAAAACCTAATGTATAGGGTTATCAAAATTTGGTAAACTGTGAAGAGTTGAGTGTATGTTATTGTTATTTTTTATTTCTCACAAATTATTTTTAAAATCTCTTCATGTTTGCTAGTTGTATTTTATCTGTAACTATATCAGTAGTATCTATAAGAGGGAAAGATACTTAATTTTTTTTTCATTTTTACACAAAACATCTTAATAGTAATCCCTTACTATCATTAGTATGCAGATATCCCAAGGCCTCATTTATTTTTATTTCCAAAGGCCTTACTATTATTATTATTATTATTATTATTATTATTAATTTTTTTTAATGTTTATTTATTTATTTTTTTTCGAGAGAGACAGAGCGTGAGCAGGGGAGGGGCAGAGAGAGGGAGACACAGAATCTGAAGCAGGCTCCAGGCTCTGAGCTGTCAGCACAGACCCCTATG
The DNA here is from genome assembly GCF_018350215.1 of Panthera leo. Lineage (NCBI taxonomy): Eukaryota > Metazoa > Chordata > Mammalia > Carnivora > Felidae > Panthera > Panthera leo. The sequence goes on along the minus strand of NC_056681.1, from coordinate 23,431,401 downwards.
CAGGGCTCAAACCCACGAACCATGAGATAATGACCTGAGCTGAAGTCTGTCGCTCAACTGACTGAGCCACCCAGGCGCCCCACTATTATTATTATTTTAAGTTTATTTATTTTGAGAGAGAGTGCAAGCACATACACACACGTGTGTGCACGAGTGGGGTAGGGGCAGAGAGAGGGAGAGAGAGAATCCTAAGCAAGCTCTCTGCTGTCAGGACAGAGTCCAACGTGGGGCTTGAGCTCATGAACTGTGAGATCATGACCTGAGTTGAAATCAGGAGTTGGATGCTTAACTGACTGAGCTACCCAGGTGCCCCACCAAAGGTCTTACTTTTAGAAGTAGTATAAGTATAGGGGGTCTTAGAGGAGGTCCTGGCTCTTAAAGCCCAGCTCTTCTGCCTGGCTAGGTGACCATGGGCAAGTTATTTGCTCTAATTCTCCTATTCTTCTGTAAAATGGGATAATACTGCCAAATAATCTGCATTGTTGAGAATAAGATATTTGTCAAGGATTTAGCCTGTGAAGTAAATGTTAGCCATTTCCTGCTATGAATGAAGGCCACGGGGCACCTGGCTAGCTCAGTTGGTAGAGCATGTGACTCTTGACCTCAGGGTTGTGAGTTTGAGCCCCATATTGGGTGTGGAACTTGCTTAAAAATTTTTTTAAAAATGTTATATATATGTTTATATATTCCATGAATATAAGTTAATATTTAAAGAATAAGGCTAAGTGAAGACTGACACTTAGCCGGCTGAGCCACCCAGGTGCTCCAATGATGTGTTTGTCTTTAAAACCCCATACGCAGCCAAACAGTTGTAATTCAGGAAAATGTCTTTGTATCCCCCATGGAGTAATGGCTCCATATCTAAATTGTTTGCTTGGGGCACCTGAGTGGCTTAGCTGTTTAAGCGTCCAACTTTTGCTCATGTTATGATCTCCTGGTTCACGAGTTTGAGCCCCGCATCTGGCTCTGTGCTGACAGCTTGGAGCTTGGAGCCTGCTTTGGATTTTGTGTTCCCCTCTCTCTCTGCTTCTCCCCAACTCATGCTCTTTGTCTCTCTCTCAAAAATAAAAACATTAAAAAAATTAAAACAAAGTTTTATGATATAGTGATACCTCAATTAAGGAGTTATGTAAGAACAGCTTAGTTGGGTATGTTTTTAAACACTCCCTTATCTGAAAGGAAGCCACACTAACCCACTCCACAGTTACCAATATTTATAGATAGACTGGAGCTTCCTGTCACTGAATATAACTTTTCTTAGGCCAGGGAGCAAAATTGTAGTCTTGTCTTCAGGTGCCTCATTCCCTGTGCCTTGCCTTCCTCCCCCTGCCCCTAAAGAGTGGTAATGGTTCCTACATTTGCCCGTGGAGCCTCCGAGTGATGGTTGTCTTGAATCCCTACCTCCGTCTAGGGGAATGATACTTGTCTTTTTTCTTGTTTTTGATACTATTGTGTCAGTGAGGAAGTTGACATTTAACAACCACCTGACCACCACATAAGGACACTGCTTGTTGAATGCTGAGGGTTCCAATGAGGGTGTTTAGGGCCTTGTGAGAGATCATTCAGAGACCTGCAGTTTCAGTGTAGCATGTTGAGTGCTCTGGCCCAGAGAGTGGGCCAGACTGCCGTGGGAGAATACCAGAGTGGGCTGCTGGCCCAGCAAGCCCTTCAAGGAGGTGCGGAAGGACTGGGTAGAGGAATCAGCTTGTTTGAGCAAAGGTCCTGGAGGTTGGAACTACAAGGAGTCTGGCTGTGTGGCTGCAAGAGCAGTACTTTGAGAGCCAGGCTGTGTGCTAAGTAATTTCTCTCTTCCCAGCACCCGTATGAAGGCATGAAGTTGGTACTGTACTGTTCCTATTTTACAGATGAGGAGCCGGATGCTCAGAGAGAAAACTTGTGCAAGTTATCTGGAAAATGTTGGAGCTGGGATCGAAACCCAGGCTGTCCCACTCCCAAGAATTCTGACATCTAGCCATTGTGTGCTACTGCCCCTCTGTTAAGCTTGCCTACTTTCCTATGAAAAAACAGTATTTTATTTATTTATTCTTAAAAGTTTACTTATTTTGAGAGAGAGAGAGAGAGAGAGAGAGAGAGAGAGAGCGCACACGAAAGCATGAGCAGGGGAGGGGCAGAGAGAAGAGAAGTCCAAGCCAGCTCTGCACTGGCAACATGGAGCCCTGCTTGAGATTCAAACTCATGAATTGTGAGATCGTGACCTGAGCCGAAATAAAGAGTTGGATCCTTAACCGATTGCCACCTAGGTGCCCTAAGAAAAATTTTAAAAAGTTTTATTTGTTTAAGTAATCTCTACACGTCACATGGGACTTGAACTCACAACCCCAAGATCAAGAGTCTCAGCCTACTTTCCTATGTTTTTTAAAGCTTTTTTTAAAAAAAGTTTATATATTTTGAGGGAGGGAGAGTGTGAACCTGTGTGTGGGGGAGGGGCAGAGAGAGAATCCCAAACAGGCTCCACGCTGTTTGCACTGTTAGTGGGGTTCAAACCCATGAACTGTGAGGTCATGGCTTGAGCCGAGATTGGGAGTCAGATGCTCAACTGATTGAGTCACCCAGATGCCCCAACAGCTTAGTTTTTTTATTTGAAAAATGAGAATTGGGGCACCTGGGTGGCCCAGTCGGGTGAGTATCTGACTTTGGTTTAGGTCATGATTTCATGGTCTTTGAGTTCAAAAACCCTGCATTGGTCTCTGTGCTGACAGCTCAGAGCCTGGAGCCTGCTTCAGATTTTGTGTCTCCCTCTTTCTATACCCCTCACCTCTCACCTTCTGTCTCTTTCAAAAATAAATAAAAATTAAAAAAAATAAGAACCGAGAATCATCATCATCATCATTATAAACCTAAAAGACACTAAATGGAATGATGGTTATACACAGCACATAGAAGAGGGTCTGTAATAAAATAGGCAGTCAGAAGATGTCAGTTTATAAGACAATATTGATTTGGATCTGGGGAGGTTGTGGCTAGGGGCTTTGAGCTCCACTGAAAGAAAGCTGTTGTAGTAATTGGATTAGAACTGGTGGGGGCCAGAATTGGAAGAGACTTAGAAGTAGGTGTTACAAAGTGGTGACTGTGAGTTGGAGGCAAGGGTGATGCCTCCGTTTCTAGCTTGGCATGTTGGCCAGTCTCCGTCCTTAAACTGTGATGAAAAAAGAAGGAACTTGTGAGGGTAGGCTGGTTAGTTCAGTGAGGTTGAGTAAGGTGCCAAAGGTCATTGAACAAATATATTCTGGAGCCAGTCCTGGGCGTGAGGCTCTTTACACTGCTTCTGGGAAGATCCACTGATTTGACCAGCTCATTCTCAGTAATTTGGAATGAGTAAACTCAACTTGTGTTTGCTCTCTGAATTTTAATTGTGGAAGGAAAAGCTTGGCTTTTGGAGAAAGCATTTCTAGTATCTGTAGAGGGTAGAGAATTTTTGGCTTATTTCTTTTTTTCCCTTCCACCTTTCCTGATTTCCCCCCTGTCCTTTGCTTCCTTCCTTCCTCCTTCAAATAAAAGAGGTTAATTCAGCTCTTAACAGTGTGACCTGGGGAAGGGCCTGAGGAATGGAACTGGTCTTTACTTTAGACTCAGTCTTCCTTCTGTGTCCTTGAGGAAATGAGGGTAGTGGTAGAGGGGCCCTTGCCCCTACTTCAACCAACTTGTCATCTCCCCAGGCTAAAGACATACTTCTTACGTTCCTTAGTATATTGGATATTTTTTGTTAATATTCCATGATAATATTGACTGTAATCCTTTGTGTCTGATGTCCTTTTTGCTAGTACTACTATTACACAACCATAATATCACTAGTACTGGATATTTAGTGTTTACTGTGCTCAGTATTAGACGTCTATTAACTCACTTATTTCTCACAACAACCCCAGGAGGTAGGGGTTGGGTTATCAATTCCATTTTGTAGATGGGCAAGTAGAGAGAGATTCAGTGATTTTTCTCATCTTAACTCAGCCAACAATAAGTGGAGCCAGGATTGGTCAGAATGTGAGTCTGAAACCTGACTGTGCTCCCATCCTTAAGCACTCCTGACTGTCCTCCAAGACAGAACTTTGGCAAAGAGTCCCCTTGGAAACTTCCTCCTGTGAGATTGCCATGTCACTGGACCTGCTGATACTGTGTATGCTTTTATGGGACAGCACGGTGGGCTGCAGGGTAGTCAGTTTCCACCTCCTAGGGCTGTGAAGGAGAGGGGAGCTCATTCCCACCCGAGGCACCTTGCCTCTGGGACTTCCCTTTGCTGAAAATTTTCCCTTGGATCTTCTCATGGTTGTCTCCTGGTCATTTAGAACTCTGCTAAGACCTCAGCTTCTCAGAGTACTTTGTAACACTTATCTAAAGTGGTCCTCCCATGTCACTGGTTCACATTATTTTGTTGGGTTTTTCCCCACAGTGCTTATCCTGACAGAAGTTATTTTCTTTGTGTAACTTGTTTATTGCCTGCCTTCTCCATTGGAGAACAGGGTTGGGGTAGTCTTCCCTTCCCAGTATCTAGCTCCAGAACCTGGCACATAGGCATTCAGTAAATATTTATTGAGTGAAGGAGGCATGAAGATTTAAGCTGGTCTTTCACTTGAAGTGTCCCTCCATTGAAAGGGGGTTGAATTAAGTTTCAGAGGCACCATCACCACTAAATGGAGGTTGAATGCAGGCCTGGTGGTAAGCACTGTTGAGTTATCACAAAGCTTGTTCTATAGTTTCTGGTGATTGACATTCTTCCCTTGAGTGTCCCAGGGTTTATTTTTCCTTATATCTCAGCTGACTTGTTGAAAGGTCTTGTTCCATACCCATCTATCACTTTAATTCTTTATTACTTTAAGTCCTTGGTTCCTTCTTGAGCATAATGGGGTTGCTGAGGGCATGACCTCCATTTACCATGGCTGCAGTACTCTTTCACCTCTCCCAAAATGAAACCCAGAGTTTTTGTCAGTACAACATTAACTGTAAATGTATTCTAAGTTTGGAAAATTCTGCTGCCATTTTTTGAGTACCTACTTTGAGTTAGACAAGTAAGGACTTTGCAGATCTTTTCTCACTTAATCCTTATAGCACCCAAGACAGAGGCCATTATTAAACCTCATTTGATGAGTGAAGAGAACTCAAAGATGTAGCTCATAAATAAGCATATGTGGTGGTTAAGAATCTGGAGCTGTAGGGTCTAAGGTTCAAATCCTGGCTCAGCCTCTTACCAAATGGGTGTCCTAGGATGTCCCTAATTTTGTTCCTGTTTTCTCATCTTTACAATGAGAATTAATGCCACCTACCTCTGCAGTTGTTTTAAAGATTACATGAGTTAATATATGTAGAGTTAATTAGCTATTGTTATTATAAATGTTTTTCAAGTAGGTCTTGTTAGTCTGCCTAAGGGTATTTTCTATCCTTTTGTAAGGTTAGCTCACATCACCATCATTTTATTTTTTAATTCATTTATTTGGCATCTGTGAGCATTAGTCCTTCCTTTCCCTAATGGAGCTTGTAGTGTAGTCCTACTACATTAGGTTTATTTAAAACTTTTTTTTAATGTTTATTTATATTTGAGAGAGAGAGAGACAGAGACAGAGCATGAGTGGGGGAGGGGCACAGAGCGACTGAGACTGAATCTGAAGTAGGCTCCGGGTTCTGAGCTTTCAGCACAGAGCCCCATGTGGTGCTTGAACTCAGGAGCTGTGAGATCATGACCTGAGCCAAAGTCAACGCTTAACTGAGCCACCTGGGCGCTCCTACATTAGGTTTTATTTAAACATACTCTTGTTTTTAGGGGCATCTAGGTGGCTCAGTTGGTTAAGCTCCCAATGGTTTCAGCTCTGGTCATGATCTCATAGTTCATGAGTTCGAGCCCCATGTTGGGCTCCATGCTGCCAGCGTGGAGCCTGCTTGGGATTCGATCTCCCTCTCTCAGTGCCCCTTCCCCCACCCCTTGTTTTTAAATTGTTTTTTAATGTTTATTTGATTTTAATGTTGATTATTTTTTTATTTTTGAGAGAGAGAGAGAGAGAGAGAGAGCATGAGCAGGGGAGAGGCAGAGAGAGAGGGAGACACAGAATCTAAAGCAGCTCCAGGCTCGGAGCTGTCAGCACAGAGCCCAATGTTGCGCTCGAACTCATGGACCATGAGATCATGACCTGAGCCAAAGTCGGACGCTCAACTGATTGAGCCACCCAGACGCCCCTTAAACATGTGAACTAAATCTACTTTCCCCAGAGTTTTATCTAAAGAGCTATTTTTTTTTTTCATTTTCACAAATGATTTATTTTTATCCTGGGCTGTATTCTTCACATTAAGGTTACTGAGTCCAAGTGTATAAGCAGTTTTACAGCATGTTCCTTGCTTGCAGATTGAGGTGTAAAAAGACAGCCCTGGTGAGGGCCCTAGGCAATAGTTCAGATGTTCAGTTTCCTCACAGCTGAGCCAGTCTTAGGTTTTGGCCTTTCTGAAAAATTAAATATTCTTGCTTGTTATGTAATGGTGTGATAATTCTGACACAACATCTGGAAAGCAGCCAATTACTTGATCTTCCTGCCTGTATTCAAATTGTGTTTGTATCTAAAGGCGTGAATATAAGCATAGCAACAACTTTGGTAAAGGAGAGAGGAAGGCCCTTTTTCTTTTTTCTTTTTTCCTTAAATGTTTCTTTATTTTGATAGAGAGCATGTTCACAGGCAGGGGAAGGTACAGAGAGAGAGGGAGAGAGAATCCCAAGGTGACAGTGCAGAGCCTGTTGTGGGGCTCAAACTCATGAACTGTGAGATCATGACCTGAGCTAAAATCAGGAGTCGGATGCTTAACTGATTGAGCCACACAGGAGCCCCTAGAGGAATAGCCTTTGAGAAGTGGTTGGTGTATCTCTGGGAAAATCTTGTTACCTGTTGTAAGTATCTCCTGCTTTGGAGGACCTGCGAAGCTGCTGGCTGCTCTGCACCTCGGTTTTCTGTCTGTGCCACAGCACTATCACATGTAGTCTTAACTAGATCACATGGCAGTTGTGAAGGTCTGGTAAGACAGTATAAGAATGAAAGGACTTTTGTATATTTAAATGTTATGAAGAAATATGAAGAAATAACAAAGAAGGAACCCAAAATTAAAATCTTACTGACTAGATAATCCCTGTTGACAATGAAAAAAAAAGTAAATTCTTGGGACGCCTAGGTGGCTCAGTTGGTTAAGCATCCAACTCTTGATTTCAGCTTGGGTCATAATCTCATGGTTCGTGAGATTCAGCCCCTTGTCAGGCTCTGTCCTGACAGCACAGAGCCTGCTTGGGATTCTCTCTCTCCCTCTCTCTCTCTCTCTTTGTTCCTCCCCTGCTTATGTTCCCCCCACCCCCCATCTCTCATGTGTGCTTTTTCTTTCTCTTTCAAAAAATACATTTAAAAAATTACTTTTTATTTCTATTTATTTATTTATTTATTTATTTATTTATTTATTTATTTATTTAGTAGGCTCCATACCCTGAGTGGAGCCCAATGTGACGCTTGAACTTGTGACCCTGAGATCAAGACCTGAATTGAAAAAAATTAAAAAAAAAAAAAAAAAGGGGCGCCTGGGTGGCTCAGTCGGTTGGGCGTCCAACTTCGGCTCAGGTCATGATCTCACGGTCTGTGAGTTCGAGCCCCGCGTCGGGCTCTGTGCTGACAGCTCGGAGCCTGGAGCCTGTTTCAGATTCTGTGTCTCCCTCTCTCTCTCTGACCTTCCCCCATTCATGCTCTGTCTCTCTCTGTCTCAAAAATGAATAAACGTTAAAAAAAATTAAAAAAAAAAAAAAAAAAAAAAAAGACCTGAATTGAGATCTAGAGTTGGATGCTTGGGGTGCCTGGGTGGCTCAGTTGGTTGAACTTCTGACTCTTGACTTTGGCTCAGGTCATGATCTCACGGTTCGGTTCATGGGATCGAGCCCTGCATAGGGCTCTGTGCTGAGCATTGAGCCTTCTTAAGAGTCTTTGTCTTTATTTGCCCCTCTCCTGTGTGTTCTTTCTCATAATAAATAAATAAACATTAAAAAAAAAAAAAGTCAGATGCTTAACTGACTGAGCCATCCAGTTGCCCCTTAATTTTTTAAAGTTATTTTTCATTTTTTTACTTCGAGAGAGAGTGTGCGTGCATGTGCACACCAGCAGAGGATGTGCAGAGAGAGAATCCCAAGCAGGTTCCAAGCTGTCAGTGTGGAGTCCAGTGCTGGGCTCCATCTCACAAACCATGAGATCATGACCTGAGCTGAGATCTAATGTCCTGATGCTTAACCGACTGAGCCACCCAGGCCCCCTACCCTTGCAAATACATTCTTAAGGTTAGAAAATTCTACCAAAATAGTAAGATAAAAAATGAAAGGTTAAATTTTCATGCTCCGTTCCTCTCATTAAGGGAATGTCCTTAAATAGTTTCTTGGTTCCTTCTAAGAAATAATTTTATACATATGCTGTGATAGTTGTGTCTAGGGACGCCTGGGTGGCTCGGTTGGGTGTCCAACTTCAGCTCAGGTCATGATCTCACCATTTGTGAGTTTGAGCCCCACATTGGGCTCTGTGCTGACAGCTCAGAGCCTGGAGCTTGTTTCAGATTCTGTGTCTCCCTCTCTCTCTGCCCCTCCCCCACTTGCACTCTGTCTGTCTAAAAAATAAATAAACATAAAAAAATAGTTGTGTCCATATGTCTGTTTGTTTACATTAAAGGGATAGTACCATACACATGCCTCTACATCATGTCCTTTTTACTTGACAGTAAGTCTTGCAGATGGTTCCATATCAGCATCTACAGATTGCCATTTTTCCTTTTAATGGCTGTACAATATTTTGTTGTCTGGATGAACCATAATTCACTTAATGAAGCTTCTTTTGATGGATATACTAGCTGTGGAAATTTCAAAGCTATATTAATCATCGTTACAGGTAATTGGGCAGACTTTGGGGGATATATCTGTAGGGTAAGTTACTGGCAGTGGGACAGCTGGGTTGCAAGTAAATGTATTTTTGTAGATAGTGCCAAGTTGCCTTTAGAAAAGCTTTTCCAATTTATGCTTCTACCAACAGTGTATAAGCATGCTTTATTCGCCTCATCCCTGCAAATACTAGTTATCCTACCTTTACATTTTTTGCCTTAGAAGTGAAAAATTGTTATTTTGATTTGCATTTCCTTTAATAAGTTAGTTGTTTGGCATTTTTGTTCTGGTTTGTATGCAGTCTTTGTTAATATGGGAAGTTAGCTCCTTGTCACATGCTTTGCAGTTATTTTCCCCCATGTTGAGAAAGTGCCCTGTAAATAGTATTACAAGGCACACAATTAAAGCTTTCATTTTATTGATACAGGAGCATTGACTGCAAATACTGTATTTAAGGAAATAAGTCTTTCTATCTCCTTTGTGGCAGTGGGTTCCCATTGTAGGGAAATTTGAATGTAAAGGAGTAATTTGAAGTCCTGACAAGGTCTTTAAAATGGAATCCTAGGGGCGTCTGGGTGGCTCAGTTGGATGCTCAACTTATGGTTCCTGAGTTTGAGCCCCACATCAGGCTCTGTGCTGACAGCTCAGGGTCTGGAGTCTGCTTCAGATTCTGTGTCTCCCTCTGTCTCTGCCCCTCCCCTGCTCACTCTCTGTGTGTGTCTCTCTCTTTCAAAAATAAATATTAAAACAATTAAAAAAGTACGGAATCCTATATAAATACAGATTGCGTTAGGTTTTTTTTCTCTCTTAGTTTTTCTCAGTGTCCTTATTGAACATATTCCCTTTAACTCTTAACTTGGAAGTTGGAGCTTTTTGGAAGAAAAAGCTAAGGGCCTGAAGAATGGATAAGTTAAAAACCTTAGAATCTTAGCCTTTTTGAAAATAATTTGTGTTTGAAACTAAATGTGAGAGGTAAAAAAAAAAAAGACTTATGTAATTTTTTTTTTTAAAAATTTTTTTTTTTTTTTAATTTCCTGCTTCTGTCTGGACTTTTTTGTTAGTAGTTGTCAAATTATTTTTTTTTATGTTCGTTTATTTATTTATTGAGAGAGAGAGAGAAAGAGACAGTGTACGCATGTAGGGGAGGGGCAGAGAGAGAGAGAATCCCAAGCAGGCTCTGCGGTGTCAGCCCAGAGTCCAATGCTCGGCTCGATCTCTCACCTGAGATCATCACCTGAGCCAGTTTCAAGAGTTGGATGCTTAACTGACTGAGCCACCCAGGTGCCCTGTTGCCAAATTAAATTGGAATTTTGGGGTACCTGGGTGGCTCAGTCTGTAGAACATATGATTCACGATCTCAGGGTTGTGAGTTCGAGCCCCATGTTAGGCGTAGAGCTTACTTAACAACAACAACAAAATTAAATTGAGGCTTTCAGATGATTTCTTGGGTGGCACTCCCCTTGCCCTTTGTTAGAGCTTGTTCGTCTCTTCCAGTGTTTGTCTTTCTGGGTGGACTGGAGCGGGGACTGAGTTGGATTTCTTACTCCTAATTTCCAGCACAATGCCTTACTGATAGTACTAACTAATCATTTATTGAATGATTTAACGTGAAATCAAAAAACAAATGCTGCCACCCCAGAACAGTGGTAGGAAGATTGGAGATGGGACACAAAAGTCAGATTAGTCCTTAGTCTTATTCTTTGTGATACCAGGGAGTGAAACCTCAAACAAGTGGGTCAGAGTCAGAAACAGGTTTTTAGTTCATTTGTAAGGAAGACCTTCTGACAATTCAGCCTCAAGAGTAATTGTTTCCTTCATTTCAGCCACTGGGAATAGTTTGCTCATCTTCATTCATTTACTGCCTCGTTCCCACACTCCTCCTGTATTTTAGTGGGAAGCCTCCTTGGGTACCTGAGGAGAATTTGTGTGGTGAAAGAATTAATTTAGAAATCAAGCAGACTTGAGCTTTTTGTTCTGGGGCTTGTCACTTGGCACCTGAACCTTAGCCAAATTATGCTAAGCCTAATTTTCTCATTTGTGATAATAGAATTATCTATTATCTAGGGGTGCCTGGCTGGCTCAGTTGGTGGAGCATGCAACTCTTGATCTCGAGGTTGTGAATTTGAGCTCCGCATTGGGAGAGATTGCTTAAAAAATAAAATCTTTGGGGTGCCTGGGTAGCTAAGTCGGTTAGGTGTCTGACTCTTTATCTCAGCTTAGGTTGTCATCTCATGGTTTGTGGGATCGAGCCCCGCATCCAGCTCTTCATTAACAGCATGGAGCCTGGTTGGGATTCTCTCTCTTCCTCTCTCTCCCTTCTTTCTCAGCTCGCACGCCTGTGTTCTGTCTTAAAGTAAATAAACGTTAAAAAAATAAAATCTTTAAAAGAAGAATTATTAATAGCTAATAACTCTTTTATAGTCCTTACTTTGTACCGGCCCTGTGCCCCTTACATGGATTATCTCATTTAATCCTCACACCTGCTGCCTGGAGATAGGTACTATTACCACCACTAACCCCTTTTAAGGAGAGGAAACAAATTCAGAGGGGTAATTTACCCAAATTCATTCAGCTAGTAAAGGATGGATCTGGGGATTCAAACCCAAGCATTTAATCCCATTACATTATGTTACATACATGGCGTCTGTAAAAGGGAGCTGTCCCCCTGCGTGAAGTCTGACAAATGCTAGTAGCTCAGTGAGTGTTCAGTGCCACTCTGCCTTTCTTGTTTGGCATCACTTTTTTTTAAAATTTCTTTTATAAGTTTATTTATTTATTTATTTAGAGAGAGGGAGAGTGCGCGCTCATACTTGCACCCTGGAGTGTGTGAGGGAGGGACAGAGGAAGGTGAAAGAATCCCCAGATCAGGAGTTGCATGCTCAGGCATCTGGGTGGCTCAGTTGTTAAGCATCTGACTTCGGTTCAAGTCATGATCTCACAGTTCATGAGTTCCAGTCCCACATCAGGTGAGCTCATGGCCCTGCTTCAGGTGAGCCCCTCTTCTCTCTATCTTTCTGCCCCTCCTGGGATTTTCTCTTTGTCTGCCCCTCACTCACTTGTGCGTATGCTCTCTCTCTCTCCAAAAAAAAAAAAAAAAAAAAAAGTTGTTTGCTTTACCTACTGAGCCAGCCAGTATCACATTTTCATATAATCTGGGAGGCCAAACTGTTAATCTGTATATTACCTATTGTGCATGAAGTCAGAGGTAAAAAGATAATTTGAGTGGTATTTGGGCCAAGCCAAAATGAAGACTTTTATACTGATTGGATTTACTTATATCAGATTTGATATTTTCCTGGAGAATGTTAGATAAAGCCAGTCAAACCTCTGACTCTCCCTTTCCTAGGGTCCTTATAGTGGAAACACTCCTTAACATAATAACTTTTCAGTTGATTAGAATGTTTCAGCTTCCTTAAACTGTCAACCATTTCTGCCTTCATTTGACTTGGTTTGCAGCTTTCCCCAGTATCAGCTCATCAGAATTGGTTGTTTAACGCTTAACTCATCCTTCAAATTACATGTTTTGTTTTTTTCTTGGAATATTTCCGTTGTGAAAAATTTTAAGTTTATGAAACTGTTTGAAAGGAAAAGAACAGGGACACCTAGTTGGTTCAGTTGGTAGAGCATATGCCTCTTGATCTCAGGGTTGTTAGTTCCAGTCCTATGTTGGGTAGAGCTTACTTAAAAAAGAAATAAAAGGAAAACAATCACCTATAGCCCCCCCCCCCCCTTTTTTTTAAAGCAGGCTCTACGCCCAATTTGGGGCTTGAACTCATGACCCGGAGATCAAGGGTTGTATGCTCTACTGACTGAGCCAGCTAGGCTCCCCTGTACACACATGAGTTTTGTTTGTTTGTTTGTTTGTTTTTTAGAGAGAGATTGTGAATGTGGGAGAGGGCCAAAAGGAGAGAGAGAGAAAGAGAGAATAAGAATTCTAAGCAGGCTTCACGCTCAGTGCAGAGCCCAAGTGCCCCCAACATGACCCTGGGATCATGACCTGAGCAAAAATCTAGAGTTGGATGCTCAACTGACAGCCACCCAGGTGCCCGCCCCAACACACGAGTTTTAATGTGAGCTCAACGTGCTGTAATTTAGGATTCTGTCTTTTCATGTAATGTATTGCAAACAAATTCTTCCTAGGATGTGGTGGCATTACACATCAGATATGAGGATCCACTTCTGTTATTTTTCCACATTCAGTCCATGGCAAAGATTTTGCTTCTGGTATGAGGCGGATGTTGCCCTTGGCAGTACTCTTACGTTGCTTGGGCAGTGTAGGCTTTTGAGACCCAAAGTTTAGTGGGAGAAGATGTAGCGAGATATAGCCTGCTGTATGGAGGTGGCCTGCTTAAGTGCCCCGAGAGCTCAGAGTGGCTACATCTCATCTCCATTAGAACCGTCATTGGCCCCTAAAGATAAATTTTATTCATATAGAAAATGACCACCAATCCATACCCAAAGGTTTGATAAAGAGTTACTTAGGAAAAATATAAATTGTCAGAATGAACTCAAGAACAGGCAGAAAATATAAATATATCAAAGAAAGTACAAATAGATCTTGTCTAGCCTTCCAGATAGGGCCAGAAGTCAATGTCTCAGCTTTTGTTTACTTCTTATGTAGTACTTAAAATTCATAGAAGTTGCAGATTGCAGTTATTCCATTAATCTATTTTTTTAATAACACTACTTTTTTTTTTTTTTTTTTTTTTTAAATTTTTTTTTTTCAACGTTTATTTTATTTTTGGGACAGAGAGAGACAGAGCATGAACGGGGGAGGGACAGAGAGAGAGGGAGACACAGAATCGGAAACAGGCTCCAGGCTCCGAGCCATCAGCCCAGAGCCCGACGCGGGGCTCGAACTCACGGACCGTGAGATCGTGACCTGGCTGAAGTCGGACGCTTAACCGACTGCGCCACCCAGGCGCCCCTACTTTTTTTTTTTTTAAGTGTATTTTGAGAGAGAGCAAAAGAGAAAACGAACGTGAGCGGGGGAGGGGCAGAGAGAGGAGAGAAACAGAATCCCAAGCAGGCTCCACACTGACAGTGTGGAGTCCAACTCGGGGCTCGAAAATCTGAACATTTAACCAACTGAGCCAGCCAGGTGCTTCTGTTTATCTGTTTAGTGGCTATATTTTTGTCTTTCCCTAGTGGACAGAGGCTTCATGTGGGCTTATGTCCCTTTTGGTCTTGGCTGTTTTTTTTAAATAGTCTCTCAGCAGATACTTGTTGAATGCATTAGCAAATGATTGAATTTAACCTGGAGAGTAATTGTTTTGGAGTTCTGAGAGGTGCCCCTTATAGGTGAGTCCTTGGTAAGCAGTGTTGAGTGGGGGTCTCCTCACAGTCCTAGAACTACAGGATGCTGCCTAATAGAGGAGGAACCAGTGGAGGACACATCTATGTTAGAATGAGAGCAGGCATGAAAGAAGGCACTGACAGGGTTTCCTGGAGCTTTGTGTTTTGAATAATTCCTGTTTGTCTTTTATGTGTAGTGAGTGATGCTACACTCTGGGCAGACTTTCCCTAAGTTTCATAAATATTTAATTGCCTTTTTCAGGAGAATAAAGGCAGCCCCGCTGATGACTGAAAATGACAAAGCATCCACCTAACAGAAGAGGAATCAGCTTTGAAGTGGGAGCCCAGTTGGAAGCCCGGGACCGATTAAAAAACTGGTACTTTTACATTTTTCTGTTAATTAAATTCCTTCAGTAAAGGATTTTTGCTAGCACTGATAAAGAGGGCTTTTCTTAAGTGTTCTGTAGTTTTTTCCTGCTCCCTGACTCTTGGAAGGTGGAAGGAGACTTAAGCCTAGAGCCGGGGGAATGTCCTTTCTCTTTGGTGCTGGGATCCATCTGTCATGGAGAGCATCCAGTGACTATTTGTTAATACTTGTTTCCCCTTTCTGTGTGTTTGTGTGAAGGAGTTACGGGAAAAAGAAGCATAGATGGCTATAAGGAAGGGACGAATTAATAGTGGCAGCTCTCTTGATCTTGGGTACCTGTCTGGAAGAAGAGAGGAGAGAAAAATCAGGGATGGAAGAATGAAGGAAAGGGATTAGATTGGAATAACTTGTGTGTTGTGAACACCCCATCCTGTTTTCAGAGTATGTGGTATGGTTGAAATTTAACATCACTCTGAAGAGGTGATTAAATTTAGAGACTGAGGGCTTGTAATCCTGACTTGTCATTGGTTTATGACCTCTGACTTGTAATTAGCCTCTTTGAGCATCAGCTTTATCTATAAATGTGTGGGTACTAGTAGTATCAACCTCCAAGTTTTTTTGAGAATCACGTAGTAGAATGTGGGGAAAGACCTTCCTTATCAACTATAAAATGACGGTTGTTGTTGAGGACATCCTAGAATCTGGCCATTTGTTAATGCTTAAGGGAAAGGTGGGGGTTTCAGAACTCAAACCTTTCTTAGTTGTTGTTGTTGTTGTTGTTGTTGTTGTTTTAAAGTTTATTTATTTATAATCTGCACCCAAAATGGGACTCGAACTCATGACCCTGAGATCAAGAGTCACATGCTCCACCAGCTGAACCAGTCACATGCTCCCCTTTCTGAGTTTTTATAAGGAAGAGTGTAGCTCTTTTGGGGAGTTTTCTGAAAATAAGCTGACCAGTTCCTGGGGTGTAGGTAGAGAAGACAGGGGAAAGAGAAGCGAGGAAGTGGCTGGGGCAGAAATGTCTCTGCTGCTTTTTGGGGCTGGAAGAATTGGTATATGAATTACAAACACTTTGAACACCTAGTTGTTGTAAGCTGTTTGTATCATCTATAATTATTTCCCTTTTTGGTTTCTCTTAACACTTTTTAAGGCAGCTTAATCAAGGGAGGGAATTCTTTTTAAATGTGGAAAAAAAGTAAAATATAGAAAAAGTAAAAAGTACATCTAGCTGTAAAATAATCTGTGTACTTGTCACTCAGAATAAATATCAATAAAATACACTAATATATAAAATTTAATAATAAAATTTAACAAATTAGTAAATATCACTCAGAATAAATAAAACATTTTTATTATATTTATGTTTTAAAAGATAAAAGACATAAAACATTTCTTATATAATAGAAGTATATTTTATACCCTTACCAGTTCAGTTCCCCTTCTGTATTCCATGGAGGCAACCAGCATCCCAGACTTATCCTTATCCCAGTTGTATCCTTTCTGTCCACGTTTTTACATTTTTACTATGTATATGTATGCATAAATAATAGAAATATTTTAGGTATTAAAAATTAATATAAGTAGTAGTATATTATTTGTTTCTTTATGTTTTTGTGATTTAGCTATACTGATACATAAGATACTTATCCTATATTTATTTATATTTAATTTTTTTGTACTTTATTAAAACATTTTTTTTAACTTTTTTTTAAATGTTTTTATTTATTTTTGAGACAGAGAGAGGCAGAGCATGAGCAGGGGAGGGGCAGAGAGAGAGAGGGAGACACAGAATCTGAAGTAGGCTCCCGGCTCTGTGCTGTCAGCACAGAGCCCGACGCGGGGCTCGAACTCACAGACTATGAGATCATGACCTGAGCCGAAGCCGGCTGCTTAACCGACTGAGCCACCCAGGCGCCCCTAAAACATTTTTTTTAATGTTTACTTTTGAGAGAGAGACGGAGTGTGAGCGGGGGAGGGGCAGAGAGAGAGGGAGACACAGAATCTGAAGCAGACCAGGCTCTGAGCTGTTAGCACAGAGCCTGATGTGGGACTCAAACTCACGAACTGGGAGACCATGACCTGAGCTGAAGTTGGACGCTTAACCAACTGAGCCACCCAGGCACCCCTCATTTTATTTTATTTTATTTTATTTTATTTTATTTTTATTTATTTATTTCAAGTAAGCTCTAGGCCCATCATGGGGCTTGAACTCATGACCCTGAGATCAAGAGTCTCACACTCTTCTGACTGAGCCAGCCAGGCACCTCAGCAGCACTGTGTTTAAAGTGAAAAACTGGATGCCTCCCTGGCTCAGTCGGTACAGCATGCAGTTCTTGACCTTGGGGCCATGAGTTTGAGCCCTACATTGGGTGTAGAGATTACTAAAAAGAATAAAAAAAAAATAAACACAGTGCTACTGTGAACATCTCTGTAAATGCCTTTTTGTGTCCATTTGCAAGAATATTTATTGGGCAGTGACTTTTCAAACTTGTTTTATGGCAATTTATAGTAAGAAATATATTTTAAATCCAGGGTAGTAACCATTCGTATACACATATAAATTTCAGGGAAGCAAAATTCTTTAGTAACCTTTCTTAACCTTAGTACATGCATTATACTTTGATGTTTTTCTTCTATGTTGTGTGTTTCCTGACCATATGCACAAATGCTGGTCTAGAATCATTAATTTCATTTTATAATTGAATGGGTCATGAACTACTGTTTGATAAGTCCTACTCCAGTGAATTCGTTGAGTAATATACACATTTTCAGTTTTATTGGAACTTGCAAAATTTATCTCCAAAATGCTTCTACTAAATTGCTCCCACCAGTAGTACATAAAACTTCTTGTTTTTCTACATCCTTATCAATTTTTGCCTTTGACAGACTTTCTGGTTTGTCAGTCTGTTGGTTATAAAACTTTTATTCTTTGTTCCCTGTACTTCTGGTGAAGTTGAGCATTTTCTAATATCTGTGTTTTGTGGCTTGCTCTTGACTATTTTTCTATTGGATTGTTTGTCTTTTCTTAGTGATTTATCAGTATTTTACTAATATGTTATCGATTCCAATTCTTTGTTAGTTTGTATTGCAGAAATCTTCTAGTCTGTAGCTTGTCTTTTCAGCTTACTTCTGATATCTTTCATGGGATGTAATATTCTCTGAAATTCTTCTAAAAGTTTTAAAGGTTTGCTTTTTACATTTTGATCTTTATCTACCTAGAATTAATTTTTTTTTTTTTTTTTTTAATTTTTTTTTTTCAATGTTTTTTATTTATTTTTGGGACAGAGAGAGACAGAGCATGAACGGGGGAGGGGCAGAGAGAGAGGGAGACACAGAATCGGAAACAGGCTCCAGGCTCCGAGCCATCAGCCCAGAGCCCGACACGGGGCTCGAACTCACGGACCGCGAGATCGTGACCTGGCTGAAGTCGGAGGCTTAACCGACTGCGCCACCCAGGCGCCCCTACCTAGAATTAATTTTATGTATGTGATGAACTTGGTCTAATACTCGTTTTTATTCACCATATAAATAATCAGTTGCCCCAGCATCTTTTATAAAGGACAGCATCTGTCCTTTCCCCACTGATCTGCAATACTACTTCTATATATCAAATCCCATAACATGGGTCTCTTCTTAGCTCTTTATTTTATTAATTTATATTTACTCTGGTGCTACTAGCAACACATAATCCAATAGATATTGCTTTAAGATAAATCTTTTAAAATTAATTAATTGTGAGAGAGAGAGCGAGTGAGCGAGCACGAATGGGGAAGGGGCAGAGAGAGAGGGGGAAAGAGAGAATTGGTCCAACCAAGCTCCACATTGCCAGTGTAGAGCCCGATGCAGGGCTCAAACCTATGAACCGAACTGTGAGATTATGTCCTGAGCCAAAATCAAGAGTTGGATGTTCAACCGACTGAGCCACCCAGGCGCCCCTAAAGTAAGTCTTGATATCTGTTAAGACAGGTTTTGCCTTTTTGTGCTTTATTTTCTTTGTTGTATTCTTAGACCTTTACTCTTATTTTTTAAACAGTTGAGGTATAATTGACAGTCAGTGTTACATTAGTTTCAGGTGTAGACATTTGCTTTTAACATGAATAGCTGTATTTGTGTAGTTTCTTAAAAACTGTTGTAGTTTCACAATAAATTGCATTGGATTTATAATTAATTTGGGGGAATTAACATCTTTATGATAGAGTTTTTACTTATGAAAATATTATTTTTTTGTATTTATTCACATTTTCTTTTATGAACTTGTTTTATAACCTCCATTTTGCATATTATCTGTTAGACTTATTCCTAAGTACCTTCTAGTTTTTGTTGGTTCTGTGAATGGATCTTTTTATATTATATCTTTTCTTTGGTTATTGGTGGTGTGTAGTAATGCTGTTGAGTTTTTATTGTTGTTGACCAAATTCAGTGTGTGGACTTTACTGAGATAGCTCAAAAACAATTGCTAAAAAAAAGATTTATGACATTTATGATATTGTTGGATATTTGAACATTGATTAATGATATTAAAGGATCATTGTTAACTTTTGTAGGTATGGAAATGATATAGCTATGTTTTTAAAAAGTCCTCATTTTTTAGAGATTATATACTGGCATATTAATGACTACAATGAGGTGTTGTCTGGGACTTGCTTCAAAGGAAATAGGAAATGAGGAAAAGATGGAGAATGGGGAAAGCAAAAGTGGCAGTGAGTGATGGGTATGTGAGGGTTTATTGCTGTTGAGTTTTATATACTAATCTTGTATCTAGAAACCTTGCTGCATTTTCGTATTTGTCCTACTAGTTCTTTTAAATTTTATTATTATTTAAAAAATATTTATTTTGAGAGAGAGAAAGAGAGAGACATTCCGAAGCAGGTTCTGCGCTGTCAGTGCTGAGTCTGACATGGGGCTCAATCTCAGGTACCTGAGAGGTCGTGATCTTATGACCTGAGCTGAAATCAAGAGTCAGATGCTTAACCAACTGGGCCACCCAGGCGCCCCTTGACCATATGCATTTTTGTCTCTTCAGTCTGTTAGTATGGTATATGACATTAGTAGAGTTTCTAAGCTTGAACGATTCTTTTTTTTTCCTTCCAAGATTTTATTTAAATTCAAGGTAGTTAACGAATAGTGTAGTATTGGTTTTAGGAGTAGAATTTAGTGATTCATTACTTAATATAATACCCAGTGCTCATCACAAGTGCCCTCCTTAATGTCCATTGCATTTAGCCCATTCCCCCACCCACCTCCCCTCCAGCAACCCTCAGTTTGTTCTCTATAGTTAAGAGTCTGTTAGGTTTGTCTCCTTCTCTGTTTTTATCTTACTTTATTTTTCCTTCCCTTCTCATATGTTCATCTATTTTGTTTCTTAAATTCCACATATGAGTGAAATCATATATTTATCTTTCTCTGACTGACTTTTTTTGCTTAGTATGATATACTCTAGTTTCATCCATGTCGTTGCAAATGGCAAAATTTCATTCTTTTTGATGGCTGAGTAATATTCAATTGTATACATGTATGTGTGTAAATATATATACATGTATATATTATGTGTGTGTATAATCTATATACATACACACCACATCTTCATTATCTGTTCATCAGTTGATGGACATTTGGGCTCTTTCCATAATTTGGCTATTGTTGATAGTGTAATGTTGAATAAGTCTTGACTATGTTCCTGGATAAATCCTATTAGATCATTTATATAATAAATTATATAAACGTTTGCTAATATTTTATTTGAGATTTTCATATCCATGTTCACTAGTACTTTTGGTTTTGATCTTTTCTTGCCCTATCCTTGTCTAGTTTCAGTGTGTTATAGAAATCTTAGAAAATGAGGTAGTTTTTTATTTATTTCCTCTGGAAAAGTCTCTTGAAGCTCTGCTAAATCTTGCTAATACCCTTTTTTGCAAAAATAAAAAAAATTTTTTTTTGAGAGAGAGAGAAAGAGTGGGCAAGAGTGCAGGGAAAGGGCAGAGGGAGAGGGAGAGATCGAATCTTAAGCGGGTTCCTCGCTCAGCACGCAGCTCAATCTCATGACCTTGAGATTATGACCTGAGCCGAAATCAGGAGTCAGACACTTAACCAACTGAATGAGCTTTACAGGTGCCCTTGAAAATAAATTTTAGACTCTCAAATCAAATACTTTAATAGTTACTGTTCTGCTGTGTTCTTTTTATTGAGTAAATTATGTCAATTTTATTTATGCTTATGTCATATCTTTTTCAAGTATGTTAGCAATATAACACTATTTATATAATAAATAGTAAGTAACATAGGAGAAAGTTACTTGTAAATCTACCATCCTAACTACTTAGTCTTTTCTGTAATTGCTTATGTATGAAATAGGTATGACCACGGGGTGCCTGGCTGGCTTAGTTGGTAGAGCATACAACTCTTGATCTCGTGGTCATGAGTTCAAGTCCCATGGTGGGTGTAGTGATTACTTAAAAAAAATTCTGTTAAAATAAAATAGGCATGATCAGTGTGTACATAAGACTTCTGTACTTTTACTTTTTTAGTCATTATGAAAGCATAATACAGTAGATACTTGTTCTCTTAAGTGGGTAAACAATATTTCAGATTGTTATTCTACCTGTGTAGAACTTTTTGCTTCCAATTTTTTTTCACATTTCCACAGAAAGTGGTGTATTGCCTTTAGAACAAAATAAGATACTTTCAGAACTTTTTTTAGTGGGGGCACCTGGGTGGCTTAGTCGGTTGAGTGTCCGACTTCAGCTCAGGTCATGATCTTGCGGTTTGTGAGGTTGAGCCCCGTGTCGGGCTCTGTGCTGACAGCTCACAGCCTGGAGCCTGCTTCAGATTCTGCGTCTCCCTGTCTCTCTGCCCCTCCCATGCTCATGCTCTGTCTCTCTCTGTCTCTCAATAATAAATAAACATTAAAAAAAATTAAAAAAAAAAAGCTTTTGTTAGTGAAGAAAAACCGTTAGAAATTGAAAACTTTTCTAAAATATTATTTGGCAGCTGATCAAGTAGGCCCTTTAACTTAGCAAACTTACTACCTGCAACTGTGTGGAGCCCAAGCTGTCCGATTAGATACAGCTAACTGCTTAGAAGTGTGGCTTGCGCTTGTGGCCAGAGTACCAGCTATCACGTCTGACCTCCTTGGCCTTGACACCAGCAGTACTTTTTCTCCAGCACCCACTCACAGCTCTTCCTCACCACCCCCTGCCTCGCAGCCCTGTACAGGACCCTGTTGAGGTGTGTTTGTTAGGTGTTGCCTATGGGGCAGGCAGGGGGCCAGGCTACTTTGGGGGCAACAGAGGCCAGGATCAGCTCCTGAGAGCCTGGCACTATCCAAGGAGAGCCAGAGGCCCCACTGCCAGTGCTG
Source organism: Panthera leo (assembly GCF_018350215.1). Taxonomy (NCBI): domain Eukaryota; kingdom Metazoa; phylum Chordata; class Mammalia; order Carnivora; family Felidae; genus Panthera; species Panthera leo. Next base: position 23,409,495 of record NC_056681.1, on the reverse strand, counting down.
CCACTTCAAACCTTCGTCTGGCTGTGAGGCCACCATGCCTGGTGTAGAGCAGGTGGGGGGCTCCCAGCAACTACAGATGTCTGAGGTAGGAAAACAAGGCTGCCAGCTTGTGGCAGCCCCAACAGTGATCCTCAAGGGCTGATCTTGGCCTCCAACCCTGGCTGAGGAGAAAAGGGACCACCCATTGTCCCATAGGAGAGAGACCCTCCAACTTTTTTTACTTATTTACTCACTTCTGTGGTAATTTAGCAAACTATCTCAGGCAGTGAATAGAATGCTGTCCTACCCACTTTTACTCTAGTTAGGGGAACAGGATCTTGTCAAGGGGATAGAGGGACCTCCTTGTGGCTAGAGTGGTCTGTTTTTAGAGTGGAATGTGGATGGGGCTAAGGGAAGGGATGTGTATAGGCCCAGGGGAGGATGAGCTATGCTCTGCCTGGGGAGTTGGGAAAGCCTTCTCGGAAAAGGTGAGAGTGGAGCCATAAATAAAGCTGCAGTGAACATTTGGGCAAAAGCAGAGTTTTTTCAGAGGGGTAGGATATCCGGTCATAGAATCAGTTCTAAGGATTGAATGGTTAGGTCCCTTTGAGTGCAGGTCACTGTACCAAGAAATCCAGTTGTCCTTGAGTCACATTCAGGTAAATTTGCTACCTCGAATGCCTTTTTGAAACAAATATAGCAAATCAACAGCCCAGCCTGTGAACTTAAAGTTGTAAGCATTTCTACAAATGTTTTTAAGCTCTTATCTGGTGTACTGACAAATGATTATAACTGAGGGTGAAGAGATGTGGATTAGAGTCTCATATACTCTAATTACTTGGGTTTACTCGGTCAAGTTACTTTACCTCTCCGAGTCTCAGTTTCCATGTAGGCAAAATGGGGAATTATAATTGGATTATGTGGATTAGATAGGATTATTCCTGTGGGAGCATTTTGTATTCATTGCCAGGAAAATACAGCTACTAGTTTTCTTCTTAATCATGTCTACTATAAAAATGAAAACATTATGGCCAGTTTGTAAGAAGTTTTAGGACCAAAAGTATATAAACTTAACATTTATAGTCCTGTATCCACTTCATGGATTATCTAGTTTAATTTTCCAGTTAACAGTACCATGAGGTATGGGTGCTGTCATTTACCTTATTTTAAAAGTAAGACAAAGGGGGCTCAGAGAGGTAATGTTATTTGCTTAAGGTCACACAGGATTAGGACTGGGATTTGAACCCAGATAGACTGAGTTCATGGCTTCTCTGAAAAACCCAAATTCTCTGGAGTGTTTAATGTTAGACTCCTAAATTCTATTTATTTATTTATTTATTTATTCATTCATTCATTCATTCATTCAGTCTCCTGACTCCTGTTTCCATTATCAGAAACAAATTCTGATAATGTTCATTTGAATTCCTAATGCAGAGGACTGGACATTTGTTTGACTCTGAATGCTTTGAGAAATAATGGAGGAGGGACGCCTGGATGGCTCAGTGGTTAAAATGTCCGACTCTTGATTTCTGCTCAGGTCATGATCTCAGGGTTCCTGAGATTGAGCCCTGAGTTGGGCTCAGTGCTGACAGTGCGGCACCTGCTTGGATTCTCTCTCTCCCTCTCTCTCTGTCCCTCCCCTGCTCACACTGTCTCTCTTTCTCTCCAAATGAATAAATAAACCTTAAAAAAAAAAAAAAATAACAGAGGATTTGTGGCCCCTGGTGGCTGGTTCAGTTGGTAGAGCATGCGATTTTTCTTCATCTTGGGGTTGTTTGACCCCCATTATGGGTGTAGAGATCATTTAAAAAGAAATAAAGAGGCAGTGACTTAAAAAATAATAATGGAGGATTTGTTTTATTATCTTTATTATTTATTATCTTTGTTATTTATTTATCTTTAGAAGTGGTGGTGTTTTTACCCTGATAAATGATTTGTTTATATTACAATAAGTAGTATATCTGCAGGGCAGAGCCACATGTTGAATGTGTGTTTTTAGTACATTGGGATAAGATGCGGTAGTGGGATTAGGGTCTAACTCTTCATCACTTACTTCCTTTTGATTTTTAACTTCTGAATCCTTGGATTTTTTGTTCTTATTTTGAAGAGACTAAAGTAAATGAGTGTCAGCTTTTTTATTATGAAAATTTTCAAACATAATGAAAAATTGAAAGAACAGTGAGATAAGCACTATACCTTCCACTTGTATTTACTAATTGTTAACATGTAGCCAATTTGATTCATACACTTTTTATAATTTTATTAATCATGATTAGTAATAATTCCATAATATTTAGTGTCTAGACCATATTCAGATTTTCCTATTGTCCCAAGAATGTCATTTTTCAAGGTTTCTTTATTTTAGAGAAAGAGAGCATGAGTTGGGGAAAGGGGCAGGGGGGACAGAGAGAAAGAGAATCCCAAGCAGGCTCCACGCTTAGCTCAGAGCCTGACACAGGGCTCAATCCCACAACCCGGGAATCAGAACCTGAGCCGAAATCAAGAGTTGGATGCTCAACTGACTGAGCCACCCAGACACCAAGAATTTTTTTTTTAATTTTTTTTAAATGTTTACTTATTTTTGAGACAGAGAGAGACAGAGCGTGAACAGGGGAGGGGCAGAGAGAGAGGGAGACACAGAATCTGAAACAGGCTCCAGGCTCTGAGCTGTCAGCACAGAGCCCGACGCGGGGCTCGAACTCACAGACCGTGAGATCATGACCTGAGCTGAAGTCGGACGCTTAACCGACCGAGCCACCCAGGCACCCCAAGAATGTTGTTTTTAGAAATCGAGGTTTACTCAATCCAGATTGGCACATTACATTTTTTTAACATTTTAAAAAAAGTTTATTAATTTTAGGAGAGAGAGAGAGAGAGAGAGAGAGAGAGAGTGTGTGTGTGTGTGTGTGTGTGTGTGTGTGTGTGTGTGTGTGTGAGAGGTGGGGAGAAGCAGAGAGAGAGAGGGAGAATCCCAAGCAGGATCTGTATTGTCAGGGCAGAGCCTGATGTGGGGCTTGACCTCATGAACTGTGAGATCATGACCTGAGCTGAAGTCAAGAGTTGAACGTTTAACAGACTGAGCCATCCAGGTACCCCCATTTTTTTTTAAAGATTTTATTTTTAAGTAATCTCTGCACCCAATGTGAGGCTCAAACTTACACCCTGAGATCAAGAGTTGCATGCTCTTCTGACCGAGCTAGCCAGGCACCCCTACGTTTTTGGTTTTATGTCTCTTTAGTTGCTTTTATTCCATAATAATCCTTCACCCCTTTCCTAATCCCTCCCCCACCATGGCATTATTTATTTATTTTTAAGAGACCTGAACAGTTTCGTAGAATATTCCATATGTGGGGTTGGTCACATTGTTTTCTCATGTTGAATTCAGCTTGATTCATGTATTCTCTTATACTTCCTGTAAACTGGAAGTTAGATCTAGACAAAAGAGTAAACATTTTTTTGCAGTGTTTCAGTGGTAATGATGTGTGTTTCATATTGTATCACATCAGGGGACACACAAAACTGGGTTGTCCCACTGTTCCATGTGGTGACTGCCATCCCTCACCATTTTAAAGGTACATGTTTCTCTGTGAAAGTAGTAAGCAATTTGTGGGGATGCTTTGGTATGTTTCAATATCCTGTTACCCCACACCCTTTACCTAATGATTTCAGCATCCATTGATAATCCTTACCTGAGTAAGTTATTACACTGGCAGTGGAAGAATAATGATTTTCTACCTCTGTCATTCCCTTTATGTTTTGTGTTTTATTGGTTGACATTCTCCTGCAAGAAGAACTTTTCTTTTTTCTTTTTTCATTGTTAAGAATCACCAAGACTGAGATTATTTAGTGTGGTGTTGTAGTCAGTTACATTCATTATTCTCTTTGGTGCTAAAATTATCCGAGAGTTAGCCAGTGGGAGGCCTTTTAACTGGGTTCTTTGTACTTTCGACACACTCCTATTAGTCCTCGAAGTATTTTCTTATTTTCTGGTACTGCTAGAAGCCCCAGATTTATCTTGCACATGCCCCGATCCAGACCCTGGACTCTGCCATTTCTCCAAGGAGTCCTAATTCCTTTCAGTTGGAAGTAGTATTTAGAAATTAAGCTTTGGACATTGGGTGTGTTTATTCCCGCTACAATGTTACTGCTTTTTGGCCTTTTCAGTGGATGAAGCTAAGAAATAAAATTTTTGAAAAATTGTGAGTTCATTTTGGTATTTCCAATTTAAATTTAATATTTGGTAATTTATATTTTGATTTTTCTTTTTGCCTTTTTTCTCTTACATTGAAAATTTTTATTTCTTTTTTTTTAAGGTTTTATTTTTTAAGTAATCTCTATGCCCAGTGTGGGGCTTGAACTCACAAGCCCGAGATCCGAAGTCACATGCTCATAAGGAACACCTAACGAATTCTCTTATGCTATGCTTTTGCCAGTCTATAATTATTTGATTTGATTATTTTTTATTTTTTATTTTTGTTCTTTTAAAAGTTTTTTACAAATTTATTTTGAGGAGGGGAGGGGCAGAGAGAAAGAGGGAGAGAGGGAGAATCCCAAGCAGGGTCTGTACCATGGCCAGTGTGCAGAGCCCAACTTGGGGCTCAAACCCATGAAACCACGAGATCATGACCTGAGCTGAAATCAAGAGCTGGATGCTCAACCAGTTGAGCCACCCAGGCACCCTTCTTTAAGACTTTATTTTATTTTTACTTATTTATGTTAAAAAAACTTTAATATTTATTTATTTTGAGACAGAGAAAATGTATGCACACATGCGAGTGGGTGAGTGGCAGAGAGAAAGGAGAGAGAGAATCCCAAGCAGGTTCCTCACTGATAGCATGGAGCCCAATATGGGGCTCGATCTCATGAACTGTGAGATTATGACCTGAGCCCAAACCAAGAGTTGGATGCTTAACTGGCTGAGCCACCCAGGCGCCTCAGAGAAATTATTTATTTAATTAAAAAAATCATTTTTTTAATGTTTATTTTTGAGAGAGAGAGAGAGAGAGAGAGAGAGACTGAGCGTGAGTCGGGGAGGAGCAGAGAGAGGGAGACACAGAAGCTGAAACAGGCTCCAGGCTCTGAGCTGTCAGCACAGAGCCCGATGCAGGGCTTGAACCCACAGACCGTGAGATCATGACCTGAGCCAAAGTTGGACGCTTAACTGACTGAGCCACCCAGGTGCCCCTAATTTTTTTTATTTTTAATTAGTTTTGAGAGAGAGAGAGAGCATGAATGGGTGATGGGGGGAAAGAGAGAGGGAACCCTGGGCACCCCGAGAAATTTTTTTAATATTGTAGAATTAGATAGTTATGTGGAGGACTGACCATGCCAGGCTCTCCATATGCAGCTTCTCCATTAAATCTCAGGAAGCTATGTTGTTATGTTGTTTATTGTTTCAATTTTATAAATGAAGGAAGAAACCAAGGCTCACAGAGGTAAGTCCTTTGTTCCTAATTTCACAGCTGGTGACTGGTGGAGCTAGGATTGAACCCCTGTTGATCTGACTCCAAAGCCTGGGTATGCCTCCTAGGTGATTCCTTTCCCTAGTGATATTTTCCTGAGTGCTCTTCCATGTTTTCTGAATTTGCTGCTAGGTTGCCAAAAAACAAAAAAGACATGAAAAGGGTTAAAGTATTTTTCGAACCTCATGTGACAGTAGATGTGTAGGGAGATACAAATGTGATCCAGAGTGGGTGAGAGGTCTTTCTTGATTAATGCTGTGATATTTTTAATAGGTCTGTATCTTTGATTTATTTGATCTGAAATGCTTATACAGAAGCCTAGTTTCTCTCTTGTCTACTACACATATTATACTTCTGTTAAACAACAGTAGTAATGGCAGCTAACATTTGTCAGAGATTTGCTTTGTGTCAGGTATGATGCTAATTGCCTTAATTGCTTAGGCAAGCCCATTTAGAACTGAAGCTCAGAAGTAAAATGACTTGCCCAAGATCACAGATTAATCACTGATGAATCTGAGACTTAACCTGTTTTTTAAAAAAATGTTTATTTATTGGGGTGCCTGGGTGGCTCAGTTTAAGTGTCTGACTTTGGCTCAGGTCAGGATCTCACAGTCTGTGGGTTTGAGCCACATGTCCGGCTCTGTGCTGACAGCTCAGAGCCTAGAGCCTGGTTCAGATTCTGTCTCCATCTCTCTCTGCCCCTCTGCCACTTGCGCGCTCTCTCTCTCAATAATAAATAAGAGAGAGAGAGAGAGGTAGAGGGGCAGAGAGAGGGAGAGAAAAAGAATCCCAAGCAGGCTCCACACTGTCAGCACAGAGCCGGACGCGGGGCTTGATCCCACAAACTGTGAGATTATGACCTGAGCCTAAATCAAGAGTTGGATACCCAACCTACTGAGCTACCCAAGCGCCCCTAACTTGGTTGTGTTAGACAACTGTTTTATGTATCTTACCAGAAATCATTTGTAAATCATCTAAGCCAGTTTTTCTTAAATTCTAGGGTCCCAAAGAAATCATAGATTTAGGATTTTTATTATTTAGGGAGGGGAATTTGTAAAATAAAGATTTAGATTTTCCATGGAGGTTGTTACTTCTTAAAAAAGTTTATCTCACCAAACAGGCTGTGGAGTACTGATAAGAATTCATCTTCTAATTTTGGACCTACCACTTTGGGACACACTTTCCAGATATCCATTTCCTACTCTCTGGATGCATAATCCTGCCTGCCTCTTTACCTTGTGCAGATGAACTGACTTAAGATGTGAGAGGCTTCAGTCACCTAGCAGTGATGTTCGGTGGATAGAACAGAAACTGCTAGTTCTGCCACCCTCCGCCTTTTTCCTATCATCTATCAGGAGCACACCATCTGCCTTGAACAGTAGGCCTCGCCTTCTCTGTTCTACCCAGAACATGGTGAAAAACTCCTTCTGTCTGTTGCTTTCCTAACTCTTTGGCACGTTTCCACTGCTTTGTTTCCATTTAAGTTGATCATGGTCTCTTTCCATTTTTTTGTACAAAGGATTTTAAAATCTGAGTTTCATTGTGTCCTTAGCTCTTGTCTCACTTTTTTTTTTTAATTATATTTAAGCACTGGGGTGCTTGGGTGGCTTACTTGGTTAAGCATCTGACTCTTGATTTTGGCTCAGGTCATGATCTTACGGTTTGTGGGATCGAGCCCCACATCAGCACAGATCCCATTTGAAATTTTCTGTCTTCCTTTCTTCTCTGCCTCTCCCCTGCTCTCTTTCAAAATAAATAAATAAAAAAGATTATATTAGAATTATTTGCACTGATCAAGTCTGAGTTTCTGGTTCTTATCTCTTCACTTCTTGTACCATCTTTTTTTTTTTTTTTGGTACATCCTTTTTTTAAATGTTTATTAATTTTGAGAGAGAGGCACATGCAGGGGAAGGGCAGAGAGAGAGGAGTGAGAGTGAATCCCAAGCAGGCTCCACACTGTCAGCAGAAAGCCCAATGGCAGGGTTTGAACTCTGGAACCATGAGATCATGACCTGAGCCGAAAGAGTCAGTTGCTTAACCAACCGAGCCACCCAGGCGTCCCATGGTAATTCTATTTTTAACTTTTTGAGGAACCTCCACACTGTTTTCCAGAGTGGCTGCACCAGTTTGCATTCCCACCAACAGTGCAAGAGGGTTCCCCTTTCTCCGCATCTTCGCCAACACCTGTTGTTTGTTGTGTTGTTAATTTTAGACAAGAGTTGTTTTAGTGGAGCACTGGGGACAAAATCCTGATGGGCATGAGTTCAAGAAAAATGGGAGAGAGAGCTGGTGTGGTGCACAAATGGAGGAATTGGCCATTTATAGGAGCAGATAGTTCATTTATTATAAAGGGAAGAGGAAGACTGGGTGTACAGATGGAAATGAAGGTTGACTTGTGGGATTGATGATGGGAGCATGTGTTTTTTCTTTTTCTTGTGTGTGTTTTCTATTTTTAAAATTGAGTTATAATTTATATACTGTACAGTTATATGAGTCTTGCCAAACTCATAGTCATGCATGCACCACCACAAAATGTAGAGCGCTTTTATTACCCCACAAAATTTCCTTGGATGCCTTTCTACTCCTTCTGCCATTTCCAGCATCTGTTACCCACTGATCCTGTCCTTGTCCATGTAGTTTTACTTTCTCCAGAATGTCATATAAATGGAATTGGACAGTGTGTAGCCTTTTAAATTTGTGTTATCATATTCACTTACCATAATGCATTTGAAATTCATCCACACCTTTGCATGAATCAGTAATTTCTTCATTTTATTGCTGAGTAGAATTCCATTATATGGATGTACCACAATTTATCCATTTACCTGTTCAAAGATATGAATTGTTTCCAGGTTTTACTAAATAGGAATACACTTTTGCTTACAGATTTTGTGAGAACATAAGTTCTCATTGTCTTGGGCAAATGCCAAGGAGTGTGATTGCTGGGTTATAGGTTAAATGTATGTTTAACTTGTTGAAAAACTGCCAAACTGTTTTCCAGTGTGGCTATTCCATGTTTGCATTTCCACTGGCAATGCGTGTGAGTCCCAGTTGCTCTATGTCTTTGCCAGCACTTGGTGGGATTCTTTTGTTTCCCTCCTTTTTTATTTTTCTAAATTGAGTTATAATTTATATACCATAGATTTACTCTTTTAAACCATACAAATCAGCGGTTTGTAGCATATTCACAAAGTTGTACAATTGTTGCTACTCTAATTTCAGAATATTTTTGTCACCCCGAAAAGAAGCCCTGCATGCATTAGCAGTCATTCCTTTTTCCCCTCAGCTTGCCCCAGCCCTAGGCAATTACTAATATACTTTCTTTCTCTATAGATTTGTCTGTTCTGGGCATTTGCTCAGAAATTGAATCATACAGTGTTTTTCTTTGTGACTGGCTTCTTTCACTTAATATGTATATTTTTTTTAATTAAAATTTTTTTTCAAGAATCATTTTTGTCGTAGAATATATCAACATTTTTTTTAAGTTTATTTGAGAGAGAGATAGGAGAGCAGATGGGGGAGGGGGCAGAGAGAGGGAGACTCTGAGGTCTGAGGTGTCAGTGCAGAGCCTTATGTAGGGCTCGAACTCACGAATTGTGAGATCATGACCTGAGCTGAAATTAAGAGTTGGATGGTTAACACACTGAGCCACCCAGGTGCCCCAATAAACATTCTTTTTGATGGGCGAGTAACAATATTCCATTATAGGGATATACTATATTTTGTTTATCCATTTATCAGTTGATGAGTGTTTGTGTTGTTTTCACTATTTGGTTATTAGGAATAATGCTGCTATGAACATTTGTGTATGAGTTTGTATGTAGACATATATTTTCATATTTCTTGTGTATCTACCTAAGAATAGAATGGCTGGGTCATATGCTAATTATCCTGTTTAATCTTTTGAGGAATTGCCAAATTTTCCCCTACAGCAGTTGCGCTGTTTTACATTCCCACCAGCAGTGGGATTCTTTTTTTGATTGATTTTATTTTTTAAATGAAATAAGGAAATCCTCAGCTAAGGTTGAAAATCAAAAGGAGGAGGGCTTGGGTT